>NC_072423.2:91312500-91655000 GCF_028878055.3 Symphalangus syndactylus | reverse complement strand
GTTTTCTTCCATTTTAAGGCTGAGTAATATTCCATTGTATGTTACACCACACTGTGCTTATCCATTCACCTGTTGATGGAGGGCCGGGACTTTTACCAAGGTGTCTGATTCCAACGCTATTCTGGTTGGCTCTGTTGAGCCCTGTGCAGTACCCGCCGTAGCCACCAGAGGGAGCAGAGGGAACACCAGGCGGGCGCACTGCAGGCACCGGGCGGTTTCTGGGAAGAAGAGGAACAGATCCAGCCTTTTGCACACAAAATCTTACACGCAGAAACCATGCAAATAGAGGGAAGCTGGCCGCCAGGAAAGCACCCAGACTACAGAATCGGCCACCAGTGGAGAAAAGGAGAAGGAAGGGTTAGGGCTGGAAGGAGCTGCCCCTGTGATCCTGGTCCAACCCCTAAAATGGAAACAGACGCCTCTGGCCACCCACAGTTTCCCTGCCAGCTGTCCTCAGCGTGAACAACCTCCGTGCTGAAGAGCTCAGGAGGGAGGCGGAGGGGGGCTGGGTCCAGTAAGGCTCGGGTTCCCATTTCTGCCCTTCTCCAGCAGCGGCGTGACCTCCAACCTGTGGCTTGCACATTTTACGGATGAGGAAACTGGGACTTGGAGCTGTTGATCGTCCAGAGCAAGTGGAAGAGGCAAGATCTGAATGCCGCCACGTGCCTTGGGATTCTCTTCTCCAAGCTCAGCGCCCTGGTTTCTTCAGCCGTATCTCATGATATGTGGTCTTTAGGACTCTTCCGCACCTCATCTGGTTGGCCAGCCTCCCTACAGGCGAAATGTACAAGGGTCTGTGGCTCGTGAGGCTGCTCTGACCACCGTGGCCTCCCTCCTCTGAGCATCCAGCCTCTGATAATGCTACCCAAGTTTGCCCTGGCTGGTTTTGGCAGCCACCTCATGTTGACTGAATTTCTGTCAGTTTCAATCCCTCGGCTTTTCTCACATGTGCTGTTGCTAAGCCATTTCTCCCCCACTGCATCCTTGTGCAGCTGGGTCTTTGGATCCGAGTCCAGGAACTGACATTTATCCCTGTCAAATTCATCTTGTTCATTCATCTGACAAACATTTGTTCAGTGCCCACGCCATACCAGGCACCAGGAATACAGGAACGAAAGACAAGGCTCCTGGCCTAAGGAGCTCACATTGGTATTCATCACGGCAGTAGCCACCAGTGAGTGAGGGGCTACTGTGTGCCAGGCATACAGCCTCTGCTCGGTGCTCTATGTAGGCTGTCTTCTTAACCCTTACAGCACTGCAGTGTCGGTGGCATTGTCCCCATTTTGCAGATGGGAAAATCAGGGCTCAAAAACTTTATGAGACTTATCTGAAATTACATTGCCAGAAGGAAGCAGGCCCAGTATTCAACCTTTCAATAGCTTTGGATCTTGATTCTGTTCTCCTACTTAGACACCTTGTATCCCAGCCTTGGGTTCTCTGCAAACCTGATAAACTTTACTTTTCTGAATTTCATCAACAGCACCGATGAAGCTAAGATGAGATCAGAGCTCTGGGGTGGGCCACCAGTGTCCCCCTGCCTAAGATAAATAGCCATCTATGATTCTGAACGCTGTGGGTTCAGCAGATACAAATGCACCCAACAGTGAACTCCTGCCCTCACCCCCAGCACCAGGTTCCCTCCCCTGACAAGCAGCTATGTATATGGTTGCTGTCGTTTTTATCATCAAACTAGTCCCTGCTGCCGAGTCCTCTATATGCAGGAGCTCAGCTGTGACTGGCCCTTGCCTTCATCATGATAAACTTTCATCTGCCAATCCCCCTCCCCAGGAGGGACACTGCAAGTCCAAGGACAAGGTTGGTGGGGGAGGGGAACAGTTGAGGGGATTTCATAGGCTCCGAGTATTTTCCCTTGCATCTGTGACTTCTCTCCCATGCTGTCTGCTCCTGGAGGCTCAGCCCATCTTTATCATTAAGCTCTTCTGCCATGCTGAGGGAGACCAACTGCAGAGCAGGCCTGTGCAAGGGCTGTGGGCAGGAAATAAGGCAGGCAGAATACATGCGCTGCTTGGTGGGGGTAGGTATAAAATGAGCTCCAAGCTTCCAGCCAGGACCCAGGGGACACCATACTTCATGACAGAATTTGGGGTTACCACCTCACAAGACAACATGCACTCCCCTCCTCACACCCCTACGAGCTTGCAACAATTACGATTCTGCCCATTTTTGCAGGCGAGAAAACTGAGTCCCAGCAAGTGTGGTCTGGGGCAGAGCACTACCTCTGCTAAGGATGTTTCCTGAAAACAGATCTGGGATTTCCAGGGCCCCAAAGGACAGCAGAAAGCAGGGCCCTGCCATGGACACACCAGTGGAGATAAAAGGACTGCAGATGATGGAGGTGACTCCAGACTTTTAAAGACCCTTAGGACATTGTTGAAAACCTCTAGTCTAGCTTTTTGTGCCTGAAGAGCATCTGGGGAATATAAACTCACAAACTCCTGCCAAGGGTTCAGAGAGCAGCAAATACATCCTTCAGGAAGGCCCTGCCTTTGTGGCCTTATAGTTGGGTGGGGAGAGGGCAGATAATAAGCAAGTGTGTCATTTCAGACAGTGATGAGTGCTATAAAGAGTGTACGGCAGTATAGAGAAAGCTGCTTTAGCTAGCATGGTCCAGGAAAGCCTCTCGGAGGAGGTGTGATTTGAGGAGCCAAGAAAGACCCAGCCTTGGAAACAATGAGAAAAGAGATGCTGAGTGGGAACGAGGCTCTCCACCCAAAGCATGGATGGCATAACAGGGAGGAGACCTCATAGCTCAGATAGAAGATCCCAATTGGGAAGCGGTGAGAAGGTGTCCCAGGGAGCCTGACACCTGTGCCCTCCATTCTTCCTTCATTCTCCAAAGCAATGCTCTGTGTCTTCTCCATTTCCTCCCATCTTCAAAATCCATTTCTGCACAAGGCCTAGCCCAGAGCAGGTGCTGGATAAATGTTTGCTCGGTGAATAAACTCCTGAAGGCCAGCAAGGAGGAACTGTGAGGACAAATCAGAGGAGATCCTACCTTCCTCTGCAAGGAATCACTTGATGGAGTTGATGACCCCTTTAGGTGGTTCAAGCAAAAAAGACAAAGGGATTCCAGAAGGTGGGAGGAGGGGTCGCCTACACAATTGGAAAATTTCACACAAAAGTCCAGATTTCAAGCTATTTTTAAAATATCTGAAGATCTGGCAACCGAAGCCTGCATATCCCCATGGCAACACCAGCTGGTGCTGAGTGGGCCGCTGCCCCCTTCAGACTGGACATGCGCTCTGCAACTCCCCACGGCCCCGCGCTCCCTTTGGCTGGCACTTGGCCCACCTCACTCGGCCACATCACCCGGACCCCTGAGTTGAGTCGGCCAACCCTGGCTTAAGACATCGGATGAACAGAAAGCCGTGCTGGGACATGGGGACAGTGGCATGTGTCCCCTCCACCTGCTGCTAAGGAGCATCAGCCTGGGGTCCCGCCCTCGAGTTCTTAGACAGATGTCCGGTGTGAGGGAGCTCCGGGATCCACATAATCCGTTCCCTGCGCTGGGTTCTTTGCCAGGTGGCACAAGGGCTCCAAAATGCAGCCACGCCCTCTTGAGGAAAGAGGTGTCGTTCCGCTGCACACCAGAAGGGGGCGACTCTCCTGGCCATGCCTTCAGAGCTGCCCATGAGGGCCTTTCCTAGCCTTGCCCTGGCAGCTGGAGCACAGATCTCGGAGCGTGCTGTGTCCCTGCACTGTGCCACTTAGGGTGGCAGCTGAGACCCAGGTTGCCTGGCAACATGATGGGCTCGACCAGAATTAGTTGGGCCAGGGCCGCCTCCAGGGGACCAGGGAGGGCCTCGAGAAGCCCACCCACCTGGAAGGGCTTTCGGCCTGTGCCCCAGGAGCTGGAGAGCACTCCTCCTGTTCTGGCCTCTCTTCCTCCTCCTCTTCTGGGAGTGTCGGGCCTTGCTGAGGCCTGTGCCCTCAGGGCTAACCCTGTAATTAAATACTGTGTGTTTGGCACCGTGCTCAGGCTTTATAAATTTTTATTTAAAACCCCAACAATCCCATAGGTAGGTTTTATTCCCCATTTTGCAGTTACGAGTGAGGAAACTGAGGCTTAGGTGGGTATCACCAGGCCAAGTCCACGCAGCTAACAAGACGTAGAGTCGAGATTCAAATTCAGGCCTGCGGGGCTGCGCACGGTGGCTCATGCCTGTAATCCCAGCACTTTGGGAGGCCGAGGCAGGCAGATCACCTGAGGTCAGGAGTTCGAGACCAGCCTGACCAACATGGAGAAACCCCCGTCTCTACTAAAAATACAAAATTAGCTGGGCATGGTGGCGCATGCCTGTAATCGTAGCTACTTGGGAGGCTGAGGCAGGAGAATCACTGGAACCTGGGAGACGGAGGTTGCAGTGAGCCGAGATTGAGCCATTGCACTCCAGCCTGGGCAACAAGAGCAAAACCACCTCAAAAAAAAAAAAAAAAAAAATTCAGGCCTGCGGAATCCCCATTCCCTGAACTGCCTCACTCCCATAAAGGAAACTTTAGAATCAGCCTGCGAAAGGAAAGAGAGATTGGGGCTTGAGGGCAGAGGACATCCCTTGGCAGGTCAAGCCTGAAACCACCATACAGTGGCCACCAAATCTGTTAGAACCACCCAAGAACAGGGGCTGAATCTGGGGTCCCTAATAAGTCATTGATGAAGCCACGGGCTGAGAGGCCCCCAATCAGCCACCAGAGAGGAATAGCTCCTGGCCCTTGGGAATTTACGGAATGTCTTGCCATCCCTGCCAGGGGCTGCAGTCTGGGGAGCAGGACAGGGGCCCACACATGCTGCAGAACTGCCTGGAACCACCCTGGAGAGGGTGGTGAGTGGGCAGCCAGCAGGCAACAGCCAGAGCAGGAGCAGGGGCACAAATGGCCCCATGGAAGTTTCATGAGGGGTGAGAGACCCAGAATCTGCACAAAGTAAGTCTAGGCACCCCTGAGTGTGACTCAGTGAGCTCCTGGAGCCTCATGGGCCACAAGCCTTGGGAGCTTCCCCACTCCCACCCCCAGGAGGACAGAGAAGCCCAGGGGATTATTGGCCCCTCTGAGACTATCACAGAGATGTCCCAGCCCCTGAGACCAAGGCCACCACCCTGGATGGAAGAGAAATTCTGCCCAAGCTGCTTCATCCATTTTACCTCCCATTTCCCCTCAATACACCTTACACTCACATCCCTGGGTTGGCAGGTCCGTCTCCGGTTTTATCTTTTGATCCCCACCCTCAACATCCAAGTTCAGTGTAAAGGCCACCTGATCCCAGGCAGCCCACCCTGATCCCATTCCCCAAACCTGGTCGTTATCACCCTCTCCTTTGACCCCCGGAATGTGTGGACTTCTCCCATGACATTGAGGTCATCTCCTTCATGCTATGATTGTTTCTGGGCTGCTGCCTCCTCTGAGGCTGGAGGGTAGGGCAGGCGCCATAGCTCCTAGAATGGGGCCTCAGATGTACAAGCCCATGACACACACTGGATGGAGGGAGGGATGGATGGATGAATGAATGGATGGACAGATGAATGGGCAGATGGACAGACAAAGGAGTGAGCAGCTAGGAGGGTTGATGGCCCACAGAAAGTTCCATGAGGCCACCTGGAATTGTCCAGAATGCCTAGACTCACCTACTGCTTCTGAAGATAAGACTTGTCATAGCTCCTCCCCTGCCTGAGTGAATTTAAGACTTCAAAGAGTGTCCACTGTGTGGAGCTGCCAGGGAATCGGGGAATCAGACCAGTGCTGCTCCCCTCTCTGCCCCTCAGTTTCCCATAGATAAGATGAGAACGTCGAACTAGATGATTTCATGGGCCCTTCCAGCTCAAAACACAGGTCCATGCCAGGACCCAGCAGAGAACAGGGGAGACTGACTGAACCCAGGTCAGCTTAAAGGAGCCCCTGGAAGAGTTCGGACAAAAGATGAAAAGAGAGAAGGTGGGAGGAGGAAGGGAGGGAGCGGGGAGAGAGGGAAGGAGAAAAAGAGAAAGAAAATCTATTTCCATATCCCAAATTTAAAATGCATCTAGCATGTAAGATTTCCCAAATGTATAGTGTCTTTAAAAAAAAAAAAGTTAATTTGAACAGATTGAATTTAGGATCACAGCGTGTAAAAAGTGATAGATCCCCCGATAAGGTGGATTTGACTTGGGGAAGGACTGCCTGGGGCAGAGAATCCCAAAGGGAAGGATGAAGCGTGTGGGGTGGGAGAGGAAGGGTGACAGAGGGAGCGGTAGGGTTACGGAGGGAGAGGTAGGGTGATGGAGGCAGGGCTCCTCTGGTCACTTTCTCTCCCACTTTCCGGAGCATCCCCCACACCCACAGTCCCCACTTTAGCCAAAGCACCTCTATTGTCTGCTTTATACATTGATCTTAAGAACCCAATATATTGTTTGAATAAAAGGTTTCTGGTGCTTTTTTTAAAAAAGCCACGTAACTAATGAAGAGAAACAAGAGGCACAGAGAGAGTGATTTGTCCAAGGTCATATAACAAGTGCATCACACAATTCCTGATATCACTAATCCAATCACATCCATTAGGGGTTGGGGGGCGCTGCCCGGATGCAGCTGCCCCTGACTGGGCAGTTTAGATATGTATACTCTGGCTTAACTCCAGCAGCCTCAGTGGGGAGTCACCAGGCTCCTTTAAACAACATTCCACTAGGACAGGAACAGATGGATAACCCAAGCCAATTAGGAACCAGAAAATCTCCAAGAGGGCAAATGCCCAAAACAGGGGGAGCTCCAGGCGGCAGCCCAGCTCACTGCAAGCCTCACAGTCGAAAACCTTCCTAAAACAACCCCTTGGCTGCCTTGGAGCATAATTTAATCTTCCTTTGATGACTCCAGATCTCGCCCTGCCTCAGGCCACTCCGAGAACATCAATAACTGCTGGGCCCAGGTGGGAAGCCGAGGGGCGGGGCTGGACCCAGGTTGACCTGCTGACCCTGCCCCGCGGTAGGAAGGAAACTCAGTCTGGACCCTGGGGGCTGGATGCTGCCTTGGTGGAGAGGGGGCCCAGGAGGAGAATGGAAAGCCCTCCCCAACCAAGAAGGGGAGCCCTAAGGGGGCCCCTCCCTAGCCCCCAGAGCAGGTGGGAAGGGGCAGCTCCCAGGGGTTTCTGGAGGTAGGAACAGAGAGGTAAAGGCAGGCAGGAGTGATGTTGAAAACCAGCCTAGATGACTTTTTTTTTTTTTTTTTTTGAGACGTAGTCTCGCTCTGTCACCGAGGCTGGAGTGCAGTGGCACGATCTTGGCTCACTGCAACCTCTGCCTCCCAGGTTCCAGTGATTCTCCTGCCTCCGCTTCCCAAGTAGCTGGGACTATAGGCGCATGCCACCATGCCCGGCTAATTTTTGTATTTTTAGTACAGACGGGGTTTCACCATATTGGCCAGGCTAGTCTCGAACTCCTGACCTCGTGACCCACCCGCCTTGGCCTCCCAGAGTGCTGGGATTGCAGGCTTGAGCCACCCCGCCCAGACCTCTAGGTGACTCTTTAAGGGAGAGGCAATATATTAATAGTACAGTGCCCCCAAAGGCTTCGTAGAGAATGTTGGTTCTAGGGGAGGGAATGGGCTTAGGGCCACCCTGCCCCTGCCCTGTGCTTCCTGGCTGGGGGATGGTAAGGAGGTCACTTAATCTCTCTTTGCCTCAGTTTCCTAATTATTAATGCCAGACTAGTCACAGGGCTGCCGTGAGGGTTAAAAGAGCCTAATGTTGGTGGCTAGAAGTTGGGGTCTTAGACCGAAGTCTCTGCTGAGGAAAAGACCAGAAGAACAGATAGGCTCTCAGGTGAGACTGGACATTTTGCTGTTTTGTTTTGTTTTGTTTTGTTTTGTTTTGTTTTGTTTGGCTTGTCTGTATTTCCCATGTTTTATGCAGGAAACACACATTCTTATATAATTAAAATAATATTCAGAGTGAAAATAAAACAGCAGGGACTGCATTTGGTCCCCAGGGAGAAGCGGCTGATCAGGAGAGAAGCCTGTCCATTGAGGGTGGGATGGAAGGGGGCAGTTCACCTGTGTCAGAGACACAGACAGGGAGGTCCTGGCTGCCCCAGGGGCCCAGGAGATGGCAGCCCTGCATCCTCAGGGATAGATGAAAGTGACATTTTCTGTCTGGGTGTGCCCTAACACTTCCTGAGAGGCAAATCCCCTTCCCCTACTCAGGAGGTGCCAGGCAGGGGAGGTAGCACACAGGAGAATGCTGCCTGCTTATGGGCACCAGTGCCTTTCCCATTGGCTGTCCTCAGCTCCAAGTCCTCTGAACATCAGTTGAGCGGGACCTTGAACCCTCAGAGGTCAGGCCAGATTCCTTCCCAGACTCTCCCCTCGGTGAGCCTGCCTAAGCTGCTCACATTGGGCAGATGTACAAAACGGAGGCACGTCTCAGACTTCCCATTTGGGCCCATGGTGTCCAGCCAGCAGTCCTGCTAGGCTCAGCCATGCTGCCCCACCCCCACCGGCCTTCGCTGAGGCAGCCCTTTGAGGAGAGCTGGGCTTGGTGGGTCCACAGCACTCTCCCTGCCAGTGACGTTAATCCGCAAAAGAAAGTCAAACATTAGCCCGGGAAACAGCTTATGCCTTATATAAGCCCCCCTGGGGGAGGCACAAACACAGCTTGTTAGAGCTGAGCTGCCCCACTACAGCAGCTGCCGGCCCCTAGGACAGAGCAGGGACCTCAACTACACTGATCACCAGCCCCATCGGATCCAGACCCAGCCACCAGGTGAGGAGGGATGGAGGGCCCCCCAGCCCAGACACCTAGGAATCCCCAGGAATCTCCCAAGGCCAGGCTCCAATTGCGACTGGCCAAGCCCCTAGTGCCCTCTGAGACCCGCTTCGGGCTCTTACAGATACTCCAGCATGGTGGGCCCAGCCCCAGGGAACTGCCAGAAGCCAGGAGGCTCTGGGCTTGGGGAAGCCTTTCCCAGCAGGCAACCTGAACTCTGCTAACCCTGTGTATCTGCCTGGAGCAACTGGGGACGTTCACCACCCACCCCCTAATCTGTCCTTTGTAGCCAACATCCAAGGCTGGGCCCCTTGGTCCCTGCTATGTGTCCTGCACTGCTCCATGCATGCAGCATGTGCGACCAGCCTAGCTGAGCACGCACATGCTCGTACCCACAGGTGCACATGCGCACAACACACACCCGAGCCCACACAGCTGTGTCCTTATGCTGCAGCCTAAATGAGCACATACCCGTAGATACCTTTGTGTCCACACACCTGGACACACACTTCCACCTTTGATCCCGCAGCCCTCCATGCAGCTGGGCTCTTCCTCAGGCATCCACACAAGAATCTGCAGCTCCGCATGCCTGAGCTTCCACATCTTTACACACTTACACATGCACCGCTCCACACACCTGTGCTCGCATATCCACCTGGTTCACCCTCCCACATATGGTTCCATAGACCCACGCACCACCAGGCACACATATACCTCTCCCCGGCCTATGCCCTGCCCACAGCTCTGGCTCATCTTGCCCCAGTGCCATGACCTTCTCGGAGATCCTGGACCGTGTGGGAAGCATGGGCCGTTTCCAGTTCCTGCATGTAGCCATACTGGGCCTCCCGATCCTCAACATGGCCAACCACAACCTGCTGCAGATCTTCACAGCCGCCACCCCTGTCCACCACTGTCGCCCGCCCCCCAATGCCTCCACAGGGCCTTGGGTGCTCCCCATGGGCCCAAATGGGAAGCCTGAGAGGTGCCTCCGTTTTGTACATCCGCCCAATGCCAGCCTGCCCAATGACACCCAGAGGGCCACGGAGCCATGCCTGGATGGCTGGGTCTACAACAGCACCAAGGACTCCATTGTGACAGAGGTATGCCTGGGCAAACCCTCTCCCTCCACTTACCCGCGTACCCCCACACCCTGCACCGCTGGTGGGCGGCAGAGGAGGCTGGGGGGTCTGGTGTTCCCAGGAACTGAGGACAGGCCACTGGGCGGGCAAAGAGGAAGGACCTGAGTGCAGAAGCTCCTGTACCAAGACCCTTGGCTTCTTCCCACTCAGAGTCCAAGCAGTGCTTCAACAAACTGCTACTGAGGGCCCGTTCTGTGACAGGCACAGAGCTAAGCTCTGGGAATACAAAAGTGCACCATGCCTGCTCCTGAGGGATCTACAGCCTGGTGGGGATAGCACCCATTAAGGAAAATATCACAAACAGAAGTGTAAAACTGCAACTTCAAAGTGACCTTGCACTATGACCTACCCCTGGGGTGGGTGTGGGAGTGAGGGCGTGGGGAATGCACGTTGAAGGAATCCTCCCTACAGAAATGCCCCTGGAACTGAGATATAAACATCAGTCAAGGGCCAAACAGGCAGTGAGGGAAAGGAGGAAAATTCCCTCTTGTGCAAAGGCCCCAAGGTGGGAGGGCTGTGGAGGAGGGACCCCACAGAGGTAAGGCTTGAAACACTCCACAGCAGACCCAGAAAATGTCTCATCCACACACACGCAGTCACTCGTGGGTTCACCTCTCATTCCCACAGCCCTTCACTGATTCACTGACTCTCTCACCTGCCACCTCGGGGAAATCCAGAGTTAAATCAGACTCTTCAATGAACTGACAGGCCAGTCAGGAGCCTATGATAGGATGAAGATGAGAAATCGAGGACTGGCATGCATCACTGACTGCCAGGCACATTTTGGGGCTTTGTAGACACTGTCTTGTTTGATTCCAACGTGATGCTCTGTTGAAGGTGATTTCTATCTCCCCTTACAGAATTTTTAAAAATAAAAAACCTAAGACCCAGAGAAGGGAAATGATTGTCCAGTGCCACATGGCTGGTCAGTTTCAGAACTGGAATTTAGAGCTAAAGCCCATAAGAAGTACAGGGAGACAAATGTTTATGGGGGTCCAAAAGAGGGAGAAACCGTTGGATTCAAGGGAGGCTTCACGGAGGAGGTGGCATCTGAGCAGTGAGCAGAGACCAGTGTTTTCACCCTCCCTCAGGTACCATGAACCCCTCAACGGCAGGAGCCTGTTTTTGCCTCATGAGAAGAGATGCGTTCGTTGCAAAGCCCTTAACTGGTTCCAAGCACTATACATCTGTGGGTTCCTGGAGGCCCAGGAGATGTTATCTCTTTAAGAGAAGTATTATCTCCAGTTCACAGATGAGGAAACTGAGGCTCAGCTTGATTCCATGACCTTCCCATGTTATACATGGCTAGGACCTGGCAGAGGCAGGATTTGAATTTAGGGCTATGTTCAGAGTCTGTGTGATTGTTATTCATTTGTTTAACAAATATTTTTATATAAAGTGCTTACTATGTGCCAGGCATTGTTCTAAGAGCTTCACAGATATTAACACTTTTAACCTTCCTGACAACACTATAAGATAGTTCAGATTGTAATTCTCTCTCTCAGATGGGGAAACTGAAGCACAGAGAGGTTAAGTAGCTTGCTCGAGGTCACACAGCTAATAAGTGGCAGACTCAGGACCCAAACACACACACCTGCACTCCACACCATGACATTGGCTGCTCTCATATCCCTAGATTATATCTCCTCCCTGTCATATTGCTACTTTCTCCCCCCAGCACCAAGCATAATGCCTGAAACCCATCAAGTCTCCATTTGTTGACACCCAGTGCATAATACTGAGGACATAAAGTCAAAGAGCCGCTAGCCCTGCCTTCCCTCCAGGAGCACACCACTAGTGAGACGCAGACCCGCTCTCAAGCATCATGGGCAGTTTGGTGGAATACACACATTTCCCAAGGCAGGGATTTTCTGCTGCTTTGTTTACTACTCTATCTGTAGCAGCTAGAATAGTGCCTGGTACAGAGGAGGTGTCCTATGGAATGAATGAATATGTGCTTTGTACACTCAGAGTGCTCCGAGGCCCGGGGAGCGTTATCTAACCAGCCTGGAGCGAGGATCGAGGCGGGCTTGCTGGAGTCAGTAACGCCCACACTGGGCATGAAGAGGTGGGAGTTAGCGGGCAGCGCACCCCAGGCAAAAGGAAGGGTGGTGAGGGAGAAGGGTCAAACGCAAAGGCACAGAGGCAAGAAGAGAGGCCCAGCGCAGTAGCTCATGCCCGTAATCCCAGCACTTTGGGAGGTGAGAGTTAGTGAGCAGTGAACCCCAGGCAAAAGGAAGAGTGGCGGGGAAGGAGGGTCAAACGCAAAGGCACAGAAGCAAGAAGAAAGGCCGGGTGCAGTTGCTCACACCTGTAATCCCAGCTACTTTGGGAGGCCAAGGCAGGCAGATCACCTGAGGTCAGGAGTTCGAGACTGGCCAATATGGTGAAACTATATCTCTACTAAAAACATAAAAATTAGCCAGATGTGGTGGTGCACACCTGTAGTCCCAGCTACTCAGGTGGCTGAGACAGGAGAATTGCTTGAACCTAGGAGGCGGAGGTTGCAGTGAGCCAAGATCACACAACTGCACTGCAGCCTGGGCACAGAGCGAGACAACCCCATCTCAAAAAAAAAAAAAAAAAAGAAGAAGAAGAGAGCAAAAAGTCAAGATTGCAGGTTCCAGGGTAAGGCTGGAGGAGTGAGTAGTAGGATATGGAGGTCCCCAGACATGGAGCTGGAGAGGACAGCAAGAGGGCCCAGCTTAGATGCTACAGAGGTGAAGGTGTGGCCTCTGTCCTAAGGGCACTAGGGAGCCAGTGACTGTGGTGGTGTTAAGCAGGGCTGACACCACAGGTCACCTTCAAAGGCTCGTCACTCTGACTGCCCCTTAGAGGGTAGTTTGTGGAGTCTTTTAGTCCAGCAGCAGGGAGACCTGTTAGCAAGCTACACAGGGATCCAGGACACAGAGGACAGATAGAAGGGACAGTCAGAATAGATACCGGGAAGACCAGGAAGTTGGAATCTCTGGGACCTGGTAATTGAACGCAACTGAATGATGTAGGGAGTGAGGGACAGGGAGGGAGTCAAAGATGCCTCAATAGCCATAAGTAAGTTTCCAAATGTACAGGTGACTTGCCATGCACCTGAGACCTGGGAAGACAAAGAGGAGTAAAACCCACCGCCCATGTCCTGCAAAAACACAGAACCTAGCCAAAGAAACAAAAATCTCACAGGGAACAATTCAATCACCGTCACAATAACATTTGCTGCATGCTCACACTGTGCCAGATGGTTCTAAGCACTTTGGCCACATAAACTCATTTCGTCTTCACAATAACCCTCTAAGGTTAGCATCTTTATTATCCCATTTCACAGATGAGGAAACTGAGGGACAGGTCATTGGCCCAAGGCCTCACGTTTCATACGGGATGGAGTGGGGAGTCAAAGTCAGGACAGGCTCCAGAGCCTACGCTCCTCAGGAATGCACAACCCCCAACCCACAATCCGTGAGGCTGACTGTGCACCCTGCTGCCCAGGGGCATCACAGATCCTCCTTCCCTGCCTTTAGTAGCTTCTCCAGGGCAGAGACTGTGCCTCTCTCACCCATCCCTGTCATCACAGGACTAGATGCATGGCAAGTGCTCAGTCAACACCAAATGAAGGACTTGCCCCCTCAGAGCCTGGTGGGAGAGACAGACGGGAGGGATGCAGACACTGCTCACTGCTGGAAAGTGGCTTCCTTTCCAGAAAACCCCTCGAGCAGCCTCTAGAAAGGCCAGGTGGAGAGAGAGGTTGCAGGCCTTGTACCCAGTCAAGCATCAGTTCACGCTTGAGCCAGTTCCCAGTCACCATTTCAGCAGCTGAGACAGTGTGAACCGCCATCCCAGCAGGACGCCAGGGGTCGCCAGGCCTCGGGGCACTGCACCCTTCTCTGGGTCAGGTCTGGCCCAGGCATTCATCAGGCGCCGGATCCCTAGGACTCTCAGCTGTGAGAGCCCTTAGGAAGCGTCCCTGCCCAGCCATTAATGCATTAGTGGCTGGACCCAGTCAGCCACACTGGTACCAGCACAGCAAGGGCAGAGCCCTTTCATCTTTCTGTTTATGGTTCAGCCATAACAAGTCCAGTTCCATGTGCTTGGGTCAGGTTCTGGCACCCCTCGGCTAGAGATAAAGCAGTGGCTGGAACTTACCTAGAAGTAGGTCTCTGACGCAAAGGCGGGGAACCGACGTGTTGGCTCCAGGTGAGGAGGGTGGTAATGAGGAAGGCAGGGTATTTGGCGAAGAGCGAGATCAGTCCAGGTGACACCTGTTGGTAGAAGCAAGGGGCCATCTCGCAAACAGTGTGGGATCGTGAACCAGAGCTCACAACCTGCCTCTGCCAATGATCAGGAATGTCATGATCCCTAGAAGTCTCGGATTCCTCATCCGTAAAAAGGGCTAAGAAAGCAAGTGTGAGGGTTAACGGGGATAACGCAAGCACAGTACTGAGCCCAGGGCCTGGCACAGAGCATTCCATTTCCATGTACTGAGCCCAGGGCCTGGCACAGAGCATTCCATTTCCATGTACTGAGCCCAGGGCCTGGCACACAGCATTCCATTTCCATGTTAGCTGCACCCCTTGCTGGTGCCATGCTTTTTTGCTGTTGTTGTTAATAGGGATATCTGAGAACTAGAGGGTTTGTCCCCATCAGAAGAGAGGGGGATCCCCCAGTAAAAAGGGGGGCCAGCTCTCACAGTTGTTTCTAGCTCGCCCAGGCCCTGACTTTGCCTCCCTCCTCAGCCTGGCCTTCGTCTTCTGCTCAGATCCAGCTCCTCCCCCACAGTCAGCAACCTGGCAAGTTACCTCGCCACTCCAGCTTCAGTCCCCTCATCTGTAGAATGGGGATTTTAAAGAGGCTCCCTCTTGGAGGGGGCAAGAGGGCTGGAGGGCTGAGCTGGTGGAGTGCACAAGCCCAGCACTGGGTCTGGACAGGAGTGGAGGCGGTCTCCCTCCCCCTTCTGATCCCCTAAGCTTTCCTGGCAGGGGTGACCACAAATTCCTTTCTCTTGGTGCAGCAGAGAAGGTCAGGATTTTTCAGAATGAGCTTTACTAGGACATTAGGAGGAAACAAAGGCCTTTAAGTCTAGAAAGCATGGGAACACGAATTCTGGACTCTGGGCTCCCTGGAGAGGCACGTACCCCATAGTCCACACCACTGAACCTCTGCTTGTGGGCCTCAGGGCGTGGGCCCGGCCATGGATGAGCAAGATCCATCTCTCTAAGGGCCCTGGGCTTCGTCTCTGGGCCTTGAGCCTCCCTGTCTTGTCTCCAGGGCTGCAAGAAGCCCGTCCCCCACCCTCTCCAGGGTGGAAGACTGCTCCAAGGAGGCCCCAGGTCAGCTGCTGGAGAAGCAGAGAGGCTGCCCAGTGAGGCCTCCCGGGAGCAGAATTCCAGCCAGGGGAGGGTCCCCTGCCGGGTCTCTGGTCAGCCGCCTCTGATCCTCCTTCATCCCAATCCCCAGTCCCCAGTTGCCCATCTCTCATCTCCAGCAGCACTTCTGCTTCACACCCCCGTTTGCCCACCCTCGGCCCTGCCGGGGGCTCGTCCTCCTCCATCTCTTTCCTCGCCTCCCATCTGACTCCTGGGAAAAGGCTTGGGAGCCCCACCCCAACCACTTTTCAAGCCAGCCTGATCCCTATTGACAGCCCTGACCTAGAAAGCCCCTCATTATGTGCGCAGGAGGAGGTGGGACCTTCCTGTGAGCTCTCCAGGATCAGGAACTCACCAGTGAGCACCCACTGTATACAGGGCCCTGGGCTGGTGTTTGCATCCCTTCTCTCGTGACCCTGCAAATCAGGCACTGTTGTCCCCATTTTACAGAGGAATACACTGGGCTCAGATCCAGAAGGTGGCCTTCCCAGACGTGATGGTGGGTCAAGCTTTTATAGAAGAATGAGGGTGTTGGGAGGTCCTGACTACAGAATCCATGCTCTTTCTACTGCATTACCTGTCCCTGTGAGCACAGGCCTTACAATGACTTAATGACATTAATAGTGACAATAATAATAAGAAAGCTATTGTGAATTGAGTGCCTACTGTTTTCCAGGTATAAGTGCTGGGTGCTTTTCATTCCTATGTCATTCACAAGCCTGAGAAGCAGGTACTAGGTACCTGTGGGTACTGATGAAGAGGCTGAGCCACACGGAGGTTAAGTAATTGGCCCCAGAACACATAGCTCCTAAGTGGCAGAGCTGGAAACTGATGTCTTTTTGACTATCCCCAAGATACCTGGCTCATCCTCTCTGGTCCTCGTGCCCCAGCACAGGTTCCTTCAGGGATCCAGGAATGCACATGGGCAGCAGCAATTCTCCCCTAAGCTAGATCTGACCTAGCTCCAAAAGGCCCCTGAACTAAGGTAGGCTGTTTCCTTGTTCCTGCTCTAGGGGGTAGGGACCATGTATGTGGTTCCAGGCAGAGCCAGCTCCCCACACACACAGCAGGGCTCCATCCTGCTGATCATGGTCCTGATCACAAATGGCTCGTCCTGACTCTCTACAGCCCACTTTCTGCCTCATGCTCTGCAGGGGCCACCTAGCCTCACTTCTTCCTGCTCACACTTTGGATACGATGTCAGAGCAGCTTATCTGGCTCTGACCTTGACTGCCTCCTTGACCACAATCCCAGCCTATGCTGGGCTATGCTGTCTTACAGTGGCTTTCAGTAACAGCTCCCGTGTATGGTGCCTTTCCTTCAGCAGCCCAGGCCTCAGAGCATGGCACACAGGGAAGCATCAAGGAGCTGTGCTCAGGGCCAAGGGTAGCATCTTGGGTCCAGCAGACCTGAGTTTGAGTCTCTTTCTTGAAATGAATTAAGCTATGCTTGAGCAAGCCACTTACCCTCTGAGCCTCAGGTTCTTTGTCTATAAAAAGAGATAACAATAGTACCTACTTTATAAGGTTATTATGGCGTTAATTGCAAAGCTTTCTCCTGAGCATAGTGCTTTTCTCTTTCTTCCCCACCACCTTCCTGATGCATCAGCCCACACAGAAAGGCATGGCAGTGAGTTTCCTACCCTTTCCTTCCAGAACCCAGCTCCCTTGGGGCTCGGCTACATTCCAAGAAAGGAAAAAGATGGTCAAGAACACTGAACTAGGCCAGGCGCAGTGGCTCATGCCTGTAATCCCAGCATTTTGGGAGGCTGAGGCAGGTGGATCACCTGAGGTCAGGAGTTTGAGACCAGCCTAGTCCAACATGGTGAAACCTCATCTCTACTAAAAATACAAAAATTAGCCAGGCATGGTGGTTCGTGCCTGTAGTCCCAGCTACTCCGGAGGCTGAGAGAGGAGAATCACATGAACCTGGGAGGCAGAGGTTGCAGTGAGCCGAGATCGCACCACTGTACTCCAGCCTGGGTGACAGAGTGAGAAAAAAAAGAACACTGAACTAAAATACTGGCAGCAAGAACATTATGTGGAATTGCCAAAAGTTGATGAGACAGATCAGCCAAGGTCATGTCAAGGACTAAACAGAACCACCAGGAAGTTGAGTAACTGGCTCTGTTCAACCAACAAGTTGCCTTTCTTCCCTCTCTGGGCTTCCTCAGTAAAATAAAGATAATTAAATCCAAGGACTCCAAGTGGCACAGCCTATGCATGGAGACACAGTCCAGGGAAACACAAGTCACACTCAACTCTTTGAGTAATAATCAAGACATCTGCTATAGGTTTTCTTAGCAGGGCCTCCTCAGGGGCTTTGTACAGAAAGCGTGCCAAAATTCTCCCAGCCCTGTTCACTCATTAATTATTTGTTGAGGAAACATTAACATATACTATGTAGCAACTATTCTGCTAGCTATTAGAGATAAAACCTCAAGGCTGGGCACAGTGGCTCACTCCTGTAATCCCAGCACTTTGGGAGGCCTAGGCGGGAGGATCATGAGGTCAGGAGGTCAAAACCATGCTAGCTAACACGGTGAAATCTCATCTCTACTGAAAAAAAAAAAATACAAAAAATTAGCCAGGCATGGTGGCGCATGCCTGTAATCCCAGCTACTCAGGAGGCTGATGCAGGAGAATTGCTTGAACCTGGGAGGTAGAGGTTACAGTGAGCTGAGATTGCGCCACTGTACTCCAGCCTGGGCGACAGAGCGAGACTCTGTCTCAAAAAAAAAAAAAAAAAAAAAAGTCAAATGAGACATTCTCTGTCCTCAGCAAGATTACAGAATACAGGACAGCAAACAAGTGAATAAGCAGCAAGAATGCCATGTAATAGGTGCCCTACTGGAGGTAAGAACAAGAAAGGGAAATGAGGAGCACCTTACCTACCCTGGGCGGCTAGACACTCTTATCCATTTATCGAACTGACAAACACTTATTGACCACCTGTTTGTGCCAGACGACCATAAAAGAAGTTCCTGGCTCTCCAAAACGATGATATTGACATGAGTTTCAAAGGACTGTCAACACTACTAGAATAAGGGGATCATAACCAGCACCAAAGCAAAGAGAAATGCAACAGCATGGAGCTTCTGTAGTGTAACCTGATTGAATCCAAGGACTTGCATGGCTCAGACTATCATGGAGACACAGTCAAGGGAAACACAAGTCACACTCTTGACACCTTCAGTAATAATCAAGACATCTAGCCTAAGTTTTCTTAACAGGGCCTTCTTAGGGTCTTTGCACAGAAAGCATGCCAAAATTTTCTCTAAATATCTTCCTCTCTCCCAGAAATTCCAGGATGCCTTTAAAAATCTCTCCCATTTGCTCCACATCTGGTTCCCTCATTGCCATGCTTGTCTAGTCCCAATCTTCTTCCGACCACCCCTTATAAAGCCAGCAGGTCCTTCAAATATTCAGGAATCATGCCGTATATTGGTTTCCTAGGGCTACCATAACAAAGCACAACAAATTGGGTGGCTCAGAACAACAGATTTTATTGTCTCACAGACAATAAGAGGCTAGAAGTCCAAACTCAAGGTGTCGGTGTGTCCTCTCCAAAGACTCTAGGGAAGAATCCTTCCTTGCCTCTGCCAGCTTCTGGTGGTTGCTGGCAACCCTTGGCATTCCCCAGCTTGTAGACGCATCACTCCAACCTCTGCCTCTGTGGATCATAACATCCCCATGTGTCTCTCTCTTCTCTTCTTACAAGAACACGAGTCATAGTGAATTAAGAACCCACTCTACCTCAGTATAATCTCATCATATTATAACGTAGCTAATTACATCTACAACTCTATTTCCAAATGGGGTCATATGCTGATCCACAAAGAGTTAAAACTTCAATGTATTTTTTGGAGGGACACAAGTCAACCCATAACAGTTGCAGATCTCAGATCTGAGTTTCAGTCTCTGTCTTGAAATGAACCAAGCCATGCTTGGGCAAGCCACTTGCCCTGTGATATCAGGTTCTTTGTCTATAAAAAGAAATAACACGAGTACCTACTTTATAAGGTTATTATGGCATTATTTGCAAAGCTTTCTCCTGATCTTCAGGGAAGATTTGTGTTGGTCTTCAGAGAAAATAGATTTGTGTTGATCTTTAGGGAAGCTATGGCCATATTTTTCTCACCAGTTCTGATGTGCTTCATTAACCATGAAATCTCTAGGAGCAATTTAGAGTGCAATTGAAGTTCAATTTTTTAAAAATATTTAACCACAAATTGCTCTTCCTTCCAAGCTTCAAAACGTCATTGAAGGATGATAATCCTCCAGTAGACAATTTTTCCATAGTAGGTTTTCCAATCTGACTGTGAAGAAAAAACACTTCTCTCCTGCTCACTGGTGTGTGGTTATATCCTCAGCACATACAGCCTAGACACTATCCATCTTGACATGCACTCATTCTGGTGAAATGAGGCAGTTCTCCACATAGCATTTGGAGTGTGGGCCCTATGACCTCTCATGTAGACATTGGCAGATCTCTAACTTCTAAGGCTCTCAATCCCTCTGTTCTTTCTGTGGAATGTTCACACATTCAATTCCACAAGTATTGAGTGCCTAGTATGTGTTGGATACTGTTCTTGATAATGAAAGTACAGTGGTAAACAAAACAGACTAAAAGCTTTATCTTCATCAGGCTGATATTATTGGGAGAGAAACATGCAATAAACCAAAAAGATGGAAAGTCATTCAGCATTCTGATGGTAGAAGTACTACTGAGAAAATTAAGTAGAGTAGGTATAGGCTGCTGGAAGTTATAATTGTAAATAGGGAGGTCTCACTGAGAAGATAACATTTGAGCAAAGATCTGCAGGAGATGCAAGTCAAGTAGCTATCTGGGAGAACATTCTAGAAAAAGAGAACAACATACGCCAAGACTCTGAAGTAGGAGCATGCTTGAAATGTTTATGGAGCAGCCAGGTGAACAATTCAATGAGAGTGGAGTAAGTGAGGGAGAGGGCAGTAGCAGGTGAGAGCAGAGAGGTGACAGGGATAAAGATGTTAGCCAATTTTCCAGGGCCTCATAAGCCATCGTAAGGATTCAGGCATGTTCTAAACAGGACTCGAAAGTTTATTCCAGGAATGATATTTTCTGCAAATTGCTCAATTTTCTGGTAGAAACTAGCTCATGACAGTTATTCTAAAGCCTACATGATCACAAGCATCGTGGTAGAAACCAAGATCCAGCAGATCTGGTCTCAGATGGTAGAGCAGGACAGCAGCCTGAAACTATTCCAAGCAGGTCTGACAACTGACCTTCTCATGATCCAAACAGATTACTGATTTCTTAAGGCATTAATTATCATGGAGGTTGGGATAAAAATCTAATTTCCATTTGCAACTTCTTATGGGATGTATCAGGATAGGCTAGGTTATTATAACAACAATAATCCATGGCTTGAAGAATATTGAAGTGTTTCTCTTTCTCATGTGACAGTTCCAAGGTGAGTAGCATTTTAGGCCAATGGGTGGTTCTGCTCCACAGGGTCATTCAGGGACCCAGACTGACAGCAACTCTCCAGAGTTGTTCTAGTTGTCACCATTCCCACCAACAGGAGGGGAGAAAGCATGCAAGTCCAGACTAGGGAATCCCTCTTAAGCAAATGAGGTGGAAGTAACATACATCTCTTCTACTACATTCCATTGTCAAGAACTACATGGCCCCACCCAGTACAAGGTCATCAGAGAAATGTGCTATTTAGTACAGAAGAAGGGGTGAATGAATTTAGGTGAACAGTAGGTCTCTCCTTTAGATTTTCCTAAAGGGACTTTACACAGCATGCCACAAAGTACCAGAAGTCTCTCTAGATGCCCCCTTGCATATTCCACCTCACACCCCCTTGCTTCTTCCTTTACCTTTTTCCCTCCTCCATCTCCTCCCAACACACATACCACGTAGGCCCTCTTCCCAACTAAAAGGGACCACCAGGCTTGCTGGCCATGCTGGGCCACTCTGAGACAGCTGCAGGACCTGGAGACTCCATCCACCACCATTCTTCCTCACTTCCAACTGAGGAAAGTGAGAAAGAGCTCCCTGGAATGTGTGGTTCCTCACCTTTTGGAATGTTTTGCTTCCAAAACATTCTTGTGAGGCATTTCTATTGAATTAAATTCTCCACTTCATTGCACAAGTAATTCAGATGGCTAGAGCAAAGGGTGCATGTTGGGGATTAGCAGATTAGACCAGACAGGTAGGCAGGGGCCAGAGCATGGAGGGCCTCATAAACCCGTGTTAATGGGGCATTATCTTTACCCAAAGGGCAAGGAGAAGCCAGTGAGCACATTAGGCAAGACAGGCACCTGATTTGAGTGGCGTTTTAGCCCTTCAGGTTATCAGGAAAAGAATGGCTAGGAAGGGATGAGGCCGAAGGCCGGTAGACCTGTCAAGAGGTTGCTGCAGCAGCCTCATCTGGGCCTCAATTTCTTTATCTGTAAAATAGGGTGATATTAGCACCTACATAATAAGGTTATTGTGAAGATTAAAGTTAAAACATAGGAAGAGCTTAGAACAGCACCCAGTACCTAGAATGCCCTCAATAAATATCGGTTGTCATTATTAATCTAACTGCAAGATGATGAGGCCTACACTAAGGCAATAGTAGTGGAAATAGAAGAATCCAGATTCAAGAAATATCAAAAAGCTAGAATCTTGAAGATCAAGTGATTGTGGAGTAGGAGAGGGAGGAAGGAATCGAGGGTTATCAGCGTGATCTCATTTATATATGGTATCTTTTTAAAAAATGTCCAATTCACAGAAGTAGAGAGTAGAATGATGGTTACCAAAAGCTCGGAGGGAAGGGGCTGGAGCAAAGGAATGGGGAGTTACTGATCAAAGGGTACAAAGTTTCAGCTAGATGGGTGGAATACGTTTTGAGATCTGTTGCACAGCATGATGGCTGCAGTCAAGAATAATGATGCATTGTTTATTTCACCATAACTAGAAGGGTGACTTTCAAAAGTATCACCACAAAAAATGTCAAGTAAATGAAGTGATGTTAATTAGCTTGATTTAATCACTTCACATTGCATACATATATCAAAACATCACACTGTTTTCATACATGTAATATAATTGAGTTGCCAATTAAAAATAATATAAAATTTTTTAAATAAAAATAAAAAAGAGGCTGGATGTGGTGACTCACATCTGTAATCCCAGTACTTTGGGAGGCCAAGGCAGGCAGATCACTTGAGGCCAGGAGTTAGAGACCAGCCTGGCCAACATAGTGAGCTCCTGTCTATACAAAAAATCCAAAATTAGCCAGGTGTGGTCATGCACACCTGTAGTCCCAGCTACTTAGGAGGAAGGCTTTATTTAGCCCAGGAGATTGAGGCTTCAGTGAGCCATGATCATGCCACTGTACTCAGCCTGGGTGACAGAGTGAGGCCCTGTCTCAGAAAAACATTAATTAAATTAATTAATTAATTAAAAAAGAAGGGTACCAGTCCCTGAGATTGGGACTTTAATGAGAAGTGGGGTGATAAGTCCCATTGAATCTGGGATGTGCCTGTGACTTTATGCAGGTGGAGTTCTCAAGTGGGACCACCGAATCTACTCTGGGGGTCAGAAGAGAGGTTGGGCTGGAGGTGTAGATTTGGAATCTTCAGCATAAAATAGGAATTGAAGCCATAGGAACAGATGGCACCGCCTGGGGAAAGTGGAGAGAGAGGAGGATTCAGGAAGAGCCCTGGGGAAGCTTCAAGGGCTAGGCAGAGAGAAAGGAGCCGTGAAGGAGAAGAGGAGTGCAGAAGAGCAGGAAGCCTGACGGAGGGCGAGATCAGCAGCATCCACATCTGCCAGAGGGCAAGCCAGGCCAGGATTCGGGACGTTCCATTATGCGCCGTAAAAATGAAACTTCGGTGACCTTGATAAGCACAGATTCAGTGGACGGGTTGGGGGCAGAATTGAGACATGAAAAGGAGATGAGGATGGAGTGATAGCAAGTACAGCTCCTCGTTCAAAGGATTTGGCTTTGAAGGGAAGAGAGAAATCGAGTGAATGAGGAAAGGAAAGAGGTTTTAAGATGGAGAGATTTGGACACACCTAAATACTGATGAGGAGGAGCAGAGAGAGAGAGAGACTGGATCTGCAGGATGAAGAGAGGTGGCAAGGATAGAGGAATGTCCCTGTAGAGGACAGAAGGCAAGGTCAAGGGGGTAGGCAGAGGGACTGGCCTGGGCTATGTGAGGGGCAGGGAGGAGGCAAACAGGGAAGCAGGCAACTTGGAGAGGAGGAAGAAGTTGAGGCCAGACCTGGATGTGGTAGCTGAGTAGACTTTGAGAGCCATAGGACAGGCCACACATGCCTGAGGGATGCAGGTAAGGGGCCGAAGAGTCACAGACAAACCCAAGGAGCTCTGAGCTGGGCTGAAAAAGGAAATGGTCCTTGGGAGGTAGGGGCCAAGTCAGGGCACTGGGAGAGGAAGCCCACATGTATGAGGGCACAGGCTGAGCATGGCTGAGCAGGCTGTCTACACTGAGTTGGGCTAGCCCTACCTTTCTCTTGTGCAGTGGGACTTGGTGTGCAACTCCAACAAACTGAAGGAGATGGCCCAGTCTATCTTCATGGCAGGCATACTGATTGGAGGGATCGTGCTTGGAGACCTGTCTGACAGGTGAGACATGGGGGCACAGCCCATGGAGGCATGACCCATGGAGACAACCTTTCCCTACTCTGCTCCACCCATGCACCCCCAAAGAGGCAAAGAGCTGGGGAGGGTGGGATGGCTCTTGCTGTGTGGCCTTGGGCAAACCTCACTACCTTTCTGGACCACAGCCTTCTCTCCACCCCAAAGCCCTTACAAATGGAATCTTCCAGCCTTCCTTTCTTTTTTTTTTTTTTTTTTTTTTTTTTTTTTTTTTTTTGTCTTAAGACAGAGTCTCACTCTTGTTGTCCAGGCTGGAATGCAATGGCAAAATCTCGGCTCACTGCAACCTCCACCTCCTGGATTCAAATGATTCTCCTGCCTCGGCCTCCCAAGTAGCTGGGATTACAGGCGTGTGTCACCACGCCTGGCTAATTTTTGTATTTTTATTAGAGACAAGGTTTCACCATGTTGGTCAGGCTGGTCTCGAACTCCTGACCTCAAGTGATCCTCCTGTCTCGGCCTCCCAAAGTGCCGGGATTACAGGCATGAGCCACCATGTCTGGCCTCCAGCCTTCCTTTCTTCCAGGGGAAAAGGCCTCCACGTTTTGGGACACAGCATACTGGCTGTGTAGCAGTGGAGGCAGAGGAGATGGACTGCTTAGAGATGGGCGGTCCTTTGACCCCTGCTCAGTCAGCTAAACTGAGGTGGATGTAGAGGAGATCACTCATTAACTCAAACCTCTAATTGCAAACTTGTCAAAAATAGCAATTACCGAGAAAGCTGTATCTGGGGAGGGAGCTTTATGTGCCCCACAGGGAAAGGTTGGGGGTCGGGTTCAGCCCTTTGCCCCACAGCATGCAGAGTCACTCCTCTTGGCAGGCACACTGTGGCTAACCTGGACCCTCCTCTCCTTTGAGCTACAGGTTTGGCCGCAGGCCCATCCTGACCTGCAGCTACCTGCTGCTGGCAGCCAGTGGCTCCGGTGCAGCCTTCAGCCCCACCTTCCCCATCTACGTGGTCTTCCGCTTCCTGTGTGGCTTTGGCATCTCAGGCATTACCCTGAGCACCGTCATCTTGAGTGAGCTGCAGTGGGGCAGGCAGCTGGGTTTTGGGGAGCACCATCCAAAAGCCAAAAGAGAATGGGGTCTGGGTCTGGCTCAACCACAGGCTCCCAGTGACCTTGGTCAAGGTGCCACCCCCTCTCAGGACCTCAGAGGCCTCACTTAAACTTAACAATGACAACAAGCATAGGAGTAGCAGCTGTCAATACTGAGGACTTACCCTGGGCCTGACACTCTGCTAGGTGCACAATCTCATTCAATAACACTTGCAAGTAAGTGACACTATTATCCCCATTTTACAGATCAGGAAACTGAGGCAGAACAAGGAAAGTCACTTGCCACTGGAGAAGCAGTGGTTAAGAGAATGAGTATGGAAACAGACACACCTAGGTTTGAGTCCTATCCCCATGAGCCTCAGCTGCGGCATCTGTAAAATGGGGATGATGAACTTAGGGTCAGCATCTGAATGGCAGGAAGCCCCAACAGAGGGCGGTATCAACAGCGTATGTGGGGAGGATGTCGGTGGCCATGGGGATGCAGAAGCTTGTGCCCCTTCACAGGGAGGTGCCTGGGACCTAGCAGAACACTAATCTGGTGCTTGAACTCCTCCCACAGATGTGGAATGGGTGCCTACCCGGATGCGGGCCATCATGTCGACAGCACTCGGGTACTGCTACACCTTTGGCCAGTTCATTCTGCCCGGCCTGGCCTATGCCATCCCCCAGTGGCGTTGGCTGCAGTTAACTGTGTCCATTCCCTTCTTCGTCTTCTTCCTATCATCTTGGTATGTGGCCCTCTCCTCTTCATCTGTTTCCTTAGGTGCCCCAGGGCCAAACAGGGGAGCCCATACCTGCCCAGGCTGGCCAACTCTGTGTCCCTAGGCACCCAGTCCCAGAGTCAGGGAAGGGCACTCCAGGGAAGAGGAATTACATAAACAAATGAATGCTGCAGGAGAGAGCAGGGATGGGGGCACGTGGGGAAGCAGGGCCTGCCTGCAGCTGAAGAAGAGGGTAAGTGGAGGTGGACAGGATGGAGACCAGCTGGGAGAGCATGGAAAGCTAGGGGGGCCTGGACTTCATGTGGAGGGAGGTAGAAAGCCATGGAAAGAGTCTGTGGTGCTACAGGCCTGATCAAGTTTCCATTTGTGAAATAATAGTCCAGAAGGACAGACAGACCCAACTGAGTGGGGACAACAGACAGATGGGAGGAGACGGTGCTGGGAGGAGGATTCTGGGAGACTAATCTGGGATATATCTTGAAGGAAGAATCTGGAGAACTGAGGACTGCTGGAGTTGAAATAAAAGGAAAGTTCAGAGAGGAGCCTAAGCCTGGGAACCTGGGAAAATGGAGGTGCCTGGGTCAGAGACCCAGAGTGGGCAGAGAGCTCATTACCAACATGTTGAACCCGAGGCCACACAGAAAGACAGGAAATGGGTCTTTAGAAGGTAGTCAGAGCTGGCCGGGCGCAGTGGCTCTCACCTGTAATCCTAGCACTTTGGGAGGCCAACGCAGGGAGATTACTTGAGGTCAGGAGTTTGAGACCAGCCTGGCCAACATGGTGAAACCCCATCTCTATTAAAAATACAAAAATTAGCCGTGCATGGTGGCGCATGCCTGTAATCCCAGCTACTCAGGAGGCCGAGGCAGGAGAATCGCTTGAACCTGAGAGGTGAAGGTTGCAGGGAGCTAAGGTCACACCACTGCACTCCAGCCTGGGCAACAAAAGCAAAACTTCATCTCAAAAAAAAGGTAGTCAGAGCCAAAGAGCAGGAAATCCCACAGGAGCTCAGGAAAAGAAATGAAGTCTTGGAGCGACCTTTTATTGAGCATCTGCTACGTGCACGGCCCGTTTTGGGCATCAACCTACGTCATCTCTGATCCTCATGGCTTCTCTGTGTGAGGGAGACATTATTGTCCCCATTTTACAGATGAGGAAACTGAGGCTCAGAGATGTGAAGCAGTTCCTTAAAGTTACACAAAAAGATGCAAAGCTGGGATGGAACCTTAGCTCAGAAATGAGAATAGCAGCTCCCAGAGGGGATGGATAACCTGGGGGTGAGAGCATTCAGAGTCAGGAGGCAAAATAAGGGTGGGCGATCAGCAGAGCACAGTTCAGAGCTTGGGCCAGTTCACTGTGTGACTTGGGGCAAGTCTCATGCCCTCTGAGCATCAAGATTTTTCTAGGTGGCTGGGTGCAGTGGCTCACGGCTGTAATCCCAGCACTTTGGGAGGCTGAGGCAGGTGGATCACGGGGTCAGGAGTTTCAGACCAGCCTGGCCAACACAGTGACACCCCGTCTCTACTAAAAACACAAAAAATTAGCCAGGTGTGGTGACGCATGCCTGTAATCCCAGCTACTCGGGAGGCTGAGGCAGGAGAATCACTTGAACCTGGGAGGTGGAGGTTGCAGTGAGCAGAGATCGCGCCACTGCCCTCCAGCCCGGGCAATAGTGTGAGGCTCCATTTCAAAAACAGAAAAATATTTTTCTAGGTAAAATGAAGATAATGTTGCCTGTCACCCAGAGTTTCATGGGCCTGGTACACAGGAAGGCTCACTAACTGTAAGCCATTCCTGCCATAATTCTCGGGAAGAGGAGGACAGAGTGCAGGCCCTTGCCATGGTTTTGGGAGGAAGTCACTGATAATTGTGGTAACAGCAGGCTCAGAAGACCGTCAGGGCAGGAGGAGTGATGGGCCCAGGAAGCTGCCACCATCAGCTGGGGCAGTGGCCTGAGGCCAGGCAACCAATGTCCACTCCCTGAGGGCCTCACTGAATCCAGGTCACCCACAGGGGCTACAGCTAAAGCTGACCCCACATTGGACCAGACTTCTCCAAACACCACTCCTTTCTCCCCACATCTCATCCTCTTCCTTTCCTCTTATCCTGGTGACCCTCAGGAACCGCTCAGAATGAGCCAACCTCAAAAGCATAGCCTGGGGGCAAGAGAGAGTGGGGGTGACTGCCCATTTGCCAATCCCAAGACGCCATGCTGTGCTCACTCCTTCCCCACAACTCCCCCAGCAGAGTTAGTCCTTTGCAGGGAGAATTTGAAGGTCCCAAAGCCTAGTCCCTGACCTCACCTTAGCCTCCATCCCCCTCCCAAGCTGCCCTGTGGCTGCGGCCCTGCCCTCTCTTCTCCAGAGAGACTGGGAATGCAGCCCAAAGACGGCTGGGGAGGTGGATGTGCAGGACCCTCCAGCAGTCCAGCCTTGAACATGCCGTCCCCTCCCCAGGCCCCACCTGCCTTGGCCTACAGCCTAGGTCTCCTAGTTAGGGAAGACACCCAACAATAACAAGTGGCCCAGGTTGGGGGCAAAGGAAAGGCTCTTCTGGAAGGGGAAGAAGAGAACACTGGAATTTGTGCTGGCTGCAGGCAGCCCAGGTGCAGAGTTTGGCCAAGTTTAAATTCCATGAAATCTGCAGTGAGATAGCTCAGGTTTCTGGTCCTCCTACCCCTTGGCCCTGGCTATTGTTCTTCCAGCCTCTCAACAGGGGCTCTGGAGTGGGAGGAGCCACTGTGACTGGTCTCTGGCCCCCAGGTGGACACCAGAGTCCATACGCTGGTTGGTCTTGTCTGGAAAGTCCTCGAAGGCCCTGAAGATACTCCGGCGGGTGGCTGCCTTCAATGGCAAGAAGGAAGAGGGAGACAGGCTCAGCTTGGAGGTAGGGGCTGAGGACTACAGTCTGGGAGCAGAACCCCTGTGCTCCACTCCGGGGCTGGCCCCTCCCCTTGCCTCTGTTTCCCCGGCTCACAGCCTATACCACATCTGATTCCCTGAGCTCCTCTAGAGGCACCAGGCCTGCATCTCCCTCTCTTCTTCCTGCCCACCAGCTGGTCATTAATGGCACCCCTCCCCCTCCTCTGCCCCAAGGAGCTCAAACTCAACCTGCAGAAGGAGATCTCCTTGGCCAAGGCCAAGTACACCGCAAGCGACCTGTTCCGGATACCCATGCTGCGCCGCATGACCTTCTGTCTTTCCCTGGCCTGGTAACCCACCCTCTCCCTGCCCACACTCTGCCAAGGAACGGGTGATAGACAAGGCCTCCAGCAGGCTCACCTAACAGCAAGGCCTAGGGCATCTGAAAGAGAAGTCAGGGAATCCCCTCTCCTGGGCCACCACAGCCCAGCCCCAACCCCAGAAATCTGCTGCATTCCTGCCCCACACCCAGGTCCAGCCATCAGGGTCTGCTTCCCGCTGGGGTCACAATGCCCCACCCCTCACCCACAGGACAAATGCTCCAGACCCCTTCCCCAGCTCACATCCCTGCCACTCAGTGTCCCCATGCTCTCCCTCTCTGTCACTGCCCGCCTCTGGGTCAGCTCTGCCCTCTGGAACCCCACAGAGCAAGGCTAGACCAATGGGTTTCAGACTGGAAGACAAAAATTATATTTCTCTCAAGTTTTCTCCTCTGTCTGACTTTCTCCTGCTCCCTGAAGGCCCTTTCTGTGACCTGGTTTCTGCTTCCCATCCTGGCCATTTCTTTGTGAACAGGATTCAATTTGTCCAGGAACCCCTCAAAGGGATCCCACAGTTCAGAGAGAGGAAGGGAAACATCTGACCCAAGCATACAGCTCAATGCTCACCTCGCCAGTCTGGATGTTAAACTGCTGCCCAACGAGGAGAGATCATTTACTGCCTCCTTTGGTCTCCGAGATTCCCTCCAGCCCTGATCTTCTCTAGAGTCAGTTATTGGTGCCTTTGCCACCACACCCTGGACCATGCCCACATCAGACATGACCAATCAATCACAGCGCTTTCTCCCTGAGCCCAGACACGATCTCAGAAACCTCAAAAGGACACTCAAGCAGCCCCTATCATCAGTTGCAGTTGGCACAAGAAGTGAAGCTATTCATCATTCTGGTGACCCCATGACCAGCATGGGGAGTGGCCTCTGCCTGGCTGCAGATGCTAACCAATCCTTCTCTGCCTCTCAGGTTTGCTACCGGTTTTGCCTACTATAGTTTGGCTATGGGTGTGGAAGAATTTGGAGTCAACCTCTATATCCTCCAGATCATCTTTGGTGGGGTCGATGTCCCAGCCAAGTTCATCACCATCCTCTCCTTAAGCTATCTGGGCCGGCATACCACTCAGGCCGCTGCCCTGCTTCTGGCAGGAGGGGCCATCTTGGCTCTCACCTTTGTGCCTTTGGGTGAGAGACTGGGGCTACCCCAGAACCCTCTGGAAGAGGCTGCCAGGTTGGGTGCCAGGGACTTCACTGCTGGCTCTGCCTCTAAGTCACTGTGTTACCTTGAGCGGGTCCCTGCACTCGCTGGGGCTCAGGGTCTCTCATCTAGAAAATAACGCAATTGGGCTAGATGACATCAAAGCTCCTTTCCAGATCTGACTTGAACTGGGCAAAGTATGATGGTATCTGGATAGTGTGAAAATTTTTGAGGTATTGAGAGTGTCCTGAGTGACATCACTGTAGAGGATAAGCTGAGATGGTAAAATGACAGAGCTCATGCTCAAGAAAGACCCCACAACCTACTCCATCATGACCTTGGAAAAGCTACGTTTATTTTATATGGGTGTTGGTTGATACACCTATACCCTTCCAAAAGAACTTGAGGTATTTTAAGACAAGAACAAGAACATATACAACAAAATATAAATAGAAATAGAGGATCAGAGGCAGGGGAAAACACAAACATAGCAGGACACAGGCATGCAAAGCATTACTCAGCTTTAAGTTTGGATCTGAGCTTCCTGGAAGCCAAAGCAAAAAGGGAGACAAGATCAGCTAAGGAGTGAGAACTCTTAGGTGCTCCTGAACTCCAAGGCCCACATTTTCTTCCCTCTGCAGACTTGCAGACCGTGAGGACAGTATTGGCTGTGTTTGGGAAGGGATGCCTATCCAGCTCCTTCAGCTGCCTCTTCCTCTACACAAGTGAATTATACCCCACAGTCATCAGGTAGGTGCTGGACCTGGGGCCAGGCCCAGCCAGAGGACACAGGTCAGGTGGGACTGTGGCATTGTCCTGTCCTCTGCCCAGGGGAGCCATCCTTTATGTACCCCACACACAGGCTGCCAATCCCTACTCTGAACCCTCGCAGGCAAACAGGTATGGGCGTAAGTAACCTGTGGACCCGCGTGGGAAGCATGGTGTCCCCGCTGGTGAAAATCACGGGTGAGGTACAGCCCTTCATCCCCAATATCATCTACGGGATCACCGCCCTCCTCGGGGGCAGTGCTGCCCTCTTCCTGCCTGAGACCCTGAATCAGCCCTTGCCAGAGACTATCGAAGACCTGGAAAACTGGTCAGTCACTGCCTCTGGCCCCATCAGTGCTCCTCCCTGGGGAAGCAGGTCTGGGCCCAGGGCTTTTCCTGAGCTCTCTGTCCCTAGGTCCCTGCGGACAAAGAAGCCAAAGCAGGAGCCAGAGGTGGAAAAGGCCTCCCAGAGGATCCCTCTGCAGCCTCACGGACCAGGCCTGGGCTCCAGCTGAGGACAACAGAACCCCCTTTCCCTGCCCTCCAGAGAGTGATCCTAGCCAGGCACCTTAGGAGTACAGGGAGGCCCCAGATAGGTCCATCCTCCTAGGATGAAGCCTTCTGAGAGCTTGGTGAAGGTGTCTCCATCACCACCACCAGAGCCTCCTGCCCAGCCCTGGCCAGTTCAAAGGTTCAGCCATCGACCTTTCCATATCCATCCCTGCCCTTGTTCTCCCTGCAACCCAGGCCCTGCCATTCTTCTGTCTAGCCCTTCCCCACTGGCCACCTTCCCCCACTGCCCTGGTCCTCTTCCCCTGAGGTCCCCTGATATCCCCTGGCTCAGTCCTAACAAGACTGAGTCTTAACAAGATGAGAAGTTCTCCCCTCTTGACTCCCACACTTTTCTTTGATGGGAGGTTTCAATAAACAGCCATAAGAACTCAAGCCATGATGTTCAGGAATGGGGGTGGGGGTGGGAATGGGAGCTGGCCACTGTGTGGACACGTGAGCATGCACATCTGTCCATCCACACTTCATGTACGACAGGCCTGTGTACAGGCACCACAGGTACATGCAAGCTGGACTGATGTGAACATGAGCAAGCACATGTGAGTGCTCTGAGGTGTGTACACCACGCCTGTGCATGAAAATACATGTGTGTGTCTACATGTCCCAGCATGCATGTGAGCAGATGACTGACCAAGCCCATCTTGCAGCCCAGTGGCTACAGACAGAAGCCAGAGCCCCTCCAATCCTGATTCCCTTCCCCTGATCACCCCAAATCTCTGATCTATGTCTCAGCCCCATGCCCAGCAGATAGTTTTTCTCGTGTTAACTGAGAAAACTGCATTGGTAGGTGACCGCTGTCAATATCTGCTGCCATGTTCCCGGTTCCCTCCAGCAGCAGCAGAACAGCCAATCCCTCCACCAGCAGCCATCCCTTTCCCTCTGGGGTCTCTGCCCATTCCCTCTGTCTTGGCTGCTGCCCATCACCAGTTAAACAAGCTTAGGCTTCTCCCAACTTAACAAAAATCAAAACAAACACATGCCAGGATGTTGTATCTCTTTCCAAGGGCCACACTGGCTCTTTCTCCCCTTCGAAGCCAGACTTCATAAAGGAGCTGGCTGCCTCCCCTGTATTCACCTTCTAGCCTCATACACCTCCTCCACTGCACTCCGGCTCCTACCCCTTCCCTCCCTGGAACTGCTTTCACCAAGGACGCTCATCCCCTCCCTGTGCTGAATCCATAAGTCACTCTTCAGCCCTCCTCTTACTGGCCTTTCGGCAGATTTGGTCCTACTGGTCACTCTCTTCTTCCTTAGTTTCTGAGAGGCCACGTGTTTGCAGCTCCCTCCCACACACTGGCTACTCCTTCTCAGGCCCCTCTGGGGTATCCTATAAATGCTGCAGTGTTCACTTTGCCTATCCTGCCCCCACCCCTTTTCTAAAGATCTGCATCCCCAGAATCTGCCAACTGAACAGTTCCATGACCTGCCATCTGTGGTGGTGACCAGCTAGACCAGAGGGCACTCCAGATCCAAATCTCATTTATCACAAGGGCACTCCAGATCCAAATCTTGTTCATCACATACTCTCTCCTGGGCTAGGATTTGAGATCTTAGAGGTTCTTATCCATCTCTTCGTCCTTGCCCTGGGAAGGCAAGTTAGCATGAGGCTAGGCTGGCCCAGATGCAGACAGAGCAGAGAAAGCCAGTTGCAGCAAGAGAATAAGGCAGATGCACAGAGAAAAAGAGAACAAGAGACCACATGGGCCCAGATAAAAAGAGTTGGTGAGGCGACTTCCATTGGTTCTTAATGAATTCCAGGTCTCGGTTCCTCATCAGCCCTGGATGCGCTTTTTACCCTGGGGTTCTATTAAATATCCCTGAATTCTCCAAATAAATTCCCCTTTCTGTTTAAGCTAACTTGATGGGCTGCTCCTTGTAACCAAACTGCTCCAAAAGCAGCTCCTCTCGGTCTATCATCTCTTCAACACTGATGTGCCCCAGGAATCTTTCCTAGGACCTCTTCCTGTAACATTCTTCCCCAGCACTGTCCAGTGGAAACAGAATGTAAGCCACGTATGTAATTCCAAATCGTCTAGTAGCCATTTTTAAAAAGCTAAAAGAAAACAGGCGAAATTAATTTTGAATATATTATATACATAATATAATAATATTTGACCCAGTATATTCAAATATTACATTTCAAGATTAATATTAACATTATTAATTAGATATTTTAAAACCTTAAATTCAGACTAAGTCTTCAAATTCTGGTGTGTATGTTCCACTAACAGCATATTTCAGTTTGGACTAGCTCAATTCAAGCACTCAGTAGTGGCTACTGGCTACCACCTTGGACAACTCAGACATACAGCAGGGCTTTAATTATCAGCCACAGAGCTAATTACTCTCAAATCTGTATTTGGATATTTGAGAGACAGCTTAATAAATATGAAAGGGATGGTATTGTACCCCTGCGTCAACCTTCTGGTGACTTCCCACTGGGATAAAATCTAAAGTCTTTCACAAGGCCTGCCATGACCAGGCCCAACCTCCCTCAACGGCTTTGGTTTTTAACACTCTCTACCTTGTACCCAGAAATCCAGCCTCAACTGATTTTTTCAGATCCTAGACTGCCCCTGCTCTTCACCACGCCCAGCACTTGGCTTCTCCCCATCCAACTCAACAGCACTTGGCTCACGCCAACTCATCCTTAAGGCCTAGCTTGGATGGATTCCTCTGAAAAGCCTTCTGTGACCCGCCCCCCCACTGCCCGAGCCTGGGTTGGGCACCCTGCTTATCAGACAATGAACTGTGATCACAGTTGTGTCTTAGTGGGTGTTTCCCTGGAAGCAGACTCCAAGACAAGAATTTGAGTCCAAGTACCATAGATTATTTGGCAGGAGATCCTAGAAAGCCTAAGTAGGGGAGTTAGGGGGTAAGTCAGGGAAGAGAATCAAGAGGCAAGAGGAAAGACAATGAGAAGGGAAGAAGGGTCTCCCATCCCAACCCATCTGTCACCCAGCCATGTGGGAAGCTGCTGGGACTGGCCATTTATGATCATGTTGGATGCAGGACTCCCCCCTTGCCAACCTGTAGATAACCTGGGGCTGGCGCCTAGGACCAGCCTTGTGCTACACTGCCCCCTGAGATCTGGCCCTTATGCTGAGAGTGCTATGGGGTTGGATGGGGAGAAGCCACCTAGTTTCTATCTTGTAACCTGGTTTCTACCTATAGGGTTTCTACTGTGGAGCCTAGGATCAGCTGACAACAGAGCCAGCAATGCCTCCCCTTGGTTTGACTGGGTCTCAACCTGGAGGGAGAAGGACTAGGTTCAGGGAGGAATACTGACCCCACCATGCCCCTATCTTTCGGTTGTCTGGAATTCTGAATGGCTGCCAGGATGTCCTGGCCATGATTATTCCTGTGCTGCTTCAGGGTGCTTATTGCAAGGACACGCATGAAGGGAAGGGAAGACACCCAGGAAAATGCTTTCCAGGTACATGGTCAGGACTCATGGTGAACTGAGATGTTGGTCAGGACAAACTGGCCACTCACAAGACCCATTCTTCTTGCAATCCCCAAATCTCCATTCTGGATTCCTCCTTCTCTCCATTGCTGCATATTCCTCTACAACCCCAGCTCCACTTGCTTTTTCTACTCCCTCCCTTCTGTCTCTAAGCAGGGACTCCACCTGTCTCGGTGCATGGAGATCGATCCAACATGGAGCACCACTTTTGGGCAGAGTCCTCATGCTGCATCAACTCATAGGTCACTGGCCTCATGTCCAGCCTTTATATGGAAGTCTTTGGATGAATTTCTAATTTCTGTACCATCCATCAGCCAGGATAGTCAGGCCACAAGGCACAAAGCTCACAGTGTATCTCAGAATTCCTTACTCAGAATGTTGCGAGGGGCCTGGCAGACACTTGGAACCTGCTAGACTCCTCCCCAAGTCAATCATTTCAAACCCATGCTTAGGACATGTGATCTAAGTAAGAGTGTTTTATATGATCTGTAAATTACGTATTTGAAAAATCTCACAAAAGAATAAAAACAAAAATCACAGGTAGTCCCACACTTCAAATCCCAATTATAAAATGGAATAAAGTTATACAAAATCAGGACTTATCCCAGAAAATGTGGGATATGTGATGGCTGCTGGCATGGTAGGAAGAACAATGGAGTCCAAAGAGTTGAGTTCCAGAATTGTTTGCTGTGTGATCATGGACAAATCCTTTGCCTGCTCTGGGCCTTGGTCTCCTTATGTGTCCAATGAGACGTTTTTATCTGAGTGATGGCATTCAACTTAGATGGCATGTGGTTCTATGGCTCTGGGCCAATCAGAGATTCCCATATTTGACCCTTTCTCAGTGAGCATGACCAGAATTTAAGTCTACATTCCAGTCAGCACAAACAAGTCCCATTGTGAGGTTTTAGTGGCCCAGAAGTTTCCCCTAAGGGACAGTTCCTGGCTCTGAAAATCACTTGCTATGAGAGTTTGCCCATCCAGGAACTCTCCATGAGCCAGGAGGCTGCTGGGGAATCCCTTGCCACTCAGATGATCCCAGGATCCAAACACAATTCAAGGCCCAGTATCTCCAATGGAGTCTTTTCTAGACTCAGCCAGGCTCAGAGCTAGTCAGGCAGTCAGGAGGGAGCTCTTCTCCAACGTGAGGCTGGCACAGGCTTAGAGAAGAGGGTGCTTGTAGGGGCCCACCATCCCCCGCTGCCCTCAGCACTCCACCCACTCCCCCATGAGGGCACCAGGTCCTGGCAGGAGACTGGCCCCGCAGTCCCCAAGCTGTTTGTCCAGCTGTCCTCGCATCCCCAGACCACAGGACTCTTATGTATCTTGGCCTGGAGAATGTTGTCAGGCATCTGGACACCCACTGGGTCCCAGCCCAGAACCAACAACGGGTGGGAGGGGGAAGGCTGGGCTGAGTTACATACCTTTCTGGGCCTCCCCTTTTCTCTTTTGTACATATGAGCCCAGATAATTTCCAAAACCCTTTGGGCTGGGCAGTCTACACCTCAACAGCAGCAGTTCAGAACTCAGCTTTGAAGTTAGACAGAATGGGTTTGAACCGATCAAAGATTTCATGGATCTCAGAGTCCTGATGAATGATAAATACCCGGCAGGCTGGGCGCGGTGGCTCACGCTTGTAATCCCAGCACTTTGGGAGGCCGAGGCCGGCGGATCATGAGGTCAGGAGATCGAGACCATGGTGAAACCCCGTCTCTACCAAAAATACAAAAAATTAGCCGGGCGTGGTGGCGGGCGCCTGTAGTCCCAGCTACTCGGAGAGGCTGAGGCAGGAGAATGGCCTGAACCCAGGAGGCTGAGCTTGCAGTGAGCCGAGATTGTGCCACTGCACTCCAGCCTGGGCGACAGAGCTAGACTCCGTCTCAAAAAAAAAAAAAAAGATAAATACCCTCCCAGCTTCATGCACAAGGCTGTAGTTTGCATAAACTGCACAACATTAACAGGGCATCTCGACTTCTAACAAGAGAAGTTGGACATCAAACTACATCCCTTCAATAGCAAGACTTGGAGATTTCTGCCCAGAAGAATTGAGAAGCATCCTTTCTTCTCATGACCCTTGGCATCGGCTCATTTGTATAGGGCCTGGAGTGCTTTCTGTAAAATGATGGAACCCTAATCATCCATCGTGTTTAGACACATGCCAAGAGAATGATGAAGCTAGGTGGAGGGGCAGTCAGCAGCAGCCAGGTTACCTAGAGGGATAGTTAGAGACCCAAAATGTAAACATACCATAAAGGGCAAGGAAGAGTCCAGCATGGTAAGCCAAGCTCAACAGTCAAGTTAGGATATAGTGGAGAAGGGTGTTAGAGCAGGAAGATCAGTTTCCTGATTCAGCCACCCCAGTGGTGGAAGTGGCTGGATGGGCCCAGGCTGGGAAAGAGCTGCAGGTCCTTGGAGGCCAGGCTATCCAGCTGTCCTCCAGCAGAACAAGGAGGAGGAGAATGTCTCTTCCTTGCCTTCCAAAACATTTTCTTCATTCAAATGAGATCCTGGGGGTTCTTGGAAATATTTTTATAAGAGTCATGTTTCCTTGGCCAAGCAGGTATAGGATTGATTACTATACACACAAACTCTGCAACATCTTTTTTTTTCTTTTTTAATGAAGTCTCGCTCTGTCGCCCAGGCTGGAGTGTAGTGGCATGATCGTGGCTCACTGCAACCTCCACCTCCCAGGTTCGAGCAATTCTCCTGCCTCAGCCTCTTGGAGCAGCTGGGATTACATACGCGCACCACCTAATTTTTGTATTTTTAGTAGAGACGGGATTTCACCATAGTAGTCAGGATGGTCTCGAACTCCTGACCTTGTGATCTGCCTGCCTCAGCCTCCCAAAGTGCTGGGATTACAGGCATGAGCCATCTCACCCAGCCTGCAACATCTTTTAAGGTAGTATTTCTCAATCTCAGCACCACTGACATTTGGGGGTCTAGATAATTCTTCATTGTGGGGGCCTGTCTTGTGCCTTGCAGGATATTCAGCAGCATCCCTAACCTCTACCCTCTAAAAGCCAGTAGCACCACCACCATCCCGAGTCGTGACAACCAAAAATATCTCCAGACATTGCCAAGTGTCCCCTGGGGGGCAAAATCACCGCCAGTCAAAAATCACTGTTCTTAGGATAAGATGTACTTAGGCACATTTTCTTTCTAAAATCAATGTGATAGTCTCACCTTTTCACCAGAAACAAATAAGAAGAGCCAGTAACCACTGAATTACAGGGCATCTGAGCTACTTTAAGCTTCTTACCTATATTAGTTCATTTAATGCTCCAAAAATTCAAGGCAGCCAACATAGCTATTATCCCCATCTTGCAAATGAGGACACTGAGGTACAGAGGAGTTTAGTCACTTGCCCCTGGTTCCACAGCCAGTAAGTGTGGAGTGAGGGTGTGGGTCCAAGTAGACTGACTCCAGAGTCCATGTTTTATATAATATGAATTGCATAAGTTAATAACAAGAAGCTGCCATCTACTCTCTCTCTCGGTGTCCTCAATCTGGGATCCAACCAACTGGATCCCATGGAAACCCATCCAATCAGAGCTCCACTTCCCTGATCACATGTAACTCAGGAGCCAAAACTCTATGGGAGGAATTCACGTGATTGTCTTAGAGTTGTGGCTAAAAACACAGTGAGTTCATGCTCATTGTTTTAAAAAATAACACTATGGCTGGGCGCGGTGGGTCACTCCTGTAATCTCAGTCATTTGGAAGGCTGAGGCAGGTGGATTGCTTGAGCCCAGGAGTTCAAGACCAGCCTGGGCAACATGGCAAAACCACATCTCTTAAAAATAAATAAATAAATACATGTGTGCTGGTGCACACATGTAGTTCTAGCTACTCAGGAGGCTGAACTGGGAAGATCATCTGAGCCCAGGGAGGTCAAGGCTGCAGTGTGCCAAGATTGTGCCACTACACTCCAGGCTGGATGACACAGTGAGACCCTATCTCAAAAATAAATTAAAGGGGCCAGGCATGGTGCCTCACGCCTATAATCCCAGCACTTTGGGAGGCTGAGGCGGGCAGATCACCTGAAGTCAGGAGTTCGAGACCAGCCTGGCCAACATGGTGAAACCCCATCTCTACTAAAAATAACAAAAATTAGCCAGGCGTGGTAGCACACGCCCATAATCCCAGCTACTCGGGAGGCTGAGGCATGAGAATCACTTGAACCTGGGAGGCAGAGGTTGCAGTGAGCTGAGATTGCACCATTGCACTCCAGCCTGGGCAACAGAGTGAGACTGTGTCTCAAAAAGAAAGAAAAGAGAAGAGAAGAGCGGAGGGGAGGGGAGGGGACGGGAGGGGAGGTGACAAAGGAGGGGAGAGGAGGAGAGGGGAGAAAAGCAGAAAAGAAAAAAAGAAAAGGAGGGGAGGTGAGGGAGGGGAGGGGAGGGGAGAAGAGAAGAAAACAAGAAAAGAAGAAAAGAAAAGAAAAAAGACACTATGGACAGAAGACAATATGACTAAGGGAAAAATCTGACCCTTGGAAGGGTCAGAAGAATCACTGGAAGAATCACCCGACATTGTGTATGATGTTGGTCTTAGGTCCCACTCCAAGGGCAGCCTCTGACTTCTGTTGTTTCTTCCAAATGAACAAACCCATGGTTCTATAAGACGTGAGCTGTCCCCAGAAGAACAAAGACTAGGGTTGTCACATTTAGCAAATAAGGATACAGGGTGCCCAGTCAAATTTGCACTCCAAATCAATCAAGAATTGCTTAGTGTAAGTATGTCCCATGCAATATTAGAGACATACTCATACTTTTAAAAACTCTTCATTGACCTAAAATGCAAATTTGACTTGGCACCCTGTAATTTCCCTGGCAACCCTTCCCAAAGGCAGACTATTTGGATCTCATCCACTAAAAAGGGCAGAAACTCCTCAAGAGGCCACCACACTTCCCAGAGCCCAGTCTCCTTCCTAAAAGGAAGACAAATAGATCCAACAGATCCCACTCTGGACCCCCTGCCCCCAGATGCCCCCCCAGTACACCCCTCTCCCCGCTCCTACTTCAGTCCACCCTCTCCTGCCCTTTATAACCACTTGGAGAAATTCCACTGACACAAGGAATCCTTGGAGGGTTAATCCTTCTGATACCAAGTCACACTTTAACTCATTCCCTCCAGGCCAAGGATTAAAAACTGCCCATGCAAGGGTCAGGTCTCCAGCAGACCCTGAAAGCTGAGCTGCCCTGACCCCCAAAGTGAGGAGAAGCTGCAAGGGAAAAGGGAGGGACAGATCAGGGAGACCGGGGAAGAAGGAGGAGCAGCCAAGGAGGCTGCTGTCCCCCCACAGAGCAGCTCGGACTCAGCTCCCGGAGCAACCCAGCTGCGGAGGCAACGGCAGTGCTGCTCCTCCAGTGAAGGACGGCAGACAGGCAGAGAGACAGAGGTCCTGGGACTGGAAGGCCTCAACCCCCAGCCGCTGGGCTGGGCCTGGCCCAATGGCCTTTAATGACCTCCTGCAGCAGGTGGGGGGTGTCGGCCGCTTCCAGCAGATCCAGGTCACCCTGGTGGTCCTCCCCCTGCTCCTGATGGCTTCTCACAACACCCTGCAGAACTTCACTGCTGCCATCCCTACCCACCACTGCCGCCCGCCTGCCGATGCCAACCTCAGCAAGAACGGGGGGCTGGAGGTCTGGCTGCCCCGGGACAGGAAGGGGCAGCCTGAGTCCTGCCTCCGCTTCACCTCCCCACAGTGGGGACTGCCCTTTCCCAATGGCACAGAAGCCAATGGCACAGGGGCCACAGAGCCCTGCACCGATGGCTGGATCTATGACAACAGCACCTTCCCATCTACCATCGTGACTGAGGTGAGCACCTGGGCTCCCTATCCAGGGGCCAAGATAGGAAGATGGGGGCCTTTGTTAAAAAAAAAAAAAATGTACATGGAGAAATTAACTGCTGAGTTTTTTAACTGCTGAGTTAAAAAGAAAAATGCTCTCAGCTGTCAGGACCAGAGAGGCAAAGGGCAAAGTGCTGGAGGAAGAGGGTGACATGGACCCCAGAGGACCAGCTGAAGCGGGGGAAGGGGATTCTCTGAAGCCAGGCTCATCTCTGCCTGACCCTTGCTCCTCTCCCCACAGTGGGACCTCGTGTGCTCTCACAGGGCCTTACGCCAGCTGGCCCAGTCCTTGTACATGGTGGGGGTGCTGCTCGGAGCCATGGTGTTCGGCTACCTTGCAGACAGGTCAGTCCTGGGTAGGGTCAAGAGGCTGGGCTGGGGTTAGGGGCTCAGCTGGGCTCAGGGTGTCTAGGTGGGAGCTTGGCATTGCCAGCCGGGGCTGGTTTGAGGATCTACAGCACCAGCCTCATACTTCAGAGGTCCTCAAAAGACCCCAGCCCAGGCATCGTCCAGGGCGAGCCCTCCTCTCCTGGCTCAGCCTGACCCCCATCACTCTCCAGGGCCCTGCTACAGGTCTCCCCTCCTCCCACAGGCTAGGCCGCCGGAAGGTACTGATCTTGAACTACCTGCAGACAGCTGTGTCAGGGACCTGCGCAGCCTTCGCACCCAACTTCCCCATATACTGCGCCTTCCGGCTTCTCTCGGGCATGTCTCTGGCTGGCATCTCCCTCAACTGCATGACACTGAGTGAGAGATGCTTACCGGCCCACTCCCCTCCGGCCACCCAGCCCAGCAACCCCTTTCCAGCCTCCCCTTCCAGCCTGCCCCTCCTGAGCCCTGCCTGCCCTCCAGCCTCTCTCGGGTCTCACCTTCCTGCCAATAGAACAACCTTTTCTCAGGCTCGTGCCACCCGGACCCCTCATTTAAAAACAGGATTGTGGGCCAGGCACGGTGGCTCATGCCTGTAATCCCAGCACTTTGGGAGGCCGAGGCGGACAGCTCACGAGGTCAGGAGATCGAGACCATCCTGGCTAACACGGTGAAACCCCATCTCTACTAAAAATACAAAAAATTAGCCGGGTGTGGTGGTGGGCTCCTGTAGTCCCAGCTACTCGGGAGGCTGAGGCAGGAGAATGGCATGAACCCGGGAGGCAGAGCTTGCAGTGAGCGGAGATTTCGCCACTGCACTCCAGCCTGGGCGACACAGTGACACGCTGTCTCAAAAAAAAAAAAAAAAAGCAGGATTGCAAACTCCACTGTTAGAGCCAGCAGATCATGTAAGAGGGCCAGGTGCAGGAGGCATTAGGGAATGGTGAGAACTGTATTCAAAGGAGAGACACATTCATCCAGAGACACCACAGGCACACAGCTGCTCCAGGCAGGAGATCCTAGGGCTGTCATAGCTTCCCCCTCCTCTTTGATTAATGTAAAATATCCCAGTTTTTTTTCATGTTTGCAATTAACTCTAATAATAAACACAGGACGAGGCAGCATCATGCAGACAAGACACATTTGTGGACTGATCGTGGTCTCTCCATGGGCCATTGATGTGCATCCTCTGATGGATCAACCCCCCCTTACCCCATGTTTCCCAAATGAGGAATCCGAGGCCAAGAAGAAGGGAAAGGATTTACCCAAGGGCATTCCTCAACCACAGAAGGGAATCCAAGGATTTGGGATTCTCTGGACGAGAGGAATTAACCAGGACTGGGCTAGAGCCTGGGCAAGACACCTAAGAAATCCAACCCCCAAGTCCAGCCTAAGTATCCAAGTCCCTGTCCCAGCAGCCCAATGGGGAGCCCACCTGTATAGGAGGTAGGCCTCTCCAGACCATACCAGAGAGGTGGTCCCACTCCTACTTCAAGACTCCAGGATGGAGAAAAGCCACTGCCTCCTCCAAGATGCTCTGGCCAGTGAGAGTGGAATCCAGCCCATAGCTGAAGAAGACCAGAGGAGTGGTTGCTGTTGAAGACAGACCAAGTGGCCAGAGGTGCTCTCAATGGAGAAGGAACTCTAGCCAGGAGAATAGGTTGAGGAGGAGCAGAAAAAAAAAAAAAATCAAGAGTGTGGAGGGGGCAGTTCCCAGATATTCTGAACCAGCTCCTCATCCATACCTCCACTGAAATTCCCCCACTCCCATCACTCTGGCACTCAACTTACTCGATGCATTTTCCACTGAGCCTTGGGACAGACCAAGGTTTGGAGGGAGGGAGGGGTCTTTACTAGCCCAGCAGCCCAGGTAGTTGCAGCATTCTGTCTTAACCCTCTTTCCAGATGTGGAGTGGATGCCCATCCACACACGGGCCTGCGTGGGCACCTTGATTGGCTATGTCTACAGCCTGGGCCAGTTCCTCCTGGCCGGTGTGGCCTACGCTGTGCCCCAATGGCGCCACCTGCAGCTACTGACCTCTGCGCCTTTTTTTGCCTTCTTCATCTACTCCTGGTGCGTGGGGCCTAGGGTTGGAGGTGGTTGCCACAGGAGCCCAGAGGCTGCAAGGGACAGGACATCTCCCAGAGCTCAGCACACATCCCATCCCACAAATGTAGAGAAGGTCAAACCCAGTCCAATGCCTCTGTGTGACAGATAGGGAAACCAAGGCTGTGGGGAGAAGGCTTTGCCCCAGGATATCCAATTCTCTGGCTTCCCCCACTCAGTTCTTCAGCCTGCCTGCTCTGCTCCCCCTACCAGCAACCAAGAGCTGAGCTTCTGGATTGGGGAATATGTCATTACCAAGCTCGGCACTGCCTCGTGGTCCTAGAGAGAGGGATTTGGCAAGGCCCCTGGGTTCCCAACCTTAAATAAAATCCCATCGCAGGCCCCTAGAAAGCCCAGCCCCAGCCCCCCACCCAGCTGACTGGAACTGAAGCCATGCTGACACCCACCCCCACCCCCGCTCCCAGGTTCTTCATCGAGTCAGCCCGCTGGCACTCCTCCTCCGGGAGGCTGGACCTCACCCTGAGGGCCCTGCAGAGAGTCGCCCGGATCAATGGGAAGCGGGAAGAAGGAGCCAAGTTGAGTATGGAGGTGAGATCCCCTGAGACTTCCCATGATAACCTCCCAGGGCTTCACCCCCAAACCCCAAACCCAGGACCCAGGGCCCAGGGAACTCCTCTGAGTAAGGGATTAGGCTGGGAGGAGATCCTTGGGAGTATCCCAGGCCCTGAGCTCTGCCGGTCCCAGCAGGTACTCCGAGCCAGTCTGCAGAAGGAGCTGACCATGGGCAAAGGCCAGGCATCGGCCATGGAGCTGCTGCGCTGCCCCACCCTCCGCCACCTCTTCCTCCGCCTCTCCATGCTGTGGTAGGCCCAGAAAGACAGACAGACTGAGACAAAAGGCTGCCTGGGGCGGGAGGAGACACAATGGGTGAAAGAGGCCAGACAAGAGGGCAGGAAGGTCAGCAGACCTGCTGTGAGAAGCAGTAACCCCACACTAGGGATCATCCTCAGGAACCAGATGCCCCCTAGCCTCGACTCAGTCCCAGTCTCCACACGGGACACCAGTCTCCCCATCTTGTCCTTTCACTAGCCCTGTTCCAATGTGGAGACACCTCATCAGGACCAGTGGGCTCCAGAGTCAATAGACTTACATCATGAAGGCAGAGACCAGTCTGGCTTGCAAAATATTCACAGATTTTACTGGCCTGATGGTGCCTGCCAGAAACACATGCACAGGCAACAAGATGACTAAAACTCATCTCCAAAGAACACTTTGGCCAAGGCCAAAGAAAATCTTCCTTTCCCTTTGCAACACTCCCCATTATCCTTCCTTCCCATCACCATAGCAATCCCATGACAGTTAAGGGAAACATAATCAGAAGGAACAATCCTGCCAATGAATTATTTGCTTCCAATTTGGGATTTATTCTCAGTCATGGGCTCTAGCCAATAATCTTGAGCTTCGTTTTTTGGGCTCTTGACATCTTAAAAAGCACAACACTCATCCCAGGACCATGGACAGGTCCCAGAAGGCTCTGTACTCTCCCAGCTGCCTTGGCCCTGAAGATGGCTTGGATATGTACCTGCCCTCCCTCAGCCCAGCATCAATTGATAAGATGAGAACTAAACCTATGTAAATCCTACATAGCAACTAAGTGAAAATTCCCCCAATTAACTGGAACCCTAGTTATCAGAAGATTGGGAAATTTGGAGTACTAGAGGACTACCTCAATACTTAAACTCTGCAGTTTAATTATATGGTTAAATGAAGAAATATTAGCCAAGGCAGATTCCAGCTCCTTAAGCAGGGTACCCAATGCAGTTCCCCCACTGTTTTGAAAGAGCACCCCACTTTAAGCCTTCCTAACAAACTCCATACCCCTCTCTTCTCTCTGCTAGGTTTGCCACTAGCTTTGCATACTATGGGCTGGTCATGGACCTGCAGGGCTTTGGAGTCAGCATCTACCTAATCCAGGTGATCTTTGGTGCCGTGGACCTGCCTGCCAAGCTTGTGGGCTTCCTTGTCATCAACTCCCTGGGTCGCCGGCCTGCCCAGATGGCTGCGCTGCTGCTGGCAGGCATCTGCATCCTGCTCAATGGGGTGATACCCCAGGGTGAGCACCCACGAGCACCTTGGCCCCTTCTCCTCAGCCCCATCCCCACACATAACCCAACCTCTCAGAAGGGAGGGGGCCAATTCCTCCTAGCCTCCACTCCCAAGCTCCTGCTATCCCCCCTTCTTTCTCTCTAGACCAGTCCATTGTCCGAACCTCTCTTGCTGTGCTGGGGAAGGGTTGTCTGGCTGCCTCCTTCAACTGCATCTTCCTGTACACTGGGGAACTGTATCCCACAATGATCCGGTGAGTGGGAGCCTAATGGGAGAATGACAGCCTTTTCCTGGAGAAAGACATTCTCCTGTGCACAGGTTGGACCCCAGAGCTAAATCAAGTACATCCCAGCCCAAAGGCCCCTCCCAACACTCATCATTGCAAGGCACATAGTAGCCACTGAGTACACACCTCATGGCCTAGCTAACACAGGTGTTACTGTCCTCTAAGCCCTTACCGGACCCTAGAAGGTCTCAAAAGTAGCCACCAACTGGGGCAGGGTAAGGAACCAAGAAGACACATCTCAGAGGGAACAAATTGAAGTCCTCCTTTAATCTCCAAACCACAAATTAGAAGCTGCCACCAAATCTACATTCCGTTTATAAACCAAGTGATACACCTGAAAGCAAAGACCATAAACATGAAAGCAATTTCCTATCTCAAGATTCACTCCTGATAATATCCCAGCAGTAGGAATAAATATAGTATTGCTTATTTGAGTCCTAAGATGGGGGACAGTATTTTTGCATTAAGAAACAAGAATGGGGGCCCGGCATGGTGGCTCATGCCTGTAATCCCAGCACCTTGGGAGGCCGAGGCAGGCGGATCACAAGGTCAAGAGATCAAGACCGGCCAGGCGCGGTGGCTCACGCCTGTAATCCCAGCACTTTGGGAGGCCGACGCAGGCGGATCACGAGGTCAGGAGATCGAGACCATCCTGGCTAACAAGGTGAAACCCTGTCTGTACTAAAAATACAAAAATTAGCTAGGCGTGGTGGCAGGCGCCTGTAGTCCCAGCTACTTGGGAGACTGAGGCAGGAGAATGTCGTGAACCCGGGAGGCGGAGCTTGCAGTGAGCCGAGATTGTGCCACTGCACTCCAGCCTGGGTGACAGAGCAAGACTCCGTCTCAAAAAAAAAAAGAGATCAAGACCATCCTGCAAGACCATCCTGGCTAACCAACATGGTGAAACTCCATCTGTACTAAAAATACAAAAATTAGCCGGGCGTAGTGGCACACGACTGTAGTCCCAGCTACTTGGGAGGCTGAGGCAGGAGAATCGCTTGAACCCAGGAGGCAGAGGTTGCAGTAAGCCGAGGTCGTGCCACTGCACTCCAGCCCTGGCAACAGAGCGAGACTCCATCTCAAAAAAAATAAAATAAAATAAAATAAACAAGAATGGGGTGCAAAATTTACATGAGATGTCAAAGAAATGTCAGGCTTCCCTGGGCTACTTGGAGTGGGCCTGTAAGGTCCGCAGAGTGGAACCCTGAGGGTCATGGTCCCGTGCCCTTACCAGATTTCAGATGAAAGAGCAATAATCCGAAGCACTCACTATGTACCAGGCAGTGTCTTAAACTTTTCACAAATATTAATTCATTTAATCTGCATAACAAGCCATTGTGGTAGGCACTATCATTATTCCCACTTACAAACGTGAAAGCTGAGGCAAAGAGAGGTCAAGTGACTTCTCCAAGATCACACAGCTAACAAATGGTGAAGCATGCATTTGAACCCCAAGCAGTATGTCTCCTGAGTCAATGTTTTTAACCTCTTCTCTCATGAAGAATGTTGTTAACATGCAGATTCCAGCTCCCTCCCCCTAGGGATTCTAATCCAATAGGTATATGTTGGCTTGTTGCAACTGTAACACAATTCCTCCAGGTGATCTGAGAACCATAGGTGTAACACAACTGAATCATTTGACAGCTACAGAAACTGAAGCCCAGGGAGGGAAAGGGGCTTGCCCAAAGTCACACAGCAAGTTAAGGGCAGAGGCAAAATTCAATCTTAAGTCTCCTTATTCTCTGGCCACAACCCTTTCCAACTTCTCTTTTTAAAAAGATTACCAACAGCTGTGGTGGGGGAGGACCATTTGAGCCCAGGAGTTTAAGACCAGCCCTGGCAACACAGATATCCTATCTCTACAAAAAAAAAAAAAAAAAAAAATCGCCAAATTGGTTTGCTAATCAAATGGGGAACAGAGGAGGTACTGGGAGCGTCCTGGGGGCTGAGCCTGAGCTGCCACCCTCCAAATAGGACCAGCATCTGGGCATTCATGCCAGAACTCTAACCAACACCCATCCGCTGTGGGCCCTGCAGGCAGACAGGCATGGGAATGGGCAGCACCATGGCCCGAGTGGGCAGCATCGTGAGCCCACTGGTGAGCATGACTGCCGAGCTCTACCCCTCCATGCCTCTCTTCATCTACGGTGCTGTTCCCGTGGCCGCCAGCGCTGTCACTGTCCTCCTGCCAGAGACCCTGGGCCAGCCACTGCCGGACACGGTGCAGGACCTGGAGAGCAGGTGGGCCCCCACTCAGAAAGAAGCAGGGATATATCCCAGGTCACACATGCAGGGTGGGGTGGCATTGAGACTCAAGCCTAGGCTTCCTCTTCTAGCCCAAAGCCCTTTGTCCCCAATTGCCTGAGCTTCTCCTAGAATCCTTCCTGGGGATCCCAGCTCCAGGGAGCAGTCGGTATTTGGGGCAGAGAGCAGGTGTCCAGGCACAGCTAAGTGGAGACCCCCTGGGAGCCTCCATATCCCAGCCCTGGCCTGGAGGCTGCATACCCAGAGTGCCATTCTTCTGCCGCCCTGCAGGAAAGGGAAACAGACACGACAGCAACAAGAGCACCAGAAGTATATGGTCCCACTGCAGGCCTCAGCACAGGAGAAGAATGGACTCTGAGGACTGAGAAGGGGCCTTACAGAACCCTAAAGGGAGGGAAGGTCCTACAGGTCTCCAGCCACCCACATAAGGAGGAGGAAGAGGAAATGGTGACCCAAGTGTGGGGGCTGTGGTTCAGGAAAGCACCTTCCCAGGGGTCCACCTCCCTTTATAAACCCCACCAGAACCACATCATTAAAAGGTTTGACTGTGCACCATCTCTCCGTGTCTCTCATGTCTCAAATGGAATGGCCATTCCATTTTAGTCAGCTTCCAGCCCAAGAGGCCATACAGTCCCCTCCCACCCATTCCATCCCCAGGACTTTACAAACCATCCCAGAAAATTAGAAAAGACTCTTGCCTTTGCCCCTCTCTATCCCTCCCTCTTCCCTCCCCCATCCTCTAACCTATTCAAATATTTCTGTGAGATTTAGCTAAATATTTAATGCTCCTCCCTTCCCTGTCAGGCTAGAAATTGACAAGCGCTGAAATGACAGGCTGAAGTGAAAACAGCCAATCAGAGGCTTTGTTTCAAGATCGCCCCACTCTGTGAGAGCAGGTGGAAACCTCTGACAGCAAAGGAGAAGAAAAAGGACAACAGCTGGCCAGGGGTGGTGGCTCACACCTGTAATCCCAGCATGTTGGGAGGCCGAGGTGGGTGGATCACTTCAGCCAGGAGTTCAAGACCAGCCTGGGCAACATAGCGAGACGCTGCCTCTATTTAAAAAAAAAAAAAAAAAAAAAAGACAACAGCTGTGACTTCAGGATGTTGCAGGATGTTGGCCCCTCTAGCAGCATGGTCAGGATGATGGACTCTCTATATTCCAGCAGGGTCTGGACTGAAAACCCACTCTAGATTAGCCTGCTAGCTAACCTAATCCTGCCTGCTGCACTACCTGAGCTTTCTTGGTTGTTCTGCCTCCTGTGGGCTCTGGGCTGGTGGAGGGAAGAGAATAGGGAAGGGGGAGTGGGGAACATACCCAGCGAGACCCAGCACTGAGTGCTAACTATGTGTCCTAAGCCATTTCCCTATATTAACTCATTTACTCCTCCCGGTAACCCTTGGAGATTACTACAATTATTCCCTATTTTACAGATAAGAAAATCAAGACACAGAGAGGTTAAGTAACCCGTCCAGTTCACACAGCTGGTAAATTGTGGAGTCAGGATTAGAATTCAGACAATCTGGCACCAGGATATGTGTGCCTGACCCCTCTGCTGCCAAGAGCTGTGAGGCACTGAAACTTTAGCCTCTTTCACCCCCAGGACCCAGCTTCTCCTCCTTCCTTCTGGGCTGAAAAGAAAAAGACTGAAAAGAAGGGGAGGAAGGGAGATGATCATGGGAGGAACCATGTGAAAGGAGTTGGGGGGAAGGCACTTTACAGTCAGGAAAAGACCAGGACGTCCAGCACGTGTGTCCTCAAAGGAGCTCACTTCAGGGAAGCCTGGGGCAGCCTGAGAAGGGCAGCCTGAGAAATGCAGCCCTGTTCACACCTACAGGTGGCAGGAGTGAGGCCTGCTGCGCCCTGCCATAAATGCTCGCTGGCACACTGCCTGGAACCCTATTCCCAGCAGCCAGCCTGGCCCCCGAGCCAGCCCCTTATCCCCCGGGGGAAAGTCCACATTCATTCCTTGAGCTGAACACACTGCCTTCCAGGTGGGACCCCAGGGGTTCGGGTTGACTTACGGCAATCTGGAAAGAGGGGTTGGCCTGAAGATCCCCTGAAAAAATACCACACAGCCCGGGGAGATCTCACAGCAACTCAGACAACAGGACTCTCAGGGCAAATCTGGGCACAGCAGAAATCACCATAACCCACCTCACCTCCTGGAACATCTGGAGCCTTGGTGTTCCCCCTTGGTGCTGAAACTCCTCATGCTCCCATTGGTTGCTTGAGGGTCACCAGCCCCACTCATCCTGCAGTTTCTCAGGCAGCACTGCCCTCATGGCTGACCCTCGCGGAGCGTCTGGACTGAGACTGGGAGACAAGACACATGGATTTAGCCCTGCTTCTGCAGATCCGGGGTTTTGAGACCAGTGACTTGGCCTACCACTGGCTCCAGACCCTGCCAGCAACTCTGACATGCCTGGCTCCTCCTGCAAATCTCTCATCTCTGTGCTCAGATCACCTGGTATCTGCAGATACCTCAGCAAGGATGCCCAGAGCCAGCCGTAGCTTGCCCCAGCTGCACCCCAACTGGTACAAGTCCTGGGTGCTGATTCAGCCAGCTCAGACCATTCACACAGAATCCATTCCCCCAGCTCCTGGCCTGGGACTTCCTATACTCATCCTGTGCCCTTGACAAAAGAGAACCCTACCTTCCTCCCACTTCTAAGTCACCAGTAAGTGACTTCTGACCTTGCCTCCCCAAGGAATCAGCCCCAAACACAGGCTCAGATCCCATCCTCTAGCCTTGGCCCTGAGGCTGAGTTGGGACACTGTCATGCCCCACCACAGCGGCCTCAGATGCTCTCCTCATTTTTTTTTTTTTTTTTTCTGAGACAGTGTCTTGCTCTGTTGCCCAGGCTGGAGTGCAGTGACACGATCTCAGCTCACTGCAACATTTGCCTCCCAGGTTCAAGCAATTCTCACTGCAATGTCAGCCTCCCAAGTAGCTGGGATTGTAGGCGCACACCACCACATCTGGCTAGTTTTTCTATTTTTAGTAGAAACAGGGTTTCATCATGTTAGCCAGGCTGGTCTTGAACTCTTGACTTGAAATGATCCTTTCGCCTCAGCCTCCCAAAGTGCTGAGATTACAGGCATGAGCCACTGCGCCCGGCCTATCTCCAGTTGTGACCACAGGTCCTATCCTCAGCCAGCTTGGCAGGGCCTTGTAGCCACCCTCAGTTTCCTGGCCAGGATGGCACACTCAGGAGGATCCTCAACTGCCTGGTCCTACAGAGTGCTCACCAGAAGCCACATTCTCAGGGCTCCATGCCATCATCCCAGGTCCCACCTTGACAGCCCCAGTTTCACACCACTCCAAGCCCCTCCCTTGGGCTCTTCTCTCCCCTTTCCCAGGAGTTTGCATGACCCATTTGGGTCATGTATAGAGCAGATGCCCAAATAGCTAAATTTCATATCATGTGGGAAGCTGAATAATGGTCCCCAAATATGCCCACATCCTAATCTCTGGAACCTGTATGTTACCTTACATGGTAAAAGGGATTTTGCAGTTGTGATTAAACTAAGGATTTTGAGATCAGGGGGTGGGTTATCCTGGATTATCTGGGTGGACCCGATGTGGTCACAACAGTACTTACAAGAGGAAGGCAGGAGACCAGAGTGAGTAGTAGATGAGACAACAGAAGCAAGAGGGTGGAGTGAAGCAGGAAGGGACCAAAAAGAATTTTTAAAAAACACATTCAAGTCAAAACAGAGACCATAAACCTCAATTCATTCAATAATTTATCATTCAAACCACTAAGTAAACGCATTTGGTGTTGCCAAAAAAAAAAAAAAAAGAAGGAACCACCAGCCAAAGAATGCAAATAGCCTCTAAAAGGCAAGGAAATGGATTCTTCCCTAATGCCTGCAGAAGAAATGCAGCTGGGTCGATATATTGATTTTTTTTTTCTTTTTTTCTTTTTGAGGCAGAGTCTTGCTCTGTCATCCAGGCTGGAGTGCAGGGGCGCGATTTCGGCTCACTGCAACCTCCACCTCCTGGGTTCAAGCAATTCTCCTGCCTCAGCCTCCCGAGTAGCTGGGACTACAGGCATGTATCACCATGCCCAGCTACTTTTTGTATTTTCTGTAGAGATGGGGTTTCGCCATGTTGGCCAGGCTGCCTCCTGAGTTCAAGTGATTCTCCCGCCTCAGCCTCCCAGATAGCTGGGACTCAGGTGTGCACCATCATGCCCTGCTAATTTTTGTATTTTTAGTAGAGACAGGGTTTCACCACGTTGGACAGGCTGGTCTCAAACTCCTGACCTCAGGTGATCTGCCTGCCTTGCCCTCCCAAAGTGCGAGAATTACAGGCGTGAGCTACCATGCCTCACCGATATATTGATTTTAGACATCTGGCCTTCAGAATTACAAGAGAACAAATCTGTGCTGTTTTAAGCCACTAAATTTGTGGCAGTTTGTTAACAACAGCAATATGAAACTGATATGCATCCCTTGTTCTTAGATTCCTCCAGGGAGGCCCCTGGAGATTTTCTTTTTCCCATGCACTATAATTTTTGTAGGGATGGGTTGTAATGTCTGGATCATCATAGGCCTCACCTCTTCCTATTGTCTTATAGCTTGTCGGATTCACAGAGTCTAAATTAGCCACTAGCCCTTGTAGACACTTAAGTTTGGGACTCCTAGACTGCTCTGTGCTACACTCCCACCACTACCATTCCTTATGTTTAAAAATTGTGAAAGGAAAATTGTGTCATAGGTGCAGGAAGCAAAAGGAAAACACTGACTGGGTAGACTCCATTGCGCCACTGCACCTCCTCTTTCAAGAAAACCATTTGGATGTTCTCTGAGATGTGACTGTCTCCATGTGGTTCATGTTGTAGTCATAGAACAGCGGAGGACTCTACTGCAAAAATGCTGTAGTAATGGCCGGGCGCGGTGGCTCATACCTGTAATCCCAGCACTTTGGGAAGTTGAGGGGGGCGAATCACCTGAGGTCAGAAGTTCAAGACCAGCCTGGCCAACAGGGCGAAACCCCATCTCTACTAAAAGTACAAAAATTAGCTGGGCGTGGTGATGGTTGCCTGTAATCCCAGCTACTCAGGAGGCTGAGGCAGGAGAAGCTTGAACCTGGGAGGCGAAGGTTGCAGTGAGGCGAGATTGCGCCACTGCACTCCAGCCCGGGCAACAAGAGCGAGACTCCTCTCAAAAAAAAAAAATTCTGTAGTAATAAGCTAGATGAACTTGAGGCTCAGCTTTCCTGACCCATTCTAGTGAGGTCTGCTCCTCCTAAACCCCTCCCCCAATAGAATCCTGCACCCCAGTAGCAATAGTAAGTGCCATGTGAACCACACCCATAGAAGAGACAAAGCAGCCTGTAAGGGCTGAATGTAGGGTTTAGATGTAGGTGGCAGACAACGTTGAGTCTGGATGGATATCCAGAACTGTGGCAGCCATCCTGTAACCCAAAGGGAAACCAGAGCATGGACTAAGGCAACCAATGAGGATATTATAATGGAAAGATGGAACTAATCTGGGGTTTGATGATTTAACCCCACCGATTTAATCAATACTGGCACCACCTACCTCTACTCTGATTGTTAAGGGTAACAATTTAAGTCCTCCTTATACTTTAAGCCAGTGTGAGTTCATTTTTCTATGATTTGTGGTCAAAGATATCTTATATTTTTACAGCTTTATTGAAATACAACAGACAGACAATTAGTTGCTCGAGTGGTGGTGGTGGTGTTGGTATTGTTGAGACGGGCTCTTGCTCTTGGCCCCAGGCTGGAGTGCAGTGGTGCGATCACAGCTCACTGCAGCCTCAACCTTCTGGGCTCGAGCAATTATCCCACGTCAGCCTCCTGAATAGCTGGGACTACAGGCAAGGGCCACCACTCCTAGCTAATGTTTGTATTTTTTTGAAGAAACAGGGTCTCCCTATGATACCAAGGCAGAGTCGCTCATATTTACAGTGTAAAATCGGATGCGTTTCGACACATGCATACATCCATGAAATCATCACTACAATCAAAACAATGAACATATCCATCACCACCAAAAGCTTTCTCACGCTCCTTCTTCGTGTGAACATAGGTTTCTACTTCTCTTGAACCAGATTCTCTTGCTCAGATTGGTTTCATCTTTCCATTATATTATCCTTAAATATCAAGGAGTGGAATGGCTGAGTACTATGTAAGGTGTATGTTTAACTTTTTAAGAAATAGCCAAACAGCCAGGCGTGGTGGCTCACACCTGTAATCCTAGTAACTCAAGAGGCTGAGGCAGGAGGACCCCTTGACCCCAAGAGTTCAAGACCAGCCTGGACAACATAGCAAGACCCTGTCTCTAAAAAATAAAAATAAATAAATAATTTTAAACCATGTTTTTAGTAGAGACAGGGTCTCGCCATGTTACCCAGGCTGATCTCAAACTCCTGGCCCCAAGTGCTGGGGTTATAGGCATGAGCTATCACACCAGCCAAAATTTTACAAAAAGAAATAGCCAAAAATTTTCTTAACATTTTATATTCCCACCAGCAGTATATGAGAGATCCAGTTGTTCCACATCTTTGTCAAAACTTGGTATGATTGCTTTTTTTGTTGTTGTTTTTTGAGATGGAGTCTCTCTTCGTAGCCCAGGCTGGAGTGCAGTGGTGTGATCTCTGCTCACTGCAACCTCCACCTCTTGGATTCAAGCAATTATCTTGCCTCAGCCTCCTGAGTAGCTGGGATTACAGGTGCGTACCACCACACCCAGCTAATTTTTTTGTATTTTTAGTAGAGATGAGGTTTTGCCATGTTGGCCAGGCTGATCTCGAACTCCTGACCTCAAGTGATCCACCTGCCCTGGCATCTCCAAGTGCTGGGATTACAGGCATGAGTCACCATGCCTGGTCTGATTGCTGTTTTTAACTTAAGCCATTCTAGTGGATGTGTACTGGTATCTTATTGTAGTTTTAATTTACATTTCTCTGAAGACTAATGATCTAAAGCAACTGTTCACTTGCTTATTTCCATCTAGACCTCTTCTTTGGTGAGGTGTCTGTTAAAAAATTTGCACATTTTAAAATTTTGATTGTTTGTTTCATATTGTTGAGTTGGAAACTTTTTATACATTTCAAAAACAAGCCCCTTGCCAGATATGTGTTTTGCAAATGTTTTCTCCATGTTTACAGTTTGCCTTTTCAGTTTTATAACAGTGACTTCTGAAGAACAGAAGTTTTTAAACTGTGATGAAGTCCAGTTTACTGATTTTATAGTTAATGCTTTTTGAGTCTTTTTTTTTTTAATCTTTGCCAAACCCAAGGACACTAAATTTTTCTCCTTTTTTTAATAGAAGTTTTATAGTTTTAACTTTTATATTTAGGGTCTATGATCCAATTTGAGTTATTTCTGTAAATGATATGAGGTAAACAGATTGTGGTTCATTGCTTTTTGCATATGGATATCCAATTGTTCCAGCACCATTTGTTGAAAGATTTTCTTTTCCTCATTGAATTGTCTAAACACCCTGGTTGGAGATCAGTTGGCTACACATGTGTGGCTCTATTTCTGGACTCTATTTTGTTCCATTGATCTATTTGTCTTTACATAAATCCCACACTGTCATAATTGATGTAACTTTGTAATTAGCTTTGAACTCAGACGGTGTAGATTCTCTAACCTTGTTCAACTTTTTCAAAGTTGTTTTGGCTAGTCTGGATGCTTTGCATTTCCATATAAATTTTAAAATCAACTTGTACATTTCTACCAAGAAAACTTCTGTGATTTTTATTTGTATTATGTTGAATCATAAATCATCTTGGGAAAAACTGACATCTTAATAATATTGAGTGTCCCAATCCATGATATAGTTCTCCATTTATCTAGGTCTTCACAATGATGTTTTGTATTTTCATTGTGTAGGTTTTGTACATCTTTTGTCAAATTTATCCCTACAGATTTCATATTTTTATACTATGTTAAAAGAAAAACTTCAGACAAAATAAATGTAACAGATTTTATAGCATTAAAGCATTAATGAATTGGGCAGCACTCGAAATCAGAAGAGGTTCATGTAGCTGCACTTAAGCACTACAAGCAGATCTTCATAGTCTGAACACAAAAGTAAAGAAATAACTTAATTGCCTACAGGTAGGCATTTGTTTTGTTTTGTTTTGTTTTCTTTGTAGACACAGGGTTTCACCATCTTGACCAGGCTGGCCTCAAGCCCCTGGCTTCAAGTGACCCCCCACCTTGGCCTCCCAAAGTGCTGGGATTACAGGCATGAGCCACCATGCTCAGGCACTATTTGTCTTATTTGGGTATGATCTGGTGGAAAGTTCCTAGCTGTATAACTAATGGCTAACTGGATATTTGTGATTGGCTGAAGCTTGGTATCTGTTTTGGTTTTGGTTTTTCAAAATTAATTAGTTACAAAGAATGCCTCTAGGTTAAGTTTCAGTTTGCTCATGTAAGGGTTCTGGATACAGAAACAATTCCAGGTTAATAACTTCCTGCTTATTTTGCTTTAACAGCTATTATGAATGGTATTCTTATTTCAACTACCAATTGTTTGTTGCTAGTATATAGAAATACCACTGGTTTTTAATATATCCTACTTGCATCCTGAAAACTCACTAAAATCACTTATTAGTCTCAATAGCTTTTTTGTAGATTCCTCAGGATCTTTGGTACAATCATGCTGTTTGCAAATAAAGGTATTTTTTTTTCTTCCTTTCTGGAATTATTTTATTTCTTTTTGTTGCATTATTACATTGCCTAGAATCTCCAGTACACTCTTAAATAAAAGTGGTGAGAGTGAATATCTTTGTCTCTGAACTTAGAGGAAAAACACTGTCTTTCACAATTTAGTATAATGTTACCTATATTTTTTCCATAGTTGTCTTTTATCAATTATTTTTTGAGATGGGATCCTTCTATGTTGCCCAGGCTGGCCTTGAACTCCTGGGCTCAAGGGATCCTCTTTCCTCAGCCTCCTGAGTAGCTGGGACTACAGGCATGTACCACCGCACCCAGCTTATCTATTTTGAGAAGTTCCCTTTATGCCTAGTTTGCTGAGAAGTTTTATCATGAATGGATATTGAGTGTTATCAAATGCTTTTTCTGCATCTGTTGAGATGATTATATGGTTTTTCTATTTTAGTCTATTAGTATGGTGAATTATATTAACTGATTTTTTTAATGTTAAACAAATCTTGCATTTCTGGAATAAACCCCACTTGGTCAAGATGTATTATCCTTTTTATAATTTTTGTTAAATTTGATAAAATTATATTAAGAATTTTACATCTATGTTCATGAGAGATACCTGTCTCTAGTTTCCCTTTTTGTAATCTTTTGTCTGGTTTTAGTATCAGGGTAATTTTGGCCTCACAGAATGAGTTGTGAAGTATTCCCTACTTTTCACCTTTCTGTAGGTGTTTGTGTAGAGTTGGTATTATTTCTTCCTTAAATGTTTGACAGAATTAATCAGTTAAGTCATCTGTTCCTGGAATCTTCTTTGTGGGGTGGTTTTTAAGTATAAATTTAATTTCATTTAACATTTCTTGCAGTGCAGGTCTGTTGCTGCTGTGTTTTTTCAACTTTTGTATGCCTGAAAAGGCATTGATTCTATTATCATTTTTGAAAGATATTTTTGCTAGTAGAGGGTTTTAGTTTGACAGATTTTCTCTTTCAGCTTTTGAAGGTATTTCTCCATTGTCTTCTGGCTTACATCATTTTTGACAAGAAATCTGCTGCTATTCTTATATTTTTTGCTTTATATGAATGTGTTTTTTTTTCCTTCAGCTGTTTGCAAGCAAGATTTTATCTTTATCCCTGGTTCTAAGCATTTGATTATGATGCACCTTGTAGTTTTTATAACATTATCATATCAGAGTTAATTTACCTTCTTGGATCTGGGATCTATAGTTTTTATTTTGAACTTTTTTGCTTGTTTGGTTTGTTTGTTTGTTTCCTTGAGACAGTGTCTTCCCCAGGCTGGAGTGCAGTGGCGCAATCTTGGCTCACTGCAACCTCTGTCTCCTAGGTTCAAGTGATTCTCCTGCCTCAGCTTCCCAAGTAGCTGGGACTACAGGCGTGCACCACCACACCCAGCTAATTTTTGTATTTTTTAGTAGAGACGGCTTTCACGATATATTGCCCAGGCTAGTCTCAAACTCCTGACCTCAGATGATCTGCCCTCCTTGGCCTCCCAAAGTACTGGGATTACATGCATGAGCCACCACACCCAGCCTATTTTGAACTTTTTTCTGGGTCACAATAAGTTACTTTTCAAGGCTTGCTTTTAGGCTTTGTTAGGTGAGAGCAGAGATGCTGCTAATTTTTCCTCTCAAGTGATCTTTCTGAGTTCTCTACCCAGTGCCCTGAATACTATGAGTTTTGTCTTCACTGTGGCTGGTGGGAAGATAAACTGTTCCTGGCCTGTGTGAACTCTGCGAATCATCTAGGTTCTTTCACCAAATGTATGCATCAACCAATACTCACCTAAAGATTCTATGAATAACAAAACCCCCTACAAATCTCCAGTGCTCTATGCAGCTCTCTCCTCTCCAGTCCTCTGCCCTGTGAACTCTTGCCACCTGGGTCTCCCCAGACTCCCAACTTTGTTTCCTAAACCCAGGGAGACTTCTGGGCTCTGAGTAGATCCCCTCTCCCTGTTCTGCAGCCTGCAGTTTCTCCAGGAAGTAAACTGGTTCACAAGGCTCATTCTGTTTGTTTCCCTCTCTCAGGAACAACTGTCCTGAACTGCCTACTGTCCAATGTCCAAAAACAGTTATCATACACACCTAATTTGTCAGGTTTTTTTATTAGTTAAAGGCAGGAAATCATTTACTATTTACTAGTCTGTGTTCCTCCATCTTGGTTGGAAGCAGAATCCTAACAACTGATATATTATTGTAGTCTCATGACTTCTTGCCAAATACGTTTCCATAAACAGAAATGATTGAAGACATTAAAGACAATATTTTCTTATTTCTATGCATAGCATAACGACGGCATTGCAACAGAACTAAAGAAGAAGACATCACTCAGAAATCCTTAACTTGGTTCCAGCTGTCAGAGGCATTCAAACCAGAGCAACTCCATCTTTAATAGGGGCTGGGTAAACTAAGGCTCAGACCTACTGGGTCACATTTCCAGAAAGTTAGGCATTCTTAATCACAGGATGAGATAGAAGTTCGGCAGGATTGGCAGCACAAGATACAGGTCATAAAGACCCTGCTGATAAAATAGGATGCAGTATGTAAACTAGTTCAACCATTGTGGAAGTCAGTGTGGCGATTCCTCAGGGATCTAGAACTAGAAATACCATTTGACCCAGCCATCCCATTACTGGGTATATACCCAAAGGACTATAAATCATGCTGCTATAAAGACACATGCACACGTATGTTTATTGCGGCACTATTCACAATAGCAAAGAGTTGGAGCCAACCCAAATGTCCAACAACGATAGACTGGATTAAGAAAATGTGGCACATATACACCATGGAATACTATGCAGCCATAAAAAATGATGAGTTCGTGTCCTTTGTAGGGACATGGATGAAACTGGAAAACATCACTCTCAGTAAACTATCGCAAGGACAAAAAACCAAACACCACATGTTCTCACTCATAGGTGGGAATTGAACAATGAGAACTCATGGACACAGGAAGGGGAACATCACGCTCCGGGGACTGTTGTGGGGTGGGGGGAGGGGGGAGGGACAGCATTAGGAGATACACCTAATGCTAAATGACGAGTTAATGGGTGCAGGAAATCAACATGGCACATGGATACATATGTAACAAACCTGCACATTGTGCACATGTACCCTAAAACCCTAAAGTATAATAAAAAAAATAAATAAATAAAATAAAATAAAATAGGATGCAGTAAAGAAGCCCACCAAAACCCACCAAAACTCACCAAGGCCGAGATGGCAATGAAAGTGACCTCCGGTCATCCTCACTGTCCATTATATGCTAACTAACTATAATGCATTAGGACACTGAAAGACACTCCCACCAGCACCATCACAGTTTACAAATGCCATGGCAACATCCAGACGGTACCCTATATAGTCTAAAAAGGGGAGGAACCCTCAGTTCTGGGAATTGCCTGCCCCTTTCCTAGAAAACTTATGAGTAATCCACCCCTTGTTTAGCATATAATCAAGAAATAACCGTAAAAATAGCCAAACAGTAGCCCTCAGGGCTGCTCTGCCTGTGGAATAGCCATTCTTTTGTTTGCTTATTTCTCCAATAAAATTGCTTTCACTTTATCCTATGAACTCACCTGAAATTCTTTCTTATGTAAAGTCCAAGAACCCTCTTTTGGAGTCTGGATCAGGACCCCTTTCCAGTAACACAGCTACGTGGAGGATGAGGTGGCAGGATGGCTTGAGCTCAGGAGGTCAAGGCTTCATTGAGTTGTGATCGTGCCACTGCACTCCAGCCTGGGTGATAGAGTGAGACCCTGTGTCAAAAAAAGAAAAAAAATGCATCTCTTCTGCACTACGTATGGAACCAATTGAGAGACACAGCTGTCAAATACCTTACCATGTGGCCAAAAACATAAAAAACACATGCTCTCTGAAGGTAAAGAGGGCCCAAAAGAAAAGAAGAAGGAAGTAGCTATACATGCCCTGTTCCTTCTCCCAGATTCACCAAATAACCCACTCCTTATTCCATAAGGAAACAAGAAGCCAGAAGAATGGAAGTTTCTCCCTCTACTCGCTACCCAGCATCCCCCTTTAGAGAGGAAGAAAGACACTTTCAATTACACAAGGAACACTGTTGTTTTAAATGCATTCAGAATGGAAAACGAAAAGTTCCAGTCATCAGGAAATAACAAACTTCCAAAACAACTCTCCTATTGTAAAAAAAAAAAAAAAAAAAAAAAAAAAACTAGAAAACTGGGCCGGGCACGGTGGCTCACGCCTGTAATCCCAGCACTTTAGGAGGCCAAGGCGGGCAAATCATGTGGTCAGGAGTTCGAGACCAGCCTGGCCAACATAGTGAAACCCCGTCTCTACTAAAAATAAAAAATAAAAATAAAAAAAATAGCCAGGTGTGGTGGCAGGCACCTGTAATCCCAGCTACTTGGGAGGCTGAAGCAAGGAGAATCGCTTGAACCCAGGAGGCGGAGGTTGCAGTGAGCCAGGATCGTGCCACTGCACTCCAGCCTGGCAACAGAGAGAGACTCCATCTCAAAAAAAAAAAACCTAGAAAACTGAAGGAAATGTGGAAAATAACAATGTTCAGACATCCGACAACAGGCAGAGCAGGACTGTAATTTCTGTGAGAAGGGAAACAGATTATTTAAGGCCTACTATTAGGTTGATGCAAAAGTAATTGTGGTTTTTGTCATTACTTTTAATTGCAAAACCCGCAATTACTTTTGCACCAACTTTTATCACCCAGGCTTTCTTCCTGGGAGCAACTTCTAGACTGCAGTGTGGAGATGTGGAATCCAAACAGAGCCAGCAACCTCACTGAGCTGAGGAGAATAAAAGAGAAGTTCAGGATGGCCAAGGCAGCTAGATTTCTCAGGAGAGAGCTATGCAAACAAATCTGCAGAATATAAAAAGTACTCCTACAACTCAATAAAAAGAAGTCAAACACCCCAATTCAAACATAGGCAAAAAAAATTACACATACACTTCACCATGGTAGATATATGAATAGCCAATAAGCACATGAAAAAATGGTCAACATCATTAGTCATCAGGAAAATGCAAGTTAGACCACAATGAGATGTCCCTTCATATTCATATAAATGGCTAAAATGAAAAGACTGCACATATCAAGATGTCAGCAAGAATGTGGAATAACTGGAACTCTCATCCATTGCTGGTAGAAATGTAAAATTTGGAAACACTTTGGAAAACAATTTGACAGTTTCTGATAAAGTTAAATATATGACCTAGCATTTCCACTTCTAGGTATTTACCCAAGAGATATGAAAGTACATGTCCCCTCACTATACATAAATGTTCATGGCAGCTTTCTTTATAATAGCCAAAAACTGGAAACAACACAAATGTTCATCAACAGGTGAATGAATAAGCAAACTGTGGTTATACATACAATGGAATACTATTCAGTATTAAAAAGGAACGGGGCCAGGCGCGATGGCTCACAACTGTAATCCCAGCACTTTAGGAGGCTGAAGTGGGCGGATCAAGAGATCGAGACCATCCTGGCCAACATGGTGAAACCCCGTCTCTACTAAAAATACAAAAATTAGCTGGGCGTGGTGGCGCGCACCTGTAGTCTCAGCTACTCGGGAGGCTGAGGCAGGAGAATCTCTTGAACCCGGGAGGTGGAGGGTACAGTGAGCGGAGATTGCGCCACTACACTCCAGCCTGGCAACAGAGCCAGACTCCACCTCAAAAAAAAAAAAAAAAAGGAATGAACTACTGGCACACTACAAGGTGGATGAATCTCAAAAACATTTTGCTGAGCAAAAGAAGCCAGACACAAAAGAGGATATACTGTATGATATCATTCATTTGAAACTCCCGAAAAGACAAATCCATTGCCTAGGGTAGAAGATGAGAATTGGCTAGGATACAGTACTAGGGAATTGCTGGGGTGGGAGAGGCAGGAGTTGAAAATGTTCTATATAGTGGTTATGTGGTATAAAAATTTATCAGAGCTGCCTGTAATCACAGCATTTTGGGAGGCCGAGGCAGGTGAATCACCTGAGTTCAGGAGCTTGAGACCAGCCTGGCCAACATGGTGAAACCCCGTCTCTACTAAAAATACAAAAATTAGCCAGGCGTGGTAGTTCACACCCGTAGTACCAGCTACTCAGGAGGCTGAGGCATAAGTATCTCTTGAACCCAGGAGGTGGACGTTGCAGTGAGCCGAGATGGCACCAATGCACTCCAGCCTGGGCAACACAACAAGACTCTGTCTTTAAAAAAAAAAAAATTGTCAGAGCTTGTAAAAATGTACCGCCAAAATTGATGCATTTTATTGCATATACTAAACCCTAATAAAGTTTTACTCAGGTGCATGAACCATGTTCAACTAATCAGTACTCCTACCTAGGGCCTTGACTCTTGCGATAGAACACAAAGCTGCAGGAACATTTGGGAAATGACACACAATAGCAATGACTGTGAGAGTCCAGGGAGGAGTGGAAACCTCCAGGGAATACTCCAGTGGCATCCTAGCCAAACTGTTTCCTGGCCTCCCTCAGCTCCTGCCCATTTCTGAGCCAGATTCTCATCAATTCCATGAGCAGCCCATTATCCTTCCAGTGATTTTTCTATAGCTTACATTAGCCACAGTCTGTTTTTGTTGTTTACACCCAACAACCCTGACTAATACAGCCATTCTATCACTCAGCCTAAGAGGCTTCCCTGGCTTCAGTTTCCCTGTGCTTCTGGGTTATGGCACTTTTTTATGGCTTTTTTTTTTTTTTTTTTTTTTGAGACGGAGTTTCGCTCTAGTTGCCCAGGCTGGAGTATAAAGGCGTGATCTCGGCTCACCACAACCTCCATCTCCCAGGTTCAAGCAATTCTCCTGCCTCAGCCTCCCAAGTAGTTGGGATTATAGGCATGCACAACCACACTCGGCTAATTTTCTATTTTTAGTAGAGACGGGGTTTCTCCATGTTGGTCAGGCTGGTCTCGAACTCCTGACCGCAGGTGATCCACCCACCTCGGCCTCCCAAAGTGCTGGGATTACAGGTGTGAGCTGCTGAGCCGGCCTTTTTTTTTTTTTTTTTCAAGAGGGCGTCTCCACTGTTGCCCAGGTTGGAGTGCAGTGGCGCAATCTCGGCTCGCTGCAACCTCTGCCTCCTGAGTTCAAGCAATTCTCCTGCCTCAGCCTCCCAAGTAGCTGGGATTACAGGTGCCCGCCACTACGCCCGGCTAATTTTTTGTATTGTTAGTAAAGACAGGGTTTCACTATGTTGGCCAGGCTGGTCTCGAACTCCTGACTTCGTGATCCACCCACCTCAGCCTCCCAAAGTGCTGGGATTACAGGTGTGAGCCACCGTGCCCAGCCCAGGTTATGGCTCTTATGATGGAAGTATTAGCCAGGACCCTTTCAGTTGTAAGTGACACAAAACTAACTGGCTTAAGCCCCTGCTCCAGAAAAAAAAAAAAAAAAAAAACAGAGAGCAGATTTGCTGGCTTCCATGATTCAGGCACCCAACATCATCATGGATCCAGGTTCTTTTCAACCCTCTCCTCAGCAGGTCAACAACTCCCATCATGACAGCAAGAGGGCTGCAGTGGCTATAGGCATCACCCCCCCACACACAGCATCCAAAGGCAGAAAAGGAAGTTACTCCTCACATATCTGTTTGGAAGAGCAAGACATCTCTTTTGAAGACCTTTCCCAAAAGCCACCTCCCCCACAATGGGCTTCCTGCCACATTTCTTGGCTAGAATTGTGTTACATTACAGATATAAGTGACAGCCTTGGGCTGCCATAACAAAATACCACAGGCTGGGTGGCTTAAACAACAGAAATTTATTTTCTCACAGCTCTGGAGGCTAGAAGTCCACAATCAAGCTGTCATCAGGTTTGGTTTCTCCTGAGGTCTCTCTTTGGCTTGCAGATGGCCGCCTTCCCACCATGTCCTCACACGGCCTTTCCTCTGAGCACGTGCGTCCCACCCTGCTGTCTCTCTCTCTTCTTGTAAGGACACCAGTCACACTGGATTAGGGCCCCACCCCATGACCTCATTTAACCTTCATTACCTCCTTAAAGGTCCTATTTCCAAATATAGTCACATTAGAGGTTAGGGCTTCAACATATGAATGAGGGGGACACAATTCAGTCCATAACAAGGGCCAAGATGTCAGAACACCTGGATTCACCTGGGCCCTGTTCATGGCGCAGACCCCAGTATGCCCAGACCCTTGAAGAATGTTAAAGCATCTGATGGCTCTTTATCATGTCACATATACTGGTACAATTCGGGAAAGGGGGAAAAAAATGGGAGTGGATTAGAGAGAATATTATAATGAGAAAAGAGACCCTGCTGACACAAACCTCTAACAAAGAATTCCTCCTTCAAGTGAAGGCTGAGCTGTGTCCTGGCCCTCGTCTAGGGCTGAAGGCCCAGGCTCCGGGATTCGTGCAGAGGTGATGCTCACAGGTTAAGGATACAAAAGCCCATGCATCACGGCATTTCTGCATGGGCTCTTCAGAGTCTCCCCAGTTCAGTCTGGCTCAGAGTGAGGTAGGACCTGGCCCTGAGAAAGGAGAGCTCAGCTCAGGCTTCATGCTCACCCCAGCTTGGGCCCCCCTTCACCCTTGGTGCTTTCCCTTCCTCCCCACCTGTTCCAGTGTAATGAAGAGACTCAAACACGTCCCTGCTTCACAGGAAGGTACTTTCCTCTGCCGAATTCAACTTGACTTGCCCATTCGACCTCCTGGAACAAACCATTGACCTGATGAGTCTTATAATTAAATGTCTGACTCTCAAGTCAGTTTAACTTGGTGCTTCAAAAGAAGTTATAAAAACTACTGGGCCAGGCACAGTGGCTCACGCTTGTCATCCTAGTACTTTGGGAAGCCGAGCCAGGCGGATCACCTGAGGTCAGGAGTTCAAACCCAGCCTGGCCAACGTGGTGAAACCCCGTCTCTACTAAGAATACAAAAATTAGCCAGGCATGGTGGCAGGCACCTGTAATCCCAGCTACTTGGGAGGCTGAGACAGGAGAATCACTTGAACCTGGGAGGCGGCAGTTGCAGTGAGCCGAGATCGTGCCATTGCACTCCAGCCTGGGTGACAAGAGTGAAACTCCATCTTAAAAAAAAAAAAAAAGAAAAAAACAAACAAACTACTGCTGGCCATTAGGAGGCCTAGGGCTACAGCAGACCCAGGAACTGATGAGTGCAGGAGACAAAGGTAGCCCCTCTCCTCCCCTCTCTTCCCCCTCCACCGGAAGAAAGGAAACGCGTTGCTTGATTTGCAGACCCAGCCCCCAGCCACTTGACCAGGCCTAGTTCCATGGCCTTCAATGACCTCATGCAGCAAATGGGGGTGTCAGCTACTTCCAGCAGATCCAAGTCACCCTGGCAGTCCTCCTAGTGCTCTCCTGTGTTTGCACACTACTCTGCAAAACTTCACTGCCACTGCCTCTCCCCACCCAACCCCTGCTGCCCCCACCTGCCAACGCCAACCTCAGCAAGGACAGGTGGCTGGAGGCTTGGCTGCCCCAAGACTGGCAGGTGTGACCTCAGTCCTGCCTCCACTTCACCTCCTCCCAATGGGGGCCACCTTTTCCTAATGACACGGAGGCCAGCAACATGGGGCCATAGAGACCTGCACCAATGGCTGGATTTATGACAACAGCACCTTCCCGATGACCACTGTGACTGAAGTGAGGATAGCTGGGCCCTCTGCCCCCTTCCAACCCCTGTGCCCTCATCTCACCATCCCACCTACAGACGCAGACTGTGCAACCTTGACCCAAGTTTGTCTGAATTTGGGAAGACCCTGGAGCTTCGAAGAGTTTTACCCAGGATGGAGCTAGGGAGCTTCCTGGCAGAGGAGACATGAAGTCCTTGCAGAGAGCTGCTCCCTGCCTCCCAGCCCCCACCAGAGAGAGACACTGCTACAGGAGTTAAATGTTCTACTTCATTTTCTCAAAATGTCAAAAAACCCTGAGAGATAAGACAATCCCGTAAGGTGAAGAGGTGATACAGAGAAAGGGAGAGAGGAGGAGTGCAGGTGGTGAGGGCAAAGGGGACATTTCTGAGCAGGGGATTCTGGACTCAGAGTCTTAGAAACAGAAACAGTTTGCTGACTTCATCTAGAAATAGATCTTAGCAGCTGGGGCCAGGAGATGGAGAGCAGCCAAGGAACTAAGATGGGAAAGAGAAGATGGTTATGGGGCGGTGGGGGGGTGGGGTTGTGGGGGGGGGCAGGGGGGGTCCTTTCATCCCTAGTGATTTAATGCCCCTCCCCGTAAACATACACACACACACACGTGCAATTGTAGTCACCCTGGCCTGCTGAGTGGTTCATCAGGCTGAATTCTGTACTTAGTAGCTGTCACATTGATCATGTTCTCAACATCTGTTCTAGTCAATGGTCTTTTGGTCATAAAGAAGAGAAACCCCGTCGAATCAGCTCTTGGGAAAAGAGGGCATGGCTGCAAGGATACAGAGATTACAGGGAATTCAAGAACAAGAAACAAAGTGTGTTCAGGCCTCATGGAAACTGAAACCAGGAAATGGAGCACGAGAGGCATCTCCGTACACTGACTCCATTCCTCTCTCCTACTTAAATCCATTTCACCTGTATGCTCTTCTTAAGGGATGACCACCAATCCCAGCTCTGATTCATTATTTCTCAGATCTAGAGCCCATCAGCAACAGAACATTTCTATGTATCTTAATTCACATTCCTAGAACAGGCTTTGATTGGCTTAGTGCCTCATATTGATGCGCCTCCCCATCCCTACTTAAGTCAGGTGTCCACACTTCACCTTATCAGTGTGCCAAAGGGGAGCGTAATGAGATTTTGCCGGCCCATTGTCCATTAGTCACAGCTGTGCAAAGAAAAGATGCCCTTGGCTGGGTGCTCACGCCTGTAATCCCAGCACTTTGAGAGGCCGAGGCAGGCGGGTCACCTGAGGTCGGGAGTTCGAGACCAGCCTGACCAACATGGAGAAATCCCATCTCTACTAAAAATACAAAATTAGCCAGGCGTGGTGGTGCATGCCTGTAATCCCAGCTACTCGGGAGGCTGAGGCAGGGGAAGCACTTGAACCCAGGAGGCGGAGGTTGCAGTGAGCCGAGATCGCACCATTGCACTCCAGCCTGGGCAACAAGAGCGAAAAAAGAAGAAAGAAAAGATTCCCTGAGAAGGGCTGCAGTCAGGCATAGCCCCCCGAAACCTGCCTCATGCAGCAACTCTCTGAAACTGGTAAAAGTTAAGCAATATTCCTACTAGAAAGACCCAAGACACAGAAGCAGGAGGTAACCAATATGGCTAGTCTTCCTCTGATGCATGTAGGCATCATATGCAGTCCCCTCCACGCATAGTTATGGACACTTTCTTCATTATTTGCTAGCCTCAACCCAAGTTCTTAGACATCCTTGTCCACCCACCTTAACTTGTATGTTATCCTCCCAATTCGGCTTCCCTATTTCCCTTCTTAAACTCCACTCTCTGTGTTCCAAGGCCAACAACACTCCAGGAACTATCAACCTGCCTGTTGCTCTTCTGTTCAAAACAGCAGGCAGTTCCATCCAAAAGCCTAGATTCCTTGCTGTCCAGAGAATCTGGGTGAGTGAGCATCTTGGATTTCCCTCTAAATGAGGACTCGGTAGTAATCTCCTTACCATCAGGTTATCTCAATAGGCACTGTGGATGGGACCATCGTCCACTACCACATATGGGCATGGGGTACTAAAAGGCCTATTTTATGAGCACAGCCAAGATACCTCTTCCTTGGGCCAATAATATCAAAGCCTATGGCTGCATCAGGAGAACATCTCATTAGGAGGATGGTTAGCTTGCATGCATAACCTAATGTGAAGCTGGATTGTTAAGCAAATGAAATGGCTCATAAGCCAACAGGGGTTACTTAAGAACAAGACATTCAGGCTGGGCGCAGTGGCTCACACCTATAACCCTAGCACTTTGGGAGGCCTAGGCAGCTGAATTGCCTGAGCTCAGGAGTTCGAGACCAGCCTGGGCAACATGGTGAAACCCTGTCTCTACTAAAATACAAAAAATTAGCCTGGTGTGGCGGTGTGTGCCTGTAATCCCAGCTACTCGGGAGGCTGAGGCAGGAGAATCACTTGAACCTGGGAGGCAGAGATTGCAGTGAGCCAAGATCACACCATTGCACTCCAGCCTGGGCAACTATAGCAAGACTCCATCTCAACAACAACAACAAAAAAAAAAAACAAGACAACAAGACATTTTATCATTCCATTGCAATGAAGACACCCCTGCCCCAAGGCCACGTGGCTGTAACTGGTAAGCACAATACAGGTAGGTCACCAGAGAAAGACAAGCCCCAGGATGCCCCTCAGGAGGAACTCCTGAAGAACCCAGTATCCCAAAGGGATACTTCAGCACTCTGAATGCAAAGCAAAAAATTAATCGATATACATGCAGGCCATGGGTTCCAATAAAAGGCCTAGCCAGGTGCAATGGCTTACTTACATAATCCCAAAACTCCGGGAGGTTGAGGTAGGAGGATCACTTGAGCCCAGGAGCTTGAGACCAGCCTGAGCAACATAGTGAGACTCTATCTCTATTTAAAAAAAAAAAAGTTTAATTAGCTGAGAGTGGTGGTTCATGCCTGTAGTCCTAGTTACTAGGGAGGCTGAAGTAGGAGGATTGCTTGAACCCAGAATTCAGGGCTGCAGTGAGCTTGTTACTACAGCAACGTCAATTCTTGCCTCCTCAGAATAATTCGACTGAGGGACACAAGGCAGAAGAGACCAAGGCAAGTTTTAGAGCAGGAGTGAAAGTTTTTTTAAAAGCCTTAGAGTAGGAATGAAAAGAAAATAAAACACACTTGGAAGAGGACCAAGCAGACACCTTGGAGGTCAAGTGTCCCATTTGATCTAGGACTTGGGTTTCTATATGCTGGCCTACCTCTGGCATCTTGCATCCCTTTTCCGGTGGAATGCCCTCAAAAGGTTATGTACCAGTTAAACTCCGCCATTTTGACTCTTAATGTGCATGCTTGAACTCACTCTCCCAACTCCTGAGATCTTGCTGAGAAGCGGCCAATCACCAGTTACAGGTGTTTTTAATCTACTGTGAAACTGCCTTTCCCTGGTGATGACTGCAACCAATTATTACTTTAGGCAGTGTGACAACTGCCTGATCATCACCTGATGGTCATCTGACATTGCTGGTAGGGTGGGGGGACCCCTCTCCTGCCCTACTCATGCCTAGTTAGCTACCTACAGTAACAAGCTATGATCGTGCCACTGCATTCCAACCTCGGTGCCAGAGACATCCTATCTCAAAACAACAACAGCAGCAACAACAAAACCCTGCCTGACCCCTCCTGTTATTTTATTTTGAATTAAATATCCTGGGTGATATGGTTTGGCTGTGTCCCCACTCAAATCTCACCTTGAATTGTAATAATCCCCATGTGGCAAGGGCAGGGCCAGGTGGAGATAATTGAATCATGGGGCAGTTTCCCCCATACTTTTTCTCACAGTAGTGAATAAGTCTCACGAGATCTGCTGGTTTTATAAATGGGAGTTCCCCTGCATGAGCTAATTAAATTTTTTTTTTTTAAATAGAGATAGAGTCTCACTATGTTGCCCAGGCTGTCTGCTACCACGTAAGACATGGCTTTGCTCCTTCTTCACCTTCCACCATGATTGTGAGGCCTCCCCAGCCATGTGAAACTGTGAGTCCATTAAACCTCTTTTTCTTTATAAATTACCCAGTCTCAAGTATGTCTTTATTAGCAGTGTGAGAACAGACTAATACACTGGGCAATAACTAGCAACATCTAGCTGAACCTGTATTCATTAGGACTCTTGTTTGCAAGTGGCTGTAATTCAATTCTAGCTAATTTGAACATAAAAGCGTTGTGTAAAGGCTCCCATTACCAAAGCAAACATGGATGATAGAGGTGGAGCTGGCTCTAGAGACATTGGGAACCAGGGTCATGTCATCAGAATTCTTGTGTGCTCTCATCTTTGCTTGTCTTTCCATGCTGGGCGTGTCTGTTGTGCACAGGATCCTTCACACAGTGGCCACTTACCATTCTGGGCTCACCCCTAATAACCTCGAAACCAGGGAGAAAAAATAAAAGTTTCTGTCTCCCACCTCCAACTTTGAAACACTGATTGGCTGGCCTGAGTCATGTGCCTACACATTAGTCCAATGACTGTAGGGCAGGGGCGTGAGTTATTATGAATGACCTAGCCTAAGTCTCCTGTTCACTCCCACATTGCAGATGGATAACAAGCACCATTTCACCTCTCTGCTTCCTGGTTCCACTGTCATTTGTTTTCTCTTTTCCTCCTTTTCTTTCCTCTGAAGCCAGTCTCATAGCATCTGTCACTGATCATGGCCTTTATCAAGTTAGCAGTGCAGGGCTGGCCTGGGCAGTAATTCTGTCTCCCTCAAATCCACCACTGTCTCTTCTTAGGTTTTGGTTCCTGTTAGCGATAAAGTAATTCTCTATACTTGAGGCCCAGGAATACACAGAAATATGAGATCCTCAGGGGTTTCAGGTGTACATGAAGAGAACTCAGATGGTGAAAGCCATAATAACCCCAAGGTGGTGCAAGCCCCCATGCAACTATTGCTTTTGCAGATGAGAAGCACCTTAGAACAAACCAGAGGCTGAGATTCTTGCTAAGTATTTTGTATGCATCAGTCAATTGTTAATCTGGACTACATGTAGATTTCATCATTAAACTGCATATAGATTTTTCTTTGCACTCCTCTGACTTCCTGCCTCTTTCCTACATTCTCTTGCTTCTTATCTTCTCATTCTTCAGTTCCTGTCCAGGCTGTCCTCATCCCACTCACCATGGTGTGTCCCACAGGCATCTCCACAGCCATATTCCATTCATGTATTTCCATTAAAGTGCTGTCAAATCAACTCCCAGTTTTCTTTGATATAACCCAGAATCTCTTTCAAATAAAAGTTATGTGGCCGGGCACGGTGGCTCACCCCTATAATCCCAGCACTTTGGGAGGCCGAAGTGGCCAGATCACCTGAGGTCAGGAGTTTGAGATCAGCCTGGCCAACATGGCGAAACTCCGTCTCTACTAAAAATACAAAAATTAGCCAGGCATGGTGGGGAGCACCTGTAATCCCAGCTACTTGGGAGGCTGAGACAGGAGAATCGCTTGAACCAAGGAGATAGAGGTTGCAGTGAGCCAAGACCGTGCCATTGCACTCCAGCCTGGGCAACAAGAGTGAAACTCCATCTCAAAATAGCAGTTATGTGAATAAAGTAGGAAAAAAAAGGCCATTCCTGTTTGGAGAAGGTGTTCAAACGCCAGTATCTCAAATTTTACATCATGTGATATTTGCATCCACAAGATACTAAAAATACCACAGTAATAATTACATTCACAAATAAGGATTTCTTGCCAATAAAATCAACATTATCAAGTAACTATGCTTGAAGGATGAATTCATTTGGATATATATTAACACATTTTAGGGCCATTCCCTAATCATTCTGGTCATTCCAGTCCCTTTTCCTTTTTTCTGTTAACAAAAGAAATGACAGTTTAAAAATCCATTCAAAACTCCATATATTTAATACAAAAACAAGTTCTTAAAGAAAATGCCACAACTATTTGTCATTTTAACTTAATTTTAATGGTACATCCTTCAGCACTATGGATTTTCTACAGGGTATGGAGCTGTTTTACTCCAGTTACAAAGGAAGTACTTTCAAATCAAGAATTTTTTCTTATCTTAATTTAAAAGAACAACAAAATTATTCATCAATAAAAACAAATGGGGGCCAGATGCAGTGGCTCACGCCTGTAATCCCAGCACTTTGGGAGGCCAAGGCGGGCAGATGACCTGAGGTCAGGAGTTCAAGACCAGCCTGACCAACTTGGAGAAACCCTGTCTCTACTAAAAGTACAAAATTAGCCAGGTGTAGTGGTGCATGCTGGTATTCCTAGCTACTCAGGAAGCTGAGGCAGGAGAATCGCTTGAACCTGGGAGGTGAAGGTTGCTGTGTGTCGAGATCACACCGTTGCACTCCAGCATGGGCAACAAAAGCAAAACTCCATCTCAAAAAAAAAAAAAAAAAAAGAAAAGAAAAGAAAAGAAAAGAAAAAAAAAAAAAGAAATGAGCTATCAAGCCATGAAAAATCTTGAGGGAAACTTAAATGTACATCACCAAGTGAAAAAAGCCAATCTGAAAAGGCTATACCATGCATGGGTCCAAGTATATGACATTTTGCTTTTTTGTTGTTTTGAGGGGGGCAGAAGTATGCCAGCCCAGGCTGGCATGCAGTAGGACAATACTAGCTCACTGTAACCTCAAACTCCCAGGCTCAAATGATCCTCCCGCCTCAGCTTCCCAAGTAGCTAGCTAGCACTATAAGCATGTACCACCACACCTGGCTAATTTTTTTTTTTTTCACTTTTTGTAGAGATGGGATCTCACTATGTTGCCCAGGCTGGTCTCAAACTCTTGGGGTCAAGCCATCCTCCCACCTCAGCCTCCCAAAGTGCTAGGATTACAAATGTGAGCCCCTACACCAGACCCAACTGGAAAACTATGGAGACAGTAAAAGGATCAGTGATCACCAGAATTCAGAGGGGACAAAGAGACAAATGCAGCACAGAGGATTCTGTAGGGCCGTGAAACTACTGTATGATACTATGATGGTGGATACATGTCGTTATACATTTGTCAAAACATGTAGAATGGGCGGGGTGCGGTGGCTTACTCCCAGTACTTTGGGAGGCCAAAGCGGGCGGATCACAAGGTCAGGAGTTCGAGACCAGCCTGGCCAACAAGGTGAAATCCCGTCTCTACTAAAAATACAAAAATTAGCCGGGTGTGGTGGCACGCACCTGTAATCCCAGCTACTCAGGAGGCTGAAGCAGGAGAATTGCTTGAGCCTGGGAGGCAGAGGTTGCAGTGAGCCAAGATTGTGCCACAGCATTCCAGCCTGGGTGACAGAGCAAGACCCTGTCTCAAAAAAAAAACATATATATATATAGAGAGAGAATGTACAACACCAGGAGTGAACCCTACTGCAAACCCTGGACTTAGAGTTCAATATAGGTTCATCGGTTGTAACAAATACCACTCTGGTAGGCGTGTTGATAGTGGGGGAGTGTGTGTATGTAGAGACAGGGAATATATGAGAAATCTCTGTACCTTCCACCCAATTTTGCTGTGAACCTGAAACTGCTCTAAAAAATAAAATCTACTTTAAGAAACAACATGCTGGGTGCGGTGGCTCATGCCTGTAATCCCAGCACTTTGGGAGGCTGAGATGGGTGGATCACTTAACATCAGGACTTCAAGACCAGCCTGGCCAACATGGTGAAACCCCGTCTCTACTGAAAATACAAATATTCGCAAGGCATGGTGGCATGCACCTGTAGTCCCAGCTACTCAGGAGGCTGAGGGAGGAGAATCGCTTGAACCCGGGAGGCAGAGGCTGCAGTGAGCTGAGATCGTGCCACTGCACTCCAGTCTGGGCAACAGAGCAAGATTCTGTCTCAAAAAAAAAAAAAAAAAAAAAAAAAAAAGAACAAGAAAATTTACATTATTGGTTTAGTGCCAATTGTTGTTTATTCAGGGTTACAGATAACCATAACTCTCAAATACGCTTATGCAAAAATGAAAAGTTAATGGAAGGATGCAAGAGTATTTCACAGAACACAGGGTCAGGAATCTGAGCCCAGCCTTGTGAAGGACTAAGACCACTCAACTTGACTCTCCATCTACTCTCTGGCCCTCACTGAATCCTGGTCCTGACTTCTCTCTAACTGGATTACTTCACTTTACCCTCCCCTCTCACCACGACCTCCTCTTCCTCCTCCTCCCTCTCTCCTGTTTTCTCAACTCTACTTTCACATTGGCCCAAACTTTGGGTCCCACTCCAACGTTGGGTGTCCTTACAAATCCCGCTTCTCTGAGCCATATTTCCTTATTTTTTTTTTTTTTTGAGATGGAGTCTTGCTTTGTTGCCCAGGTTAGAGTGCAGTGGCACCATCTTGGCTCACTGCAACCTCCACCTCCTGGGTTCAAGCAATTCTCCTGTCTCAGCCTCCCAAGTCGCTGGGATTACAGGTGCCCACCACCATGTCCGGCTAATTTTTGTATTTTTAGTAGAGACGGTTTTTCGTCATGTTGGCCGGGCTGGTCTCAAACTCCTGATCTTAGGTGATCCACCCGCCTTGACCTCCCAAAGTGCTGGGATCACAGGAGTGAGCCACCGCGCCCGGCCCATATTTCCAAATTCATAATATAGACTCTTGTTAGCTCAGTCTAGCCCTGGGTTCAGGTGTCCTCAGTTGTGTTGGGAAGAGACAGGCTCAGGAGGTAAGATAAGACTTCAGGAGGCCCGAGGAGAATGAGGGGTTAGTGCTCAGAATAGGAGAATAGACGGAGCAGGCACCCCAAAAGCCATCTTTTCCATACTGTAAAATAACTTGGCCAGGCACAGTGGCTCATGCCTATAATCCTAACACTTTGGGAGGCCAAGGTGGGTGGATCACTTAAATAATCCGGTTGGAAGTAAGCTGTGGTCCCCACTACTCAGGAGGTTAAAGTGGGAGGATCACTTGAGCCTCGGAGGCAGAGGTTACAGTGAGCTGAGATCGCGCCACTGCACTCTAGCCTGGGCAACAGAGTCAGACCCTGGAAAAAAAAAAAGAAAAGAAGAAAGAAAGGAACGAAAAGAAGGAAAGGAAAGGAAGAAAGAAAAAGAAAGAAAGAAAGAAAGAAAGAAAGAAAGAAAGAAAGAAAGAAAGAAAGAAAGAAAGAAAGGAAGAAAGAGAGAGGAAGAAGGAAAGAAAGAAAGAAAGAAAATAGTAACTTGAATAATTCTCACCAGGAAATAATGAGAAAGATTGTGAAGCAGGGGAGGAAGCCGCTCCTTATGTGCTAATCCCAATGTAAGATCCTCTTCCCCACCAGGAGAGACAGATTATTCTCCCCAGGCCTTGTGTGGGTGCCCATCATGCCTGGCCAAGCCTGCCTGAGGTCTCCCAAGAAGACAGTGGCAATCCTTGGATTAGAACCCAGGACTCCTGGCCAAGTGTGGTGGCTCATGCCTGTAATCCCAGCAATTTGGGAGGCTGAGGCAGATGGATCGCTTGAGCTCAGGAGTTCCAGAGCAGCCTGGCCAACATGACGAAACCCTGTCTCTACTAAAAACACACACAAAAAATTAGCTGGATGTCGTGGCTCGCACCTGTAGTCCCAGCTACTTGGGAGGCTGAGGTGGGAGGATGGCTTAAGCCTGGGAGTCAGAGGTTGCAGTGAGCCAAGATCACGGCATTGCACTCCAGCCTGAGCAACAGAGGGAGACCCTGTCAAAAAAAAAAAAAAAGAACCCAGGACTCCTAATTCCCACCCCAGAATTTTTTCCATCCCTCCAAGGTGCTTTCCTGCTCATCTGTGCCCTCCTCAAGCAGCCACACTCTGCCAACCCAGGCTGAAGTCATGCCTGCCCTTCTCCCATCCCCATCCACAGGTTTGTCATCCAATCTGCCCACTAGCACTCCCTCGGTGGAAGGCTGGACCTCCCCCTGATGGCCCCACAGACAGTGGCCCAGATCAGTAAAAAGCAGGAAGTAGACACCAAGCTGAGTATGGAGGTGAGAACCCCGAGACCTCTGTGACACCCCTCCCAGGCTCTGCCTGCCCCCACCTTCACCCTAGAATCCAGCATATCGTGCTTCCCAGGGCAGGGACTGAGGTAAAGGGCCCCTGGGGAAACCCAGGCCCTGAGCTCCATCTACCCAGGCAGGTGCTCCAAACCAATCTGCAGAAGGCCATGACCACGGGCCAAGCCCATCACTCGGTGCTGCAGTTGTACACTACCCTGCTGTTCACTGCCTCTTCCTCTTCCTCTGTGTTTTGGGTTACATTTAGAAAGGCCTTCCTCTCCCCCTAAGTATAAAACTATTCGCCTAGATTTTCTTCAAGCACATACATATTTGTTTGAGCTTTCATGTTGTATCATAGTTTCATCTGAAATTTAGTTTAACATAGGGTAGGAAGTAGAATTCTATTTTTTTTTCTATTAGAAATTCTATTAGAATTATACTAGAATTCTATTTTTTCTCCAGCCTGGGCGAAAAGAGTGAAACTCCATATCAAAAAAAAAAAAAAAAATGGGTTAGTGGTTGCTTAGGATTGGGTAGGGGATAGAGATGAATGTTTGGGGGATTGAGAGCTAAAGGATACCAATTTTCTGTTTGAGGGGATGAAAGTGTTCTAAAATTTACCATGGTGATGGTTGTACATATCTATGAGTATACTAAATATCATTCAATTGTACACTTGAAATGGATTACTTGTATGGTATGTGAATTACATATAAATGAGGCTGTTACAAAATAAAGTATTCACCATTATTTGAAATTCAAAAATATTAAATTCATCAGCATAGACTTGTTCATAGATTTTGTGCATCTTTTTAATGACTCTAAGTCTTTAGTTGTGTTTCTTTTTTATTCATAATATTTGCTTATGTCCTCTAGCCTTCATTTTTTGATTATTGTTACTCAAGATTTGTCCATTTCATTGATATTATTAAAGACTAACTTTTTGTTTTGTTGAGCTTCTATATTATATCTTAGTTTTCTATTTAATTTATTTATGGTATTATTGTTATTGTTGATGTTGTTGTTGTTGTTTTACAACTAAGGTAAATTGTCCCAAATACACTTAATGAACAGTTCCACCTTTCCTGGCTGGTGTGAACACCACGTTTATCACATACTATTTCTGGACTATTTCATCCCATTGATTTGTCTGTCTATTCTGGTGCCAATAGTGTTCTGTTTTATTCTTAGTTATAGTGTGACGCATAAATGATTGTCTTCTTGTGGACAGCTTCTCACTGTGCCCTTCACCAGTGCTGAAGCAGGACACAGAACACAACACATCTCAGAGCAAAGCTTCCCCACAAAGTGTCACTAAACATTGTTGATTTTTCCAAGACTCCATGGGGAGATAAAGGAGATGCTTATATCTCATACCACACAGTATAAAAAACTTAATAGGCATTTCTGTTCTCCTTCGAATCCTTCCTTGGCTAACAGCTACACATGCTTCCTCTCTCTCCTGACTCTTCTCCCATTTAATCTCTGAGTGTCCTAAAAATTCATGTCTAGCTGTAAACTTGTATACATCACTCAGCAAAGCAAAACTCCTGCCATTAAATAAATCTTTACTTCTTAGAATTCATCAGTTCATCAGATCAGTTGTTACTTGAGCTATCCAGTGGGGAGGGACAGACACACACACACACATACACACACAAAACTTCCCAGTACAATCCACTTATAAATGCAAGCATCCCCCAAAAGCTGATCTCTTAGGGCGGGGAATTAGGAGGGGAAAAAGGAGACCTATTGCTAAGTAAAAAATATTATTTTTTCCCAGATAATTTTTTTTGGGCGGACAGTCTCCCTCTGTCACCCAGGCTGGAGTACAATCAAGCAATTTCAGCCCACTATAGCCTCCACCTCCTGGACTCAAGTAATTCTCATGTCTCACCCTCCTGAATGGCTGGGATTACAGGCATGTTCCACCATGCCCAGCTAATTTTTCTTTTTGTAGTTTTAGTAGAGACAGGGTTTTGCCATGTTGGCCAGGCTGGTCTTGAACTCCTGGCCTCAAGCAATCCACCCGCCTCAGCCTCCCAAAGTGCTGGGATTACAGGCATTAGCCACTGCACCTGCCCTTTCCCAGATAATTTTTAAACATTATCTAATTTCTGGCCAGGTGCGGTGGCTCGTGCCTGTAATCCCAGCATTTTGGGAGGCCAAGGAAGGCAGATCACTTGAGCTTAGGAATTCAAGACCAGCCTGGCCAGCATGGTGAAACCCTGTCTCTACTAAAAATACAAAATTAAGCAGGCGTGGTGGTGCGCCCCTGTAATTCTTGCTATTCAGAAGGCTGAGGCAAGAAAAATCACTTGAACCTGGGAGGCGGAGGTTGCAGTGAGCCGAGATTATGCCACTGCACTCCAGCCTGGGTAACAGAGTGAGACGGTCTCAATAAAAAAACGAATAAATAGAATTAGGGGAAGATTTTCTTATCTGCAATTAAAAGATTAAAAACTCCACTCACACACAGCACAGGGCTGATGTAAGGTCTAAAGGAGAGAAGAGATGTGAGAGTAGTTTGTCAGCTGCAATTGCTATGTAGATGTGTCATGGCTCTTACCCAGAGTACATCCTCTCTGCTCCTGCCCCAGGTCTGTAATAGTCTTCAGCTCCTGCCTTAGGTCTGTAATCATTTTCAACTCCTACAGTTCAGTCATAAGTCTGCAAAGTTTGGAAATCAGTATCTACCTGATCCAAGTATTCTTTGCAACTGTGAATCCACTATTTTATTTGCTGGGCTTTTTGGTCACCAGATTTCTGGGCCACAGGCCTACCCAAGTGGCCTCCTTGCTGCTTTCAGAGATCTATATTCTGGCTTCTGCAATGGTACTCCTGGGTAAGCACCTGCCGCACCTCTGCTCCTGTCCTAATTCTTTCCCAGACCCAGACCCAAATCTGCCCCAGGCCAGCTACCTAGAAGGGTGGAAAAGACCCAAGATTCCTTCAGACTTTTCCTAGCACCTTGCCATCATCTTCATTCCCTTCCATATCAGTTATTCCTCTGCATTACAATGGTCGTGTTAGGAAAAGACTATGCTACTGGATCTACGAGCTGCATCTTCATCTATGCAAGAGAACTATGCCTATAATAATATAGTGAGTGAGGTTTTGGGGAGGGATCCTGGGATAGGACAATCAGGCCCTAGAGCAGATTTCAAGTTGGAAAGGGCACAAAGGTCAATCAACTATTTTTTAAGGCAAGAAAGGAGGACAAAAACATTAAAATCAAGGTAAATAAAATACAAAAGGTAAAATGATATCAATAACTCCAAACATCTCAGTCACCACAATAAATGTAAATGAATTAAATTTACCAATTCAAAGGCAAAGATATTCCAGGTAACATTTGTTTTAAATCTAGCTCATGCGGCCGGGCACAGTGGCTCATGCCTGTAATCCCAACACTTTGGGAGGCCGAGGCGGGCGGATCACGAGATCAGGAGATCAACACCATCCTGGCTAACACAGGGAAACCCCGTCTCTACTAAAAACATACCAAAAATATTAGCCGGGCATGATGGCAGGTGCCTGTAGTCCCAGCTACTCAGGAGGCTGAGGCAGGAGAATGGTGTGAACCCGGGAGGCAGAGCTTGCAGTGAGCGGAGATCGTGCCACTGCACTCCAGCCCGGGCAACACAGCGAGACTCCGTCTCAAAAAAAAAAAAAAAAAAAAAAAACTAGTTCATGCTATTTACAAGAAACTCATCTAAAGTTTTGTATATATAAATGTTAAATGTAGAGAGATGGAAAAAGATATAGCAGACAAATATTAACCAGAAGAAAGCTGATTAGCTACACTAATAGTAGTCCAAATAAACTTTAAGACCAAAAAAAGGTGTAATGGTTAAGAATCTGGCTCTGGAGCCAAAGTTTTTGGTCCAAATGCTCAGTTACCTTAGTTGTAAAACAACAACAACAACATCAACAATAACAATAATACCATAAATAAATAAAAAAGAAAACTAAGATATAATATAGAAGCTCAACAAAACAAAAAGTTGGTCTTTAATAATATCAATGAAATGGACAAATCTTGGTAACAATAATCAAAAAATGAAGAATAGAGGACATAAGCAAATATTATGAATAAAAAACAGAACTAAAGGCTTAGAGTCATTAAAAAATGCAAAAAATCTATGAACAAGTCTATGCTGATGAATTTAATATTTTTGAATTTCAAATAACAGTGAATACTTTATTTCCTAACAGTAGATATGTACAACCATCACCACGGTAAATTTTAGAACACTTTCATCCCCTCAAACAGAAAATCGGTATCCTTTAGCTTTCAATCCCCAAACATTCATCTCTATCCCTTACCCAATCCTAAGCAACCATTAATCCTTTTTTTTTTTTTTTTTTAATGGAGTTTCACTCTTTTCGCCCAGGCTGGAGTGCAATGGCGTAATCTGAGCTCACTGCAACCTCTGCCTCCTGGGTTCAAGTGATTCTCCTGTCTCAGCCTCCCAAGTAGCTGGGATTACAGGCACCTGCCACCACACCCGGCTAACTTTGTATTTTTAGTAGAGATGGGGTTTCACCATGTTGGCCAGGCTGGTCTCGAACTCCTGACCTCAGGTGATCCATCCGCCTGAGCCTCCCAAAGTGCTGGGATTACAGGCATGAGCCACCATGCCCGGCCCCACTAATCCATTTTCTATCTCTATAGATTTGTCTTTTTTGGACATTTCATATAAATGGAATCATATACTATGTAATCTTTTATGACTGGCCTCTTTTAACATAATGTTTCAAAGTTCATTCATGCTGTAGCATGTATCAGTACTTCATTCAATTTTATAACTAAGTAATATTCCATTATATGGAAATACCAATTTTGTTCATCCATTTATCAGTTGATAAACATCTGAGCTGTTTATACCTTTTAGCTATTATAAATAATGCTGCTATGGACATTTCTGTACATGCGTTTACATAGACATATGTTTTCATTTCTCTTAGGTATAGATTGAAGTGAAATTGCTGAGTCCATTGGGTAACAGTATCTTTAACTTTTTGAGAAACTGCCAGACTGTTTTCCAAAGTGGCTACCCAAAATCAGCATATATGAGGGTTCTATATCCTGACCAACACTCATTACTATCTGACATTTTTATTATAGCCATTCCTAGTGGGTGTGAGGTAGTATTTTTTTCTTCTAATTTTTATTTCAGGTTTGGGAGTACATGTACAGGTTTGCTATATAGGTAAATTGCATGGCACTGGGGTTTGGTGTACAAATGATTTTGTCACCCGGATAGTGAGCATAGTACCTGATAGGGTCGAATGTTTTTTGTTGTTGTTGTTGTTGTTTTTCAGATAGAGTCTTGCTCTGTCACCCAGGCTGGAGTGCAGTGGCACGATCTCAGCTCACTGTAACCTCTGCCTCCTGGGTTCAAGCAATTCTCCTACCTCAGCCTCCTGGGTTCAAGCAATTCTCCTACCTCAGCCTCCTGAGTAGCTGGGATTACAGGCACACACCACCACACCCAGCTAATTTTTGTATTTTTAGTAGAGACGGGGTTTTGCCATGTTTGCCAGGCTCGTCTTAAACTCCTGACCTCAGGTGATCTGCGCGCCTCAGCCTCCCAAAGTGCTGGGATTACAGGCATGAGCCACCACACACAGCCTATAAATTCAATGCAATTCTGATCAAAATCCCATTGGCCATACTCAAGAAACTGGCTAAGCAAATTCTAAAATTTACATAAAAGTGCTAAGGACCAAGTAGAACTAAGATGCTCTTTTTAGAAAGAACAAGGTAGAAAAAATTGCCCTACCAGAAGTTAGTACATACTATAAACTCTTACTTTATCACTGTAGTGATTAAGACAGTAGATGATGGTGCAGGAAAAACAAAATAGGCCAGTGGAGATCAAGCCCGGAAACAGACCCACACATAGAAGAAACTTGAGGCCGGGCGCTGTGGCTCACGCCTGTAATCCCAGCACTTTGGGAGGTCGAGGTGGGCGGATCACAAGGTCAGGAGTTCGAGAACAGCCTGGCCAACATAGTGAAACACCGTCTCTACTAAAAATACAAAAAAAAAATTAGCTGGGCGTGGTGGTGGGCGCTTGTAATCACAGCTACTCAGGAGGCTGAGGCAGGAGAATTGCTTGAACCTGGCACGTGGAGGTGGCAGTGAGCTGAGATCAAATCAGCACTGCAGCCTGGGTGACAGAGCAGGACTCCATCTCAGAAAAAGAAAAAAAAAGGAACTTGGGAAGTGACAGAGAGGCACTGCAGATCACTAGATAAAACACGGGCTATTCAATAAGTAGTACCAGGACGTGTATTTACCCACATAGGAAAGAAATAAAATGCAATCCATATTCCAACCTTAAATTCCTGCTGAAGGGAGGAGAATTTAAGACATAAAAAGTGCTAGCCAAAAAAAAAAAAGTTGATAAATTTTTCTGCTTTAAAGTGTTTTAATTTGGGTCATCTGTTTTACTATATATAAGGTGAAAAGAGTAAAAGATAGAATTTACGAGGATTTGTATTCAGAATTTATAAAGAATTTCTGGAAATTGATTAGAAAAAGGATTTCTATTTCCATTAAAATAACAAAATTACACCGAAAATCATCCCAAAAAAAAGGTATAAAGTATTTTTAAATAACCTTAAAAGCACCAAGGAGCTAGAAAGATAGTAAGGAAAAGATAACTTTAAAAGCACCAAAAAGCAGCCAGGTGCGATGGCTCACGCCTGTAATCCCAGCACTTTGGGAGGCCAAGGTGGGCGGATCACGAGGTCAAGAGTTCGAGACCAGCCTGGCCAACATGGTGAAACCCCGTCTCTACTAAAAATACAAAAATTAGCTGGGTGTGGTGACATGCGCCTGTAATCCCAGCTACTCAAGGCAAGAGAATCGCTTGAACCCGGGAAGTGGAGGTTGCAATGAGCCGAGATTGCACCACTATACTCCAGCCTGGGTGACAGAGCAAGACTCCGTCTCAAAAAAAAAAAAAAAAAAAAAGGCACCAAAGAGCTAGAAAGATAGGAAAATAGGGCCAGGTGTGACAGGTCACACCTGTAATGCCTTTGGGAGGCAGAGGTGGGCAAACTGCTTGAGCCCAGAAGTTCAAGACCAACCTGGCCAACATGGTGAAAACCCATCTCTACAAAAAATACAGAAATTAGCTAGGTGTGATGGCATGTGGCTGTAGTCCCAGCTACTCAGGAGGCTGAGGAGCGAAGGATCACTTGACCCCAGAAGGTTGAGGCTGCAGTGAACCAAGATCATGCCACTGTACTCCAGCTGGAGCAACAGAGTGAAACTTTGTCTCAAAAAAAAAAAAAAGAAAGAAAGAAAGAAGATAGTAAGAAAAATCTAGGCCAATCACCTAAGGAAAAGTGCAAACCCAGAGAGGTAAGCAGAGCATCTGAGCACAAAACCAAACACTATATATAATGAGAAAGTGTATATGCATTCTCTTCAGCATCAGAATCAACTATTTAACACAGTCTTGGGGGGCCTGACCAATACCACTCTAGTAGGAAAGAAAAAGATATAAGAAAATTAAAAGTTGGCCCGGTGTGGTGGCTCACGCTTGTAATCCCAGCACTTTGGGAGGCCAAGGCGGGCGGATCACGAGGTCAGGAGATCGAGACCACGGTGAAACCGCGTCTCTACTAAAAATACAAAAAAATTAGCCGGGCGTGGTGGCAGGTGCCTGTAGTCCCAGCTACTCGGAGAGGCTGAGGCAGGAGAATGGCGTGAACCCGGGAGGCGGAGCTTGCAGTGAGCCGAGATCACGCCACTGCAGTCCAGCCTGGGTGACAGAGCGAGACTCCGTCTCAAAAAAAAAAAAAAAAGAAAATTGAAAGTTAAAAAAGAAAAGTTAAAAATCTCATTACTTAGAATATGTTCTAAAAATCTCATTACTTGGAATATGTTCATCTACCTAGATAAACGAACAAAATCAACAAACAAAACTAATAAGAGAGTTCTGCAAGGATGCTGGATACAAAATCAAATTACCAAAATATCAATAGCAATAACTTAGAAGCAATAATCTAGAAAATATTGTTTTGAAAAGTAAGACACCACTCAGAATAGCACCAAAAGATATATCTCATTAGGGAATTAACAAAGGACACCCTGTTAAATTTGTTTGCAGCTTTTCTTGATGCAGGAAGAAACCGAATTGAGAAGACAGCTTGGAGATAGACATGTAAATATGTAAATTTGATTATATCAAAAAGGATTTCTGCTTACTGAAGGACACATTGGACAAATTTAACAGATAGATGACAGATTGAGAGGAGAGATTTGCAACTCTTTTTTTTTTTTTCCGAGACAAGGTCTGGCTCTATGGCCCAGGCTGGAGTGTAGTGGTGCAATCTCGGCTCACGGCAACTTCCACCACCCGGGCTCAAGCCATCCTCCCACCTCTGCCTCCTGAGTAGCTGGGACTATAGGCACTTACCACCATGCCCAGCTAATTTTTGTATTTTTTGTAGAGACAGGATTTTGCCATGCTGCCCAGGCTGGTCTCAAACTCGTGAGCTCAAACAATCCACCCACCTTGGCCTCCCAAAGTGCTGAGATTACAGGTGTGAGCCTCTGCGCCTTTAACACTGACAAGACTCCTTCCACAAGAAAAAGAAAGGAATACTAGTAGTAGACACATGGACAAAGAAAATGAATAGACATTTTACAGAGAAAGAAATCCAGAAGATTAATCACCACGTGAAAAATGAGATAGTGGCTGGGTGTGGTGGCTGACGCCTGTAATCCCAGCACTTTAGGAGGCTGAGGCGGGCAAATCATGAGGTCAAGGGATCAAGACCATCCTGGCCAACATAGTGAAACCCCATCTCTACTAAAAATACAAAAATTAGCTGGGCGTGGTGGCGCATGCCTGTAGTCCCAGCTGCTTGGGAGGCTGAGGCAGGAGAATCGCTTGAACCCGGGAGGCAGAGGTTGCAGTGAACCAAGATCGCACCACTGCACTCCAGCCTGGTGACAAAGCAAGACTCCATCACAAAAAAAAAAAAAAAAAAAAAAGAAAAAAGAAAAAAATGAGATAGCACTTTACACCCATTAAACTGGCAGCATTAGAAAGCCAGGTAAAGGCCGGGCGCGGTGGCTCACGCTTGTAATCCCAGCACTTTGGGAGGCCGAGGCGGGTGGATCACAAGGTCAGGAGATCGAGACCACGGTGAAACCCCGTCTCTACTAAAAAATACAAAAAATTAGCCGGGCGTGGTGGCGGGCGCCTGTAGTCCCAGCTACTCGGAGAGGCTGAGGCAGGAGAATGGCGTGAACCTGGGACGCGGAGCTTGCAGTGAGCCGAGATTGTGCCACTGCACTCCAGCCTGGGTGAAAGAGCAAGACTCCGTCTCAAAAAAAAAAAAAAAAAAAAAAAAAAAAGAAAGCCAGGTAAATGGCAAGTGTTACTGGCCATGTTAGAATACAGGACCCCTATATCCTCACATGTCTCAAATGCACTGCTGGTGGGAGTGAAATTGGTACCACCATTCTGGAAAGCAATTGGCAACATTCACACCCATGAACACACACACACACACACACACTAGTAATTCCCTTCTTGGGCCTGTATCTCAGAGAACTTCTCACAAAGGCCCTTCTGGAGATGTGTACAAGGACATTCACTGCAGTATTGTTTGAGGTCGTGGGTGCTGGCAACAATCTAGATCCCCATAGCCGGGGGAATGAGTGTTTAGGTAAAATGTGGAGACCGGCACACCATGGCATAGTATGCAGCAGCAGGTAAACACCATAAAATCTCTTTAAAACAAAGTGCTGAATGGAATGAAAAATAGAATAAGATCTATTGCCTACACCACTTAGGTAAATTAAAATATTTGCAGACAAAACAATACACATTTTTTTTGAGACGGAGTCTTGCTGGGTTGCCCAGGCTGGAGTGCAGTGGCACGATCTCGGCTCACTGCAACCTCTGCCCCCCAGGTTCAAGCGATTCTCCTGCCTCAGCCTTCTGAGTAGCTGGGATTACAGGCACACACCACCATGCCCAGCTAATTTTTGTATTTTTAGTAGAGACAGGGTTTCACCATGTTAGCCAGGCTGGTCTCGAACTCCTGACCTCAACTGATCCGCCCATCTTGGCCTCCCAAAGTGCTGGGATTACAGGCATGAGCCACCAAGCCCAGCCAACAATACACATTTTACAAGAACATACACAAATAAGAGTGCACATCAAACACAATACACTAGTTGACTTTGGCAGGAAGGGAATTAGAAGTGGGTAATGGTGATAAAGGGGAATAAACATTAAAGGGTAAAACAAGGGGCCATTGCAAAGACAAAAATAGAGGGTCATGAAATGAGGAGTATGATTAATTCAACCCTCTGCACCTGATGTTAAAAGAGAAATGCAGAGAAGGAACCATCAGGTAGCTAGTTTAGATAAAATGATCAGGGCAATCAGGAAAGTATCCTCAGTAAAGATCAAAAGACCAAGTTAAAGATCAAGTCTGGGCTGGGCACGGTGGCTCACATCTGTAATCCCAGCACTTTGGGAGGCCGAGACAGGCAGATCACTTGAGTCCAGGAGTTCGAGACCAGCCTGGCCAACATGTCAAAACCCTGTCTCTACTAAAAATACAAAAATTAGCCAGGCGTGGTGGTGGGCGCCTGTAATCCCAGCTACATGGGAGGCTGAGGCAGGGATAATTGCTTGAACCCAGGAGGTGGAGGTTGCAGTGAGCCGAGATCGCGCCACTGCACTCCAGCCTGGGTGACAGAGCAAGGCGTCGACTCCCAAAAAAAAAAAAAAAAGACCAAGTCTGATGGTTTTAATGTGTAAACAAAGGGACAGGGCACAAGACAAGAGAAGAGGTAGGCAGAGACCAGTCATATAAGGACTTATAAGAAGGTCAGATTGGCTGGGCGTGGTGGCTCACGCCTGTAATCTCAACACTTTGGGAGGCTGAGGTGGGTGGATCACTTGAGGTCAGGAGTTCAAGACCAGCCTGACCAATACGGTGAAACCTTGTCTCTACTAAAAATACAAAAATTGGCCGGGCGTTGGTGGCACATGCCTGTAATCCCAGCACTTTGAGAGGCCAAGGCGGGCAGATCCCGAGGTCAGGAGATCGAGACCATCCTGGCTAACACGGTGAAACCCCATCTCTACTAAAAATACAAAAAAAAAAAATTAGCCAGGCATAGTGGCGGGCGCCTGTGGTCCCAGCTACTCGGGAGGCTGAGGCAGGAGAATGGTATGAACCCGGGAGGCGGAGCTTGCAGTGAGCCAAGATCACACAACTGCACACCAGCCTGGGCAACAGAGCGAGACTCCGTCTCAAAAAAAAAAAAAAAAATTAGCCAGGCATGGTGGCACATGCCTGTAATCCCAGCTACTCGGGAGGCTGAGGCAGGAGAATTGCATGAACCCAGGAGGTGGAGGTTGCAGTGAGCCAAGATCACACCACTGCACTCCAACCTGGGTGACAAAGCAAGACTCCGTCTCAAAAAAAAAAAAGGTCAGATTGTATTCTAGTAATACAATGGGACATCACTGGATGGTTTTAAGCAGAGTGAAATGATCTGAATTATGGTTTTAATTTTTAAGAGAACACTTTGGCTTCTGCATAGAGAATGGGGTGGGGCCAGGGAGTCAGGGTCAAGGCCAACAGTAGAAATGGGAAGAACTGTCAGGAGGCTACTGCAATAGTACAGGCAAAAGGTGAAAATCACTTGAAGTGACATGTTTGTGTTAGTCCATTTTCACGCTACTGATAAAGACATAGCCAAGACTGGGCAATTTACAAAAGAAGGAGGTTTAATGGACTTACAGTTCCACATGGCTGGGGAGGCCTCATAATCATGGTGGAAGGCAAGGAAGAGCAAGTCATGTCTCACATGGATGACAGCAGTCAAAAAGAGAGCTTGTGCAGGGAAACTCCTGTTTTTAAAACCATCAGATCTGGTAAGGCTTATTCACTCTCATAAAAACAGCACAGGAAAGACCCGCCCCCATGATTCAATTACCTCCCACTGGGTTCCTCCCATGACACATGGGAATTATGAGAGTTACAATTCAAGATGAGATTTGGGTGGGGACATACCCAAACCATATCAGTGGTGGATAGAGGTTGTTGTAGAGATAGAGAGAAGGGAACTAACTCTGTGTGAGTTTGGGAGGAACAGCTATCCAAATTCCTATTTTGGATGTAGAAAAATAAGGGAACAGGAGGCATCAAGGATAATTCCTAGATACTTGAGCTTGAGCAAGTAGGTGGTTAGAAGTGCCATTTACTAAGATGGGGAAGTCTGGGGGAGGAGCAAGCTTGGAGGAAGAAATGAAGAGTTCCTTGACCATACAAAATTTGAGAGGCCTTTTAGACATCCAAATGAAGATGTAGAGTAGCTTGATATGTAGCCTGGAGCTGGAGAGACAGGTTGGTTAGGAATTTGTTCACAGTCACACAGTAAATTCAGATTAGAACTGGAACCTAGACTTCTTAGGTCCAAAATCATTTGCTCCTCCTTTCCTTTTAGCTCAATTAAATGCAATCATTTGACCCTGTAGCAAATGTGAAAAGAAGCCAGGGTGGCAGGCAGTGTAAGGGCACCCACAAGTCCCACGGTCCTCACCAAGGTGCTCCTCCTTCCCATAGGCAGAGGGGTCTGAGCATGACAACAACTGTGACCAATGGTGGCACCATCCTAAGCCTACTGGTGGACATGGCTGCTCAGTTCTACCCTTCTCTGACTCTATTCATCTATAGTGTGGTCCCTGTGGCTGCCAGTATCATCACTGTCCTCCTGCCAGAGACCCTTGGCCAGCCACTGCCCAACATGGTGAAAAGGTGGAGAAGGACCTGGAGAGAAGGTGAGCTACACCCTCCCCCAAGCTTCTTTTGTCATAAAAGGCCAGACCAGGGGAGAGCAGGGACTTAGCCAGGGTCATGCAGCTGGTCCCTGATGGAGTCAAGGCTGAAATCCAGGCCCCCAAATCCTATTCTCACACATTGGCTGAGTCCCAGGAAACCTCCCTGAGACTCTCAGCTCTTGGAAATAGTGGGTGGCTTTGGATGTAAAGTAGGACAACTGAGCACAGAGAACTAAAAAGAATCCCCAAACTCTACTCCTGAACGCTGCTTCTCCTTCCCTCCCAGGTGGAAAGAGAAACTGGGGCAGCAGCAACAGGAACAGCAGATGGTCCCACTCCAAGCCTCCTGAGGACTGAGAAGGAGCAGAGGGTGGAGAGGAGGAGCCCTGTATCTCTTGGATATCCAGCCAGGAAGTGGATGCAGAAATGGCAGCCAGTAGAGGGCAGGGCCTGTAAGGTCTCAGAGAAATGCTTCCCATGGGCCCCACACTCCTGGCCAGACCCACCCAAGACCACTTCATTAAAAGTAACTACGGAGCCAGGCCTCTAGTCCCAGCTACTTGGGAGGTTGAGACAGGAGGATCTCTTGGGCCCAGGAGTTCTAAGCACTATGCCGATGGGGTGTCTGCACTAAGCTCAGCATGATGACCTCCTGCAAGCAGGGGACCACCAGGTTGCCTAAGGAGGGATGAACTGCTCCAGGTCAGAAACAGAGCTGATCAGTAGTGGGATCACACATGTGAACAGCCACTGCTCTCCAGCATGGGCAGCACAGCAAGACCTTGTCTCTTAAAAAAAAAAATGCACAATTTATCCCATTGTTCCCCTCTGGCCCATACATAGTGGCCACTCCACATTAGCCAACCCTTGGTTCAAAATATCCTTCAGTGATTATCTATGTAGAAAATCCAGCGGAATCTACAAAAATACTGCTACAACTAAAACATGATTTTAGCAAGGTTGCAGGTTATAAGATCAATATAAAAAAGGAATTGTGGCCAGGCACGGTGGCTCACACCTGTAATCCCAGCACTTTGGGAGGCTGAAGTGGGCAGATCATGAGGTCAGGAGTTCAAGACCAGCCTGGCCAATACGGTGAAACTCCATCTCTACTAAAAATACAAAAATTAGCCGGGCATGGTGGCTCATGCCTGTAGTCCCAGCTGCTCGGGAGGCTGAGGCAGAAGAATCGCTTGAACCTAGGAGGCAGAGGTTTCAGTGAGTTGAGTCGTGCCACTACCCTCCAGCCTGGTGACAGAGTGAGACTCTATCTCAAAAAAACAAAACAAAAAGAATTGTGGGCAGGCGCAGTAGCTCACGCCTGTAATCCCAGAACTTTGGAAGGCCAAGGTGGATGAATAACCTGAGGTCAGGAGTTCGAGACCAGCCTAGCCAACATGGTGAAACCCCGTCTCTACTAAAAATACAAAAATTAGCTGGGTGTGGTGGCGCATGCCTGTAATCCCAGCTACTCGGGAGGCCGAGGCACAAGAATCACTTGAACCCGGGAGGCAGAGGTTGTGGTGAGCCAAGATCACACCACCGCACTGCATCCTAGGCAACAGAGTGAGACTCCGTCTCAAAAAAAAAAAAAAAAAATTGTGTTTCTATATACTAGTAATAAACAATCAGAAATTGAAATTTAAAAAACAATGCCATTTATGATAGCATCAAAAAATATAAGGAGACAGCAAAAAGATCAGTGGTTGCCAGAGGTTCAGAGGGAGAGGAGAGAGATGAGTAAGCCAGCACGACGGATTTTTTAGGGCACTGAAACTATTCTTTATGGTACTATAATGGTAGCTACATGACATTATACATATCAAAACCCTCAATAACCTATAAGGTAAGTAATAGCATTATCCTCAAGGTGAGGAAGGCTAGGAGATACACTTGAACCTGGAGAGTTGGCTTGGCAGAATTCAGGGATGTGTATACACACCCACACACACACACACACACACCCCTTACTCCTTACCTTTCTTGCCATTTTCTCCGCTCCCTTAAAGGTTTTCTTCTGGTGATAGAGAAAAACGTTATGTCTTGCTTCTCCTCCTCCCATTTCAGTCTTTCCTGGAAGGGTAAAAGGAACTAAAATGAAGGCAGCCAATAAGGAGGCTTTGTTTGAGGCTCTTCCCCTCCCTGAGGCAGGTGCAAACATCTGGAAACAGGAGGCAAGAAGAAAGGAGAGAAGAATGCAGAGGCAGGGGGCAACAGCCCCTCCTCCCTAGGCCAGATCCTGGCTGCAGGAGCAGTTTGCCACCTTACATCTGGGCCTTTGCCCAGGAAGTTCAACCCACCAGCTAACCTTAGCTTTTCTGTTGCACTTTTGGACTTTTCTGTACCACTTCTGGACTTTTCGGTAATCTGCCTCTAGAGAGCCCTAGGCTGGCAGTAGTGAGGCCCCAGAAGGAAAAACACAGCCCAGAAAGTGCCTGAGGTCTGATCTCCTCCATCCTCCATCCTCAGGTCTTGCCTCCTCCCCAACCCCTCCCTGCCCTTCCTGGGCTGGTAGGAGCCAGTGCTGATGGCACTAGGGAGACCACATGAGCAGGATGAAAGACAACCACGATCTGCAGTCTAGGACAGAACCCAGGACTCCCGGTGCCTGTTCTGCTGCTCACGTCAGGAAGGACCTGACGGTGCAGGCCACGAGGTGCTCTGGCAGGGACTGCAGAGTGGCCAGAGTGGGGTGGGATGCAAGCTGTGGCTGCCCAGCACAACAGTTAACCATTCATCAGGTCCATCTGCCCACTCAAGGCCTGCTCTGGGCTAATGAGACCCTGCCCTTGTCCTAGGAGCCTGACTCCAGCCACATCCAGAGACAGGCATGCACTGTCCCAGCCCCAAGGAGACGAGGAAGAGGGCTGGCATGACCTGCACCTGGCCCTGCAGGGGAAGGGGGCAACCATGCTAAGGCTAACCCAACACACAGGTACTAGACAGGTGCTAGATTCAGTCTCCAGACCCACCCTTCTTCCCTGCCCTGATCCCATCCCCTAGCCTTGGCCTGACGACCCCCAATCTACCAGCCCAGACTTCAGACCCTAAACATGGCTCTGACCCACCCCCCAACCCCCCACCTCTCAGCCTTGGTGCTGCCCGAGACCCTATCGCCAGGGTCAATCTAGAGGCCTCATTCTCCTGGTCCTGCTTCAGCTGAGAATGCGAGGATCTGCAGGGCCTTCTCTCTCAGCTTCTACACCTGCTGCAGCTACCATTCCTGATCAGATGGCTGATTCAGGGCAGTCCTCAATGTGAGCCAGGTGAGTGCCCCTTCCTCCACGTGGCCCCACCCCTGTCCCGGATGCCCCGCCCTTCCCTGGTCTTTAACTGCCTCTCAGCCAAACATGCACCACCACCAAGCACAGAGTTTCTGTCCATTACCTCACCAAGACTCGCTAATACAGGCCGGGCGCTAATACACGCCTGTAATCCCAGCACTTTGGGAGGCCGAGGTGGGTGGATCACGAGGTCAGGAGATCATAGACCATCCTAGCTAACACGGTGAAACCCCCTCTCTACTAAAAATATAAAAAATTAGTCAGGCGTGGTGGCAGGCGCTTGTAGTCCCAGCTACTTGGGAGGCTGAGGCAGGAGAATGGCGTGAACCTGGGAGGCGGAGCTTGCAGTGAGCCAAGATCACAGCACTGTACTCCAGCCTGGGAGACAGAGCAAGACTCTGTCTCAAAAAAAAAGAAAGACTCACTAATACAATTTCACAAGCCAGAAACGTCTTGTCCAGCCCACTGCCATCCCCTGGGCCAGGCTTCTCCACCTAATTTCTTCCTGGCGCATTGTTTGGTGTCCCTGTCCAGCCCATCCTCCCACGACCCCAGAAGGATCTTGAGTCACTGGCCTGCAGTCTAGGGCCAAGCCTAGTGTAGAGTGAGCGAAGCAGTGAAGCAGTGGACTTACCTCTCCTGTCTGAGCCCTGCATGATCCAGTCTCGTTTTTTTTGAGACAGCGTTCCGCTCTTTCACCCAGGCTGGAGCCAAGTGGCACCATCTCGGCTCACTGCAACCTCTGCCCCCCTCCCCCCACACCCAGGGTTCAAGCGATCCTCCTGCCTCAGCCTCCTGAGTAGCTGGGATTACAGGCACCCGCCACCACGCCCAGCTAATTTTTTTCTATTTTTAGTAGAGATGGGGTTTCACCATGTTGGCCAAGCTGGTCTCGAACTCCTGACTTTGTATCTGCCCCCTCAGCCTCCCAAAGTGCTGGGATTACAGGCATGAGCCATCATGCCTGGCCCTGATCCAGTCTTTAATTGAAAGTTTGATATTGTATTCATCATGAACTTTTGCATTAATTTTAATTTTTAAAATACTACATTAAAATATTATTCATCATAATTGTTGAGTTTTTTGGCACCCTCTTAAATTTGCACCTCACCTCACTCTAGTCCCAACCCTGCCCTGCACACATACCTTCCTCGGCTGCCCACTGCTTAAGGGACATTCAGTGACTTTCATGACTGGCTCTGGCCAGGCTCTCTGGGCTCCTCTCTATGTGCCCACTGCCCCAATTCCCAAACCTTTGCATGATCTCTATCATAATCTTTATCTTGTAGAATCCTGATGGTTTGTTTACTATTACCTGGCCAAAGATAACACTAGTACAAAGTCCTTGAGGCAGGAAAGTGCTTGGCAGGTTCTTGGAACCACAAGGCCAGCGTGGCTGGGGCAGAGCAGTGAGGAGTCAGTGGTAGGAAACCAGGCTCAGGAGGAAGCAGGAGCTGCTCCTGTGGGAACTGAAGCTTTACTCTGAGAAAGCTGGAGAGTCGTTAGAGCATTTTGAACAGAGGAGAGACATGATATAACTTACATATCAAAAGGGCCTGAGACAGTAATCCAGGTGAGAGACAACACGAGCAAAATCACAGTGGTTGCACTCTGGATGTATTTAAGGAAAAGACAAGAGGATTTTCTAATGGATTAGATTTGGCATGTGAGAGAAAGAACGGAGTCAAGGGTGACTCCAAGGTTTTTGGCCTGAGCTACTGAAAGGACAGGGTTGCCACCTGCTGAGATGGGCAAGGCTGCGGATAGAGCATGTTTGGGGTTTGGGATGAGTCATGACTGAGATGATTCTACACATCCAAATGGAGCTGGCTGGCAGGCAGCAATAATGACAGTGGTAATAATAAGCATAGCTCCAGCCATAGTGCTCACTCTGAGCCAAGCATTTTTCCAACACTTTCCATGTCTAAACCCATTTAATCCTCATTATGGCCCTAGGATGTAGAGCTATTATTATTCCCATTTTACAGAGGAGGAAATATTGGATAGACAAGACTGGTGTTCAGGCCGGGCACAGTGGCTCACGCCTGTAATCCCAGCACTTTGGGAGGCCGAGGCGGGCGGATCACGAGGTCAGGAGATCGAGACCACGGTGAAACCCTGTCTCTACTAAAAATACAAAAAAATTAGCCGGGCGTGGTGGCGGGCGCCTGTAGTCCCAGCTACTCGGAGAGGCTAAGGCAGGAGAATGGCGTGAACCCGGGAGGCGGAGCTTGCAGTGGGCCGAGATTGCGCCACTGCACTCCAGCCTGGGCGACAGAGCGAGACTCCATCTCAAAAAAAAAAAAAAAGACTGGTGTTCAGAGGAGAGCTGGGCTAGACATGTACATTTGGGAGTCATCAGTGTGTGGGTGGCATAAGCTCACCTGGAAAGTGGGTAGGAAGGTCCAAAGACTGAGCCCAGACAGGCGTGGTGGCTCACGCTTGTAATCCCAGCACTTTGGGAGGCTGAGGCAGGTGGGTCACCTGAGGTCAGGAGCTCAAGACCAGCCTGGCCAACATGGCAAAACCCCATCTCTACTAAAAACACAAAAATTAGCCAGGCGTGGTGGTGCATGCCTCCAATCCCAGCTACTCAGGAAGCTGAGGCAGGGCGAAGTGCTTGAACCCGGGAGGTAGAGGTTGCAGTGAGCGGAGATCATCCACTGCACTCCAGCCTGGGCGACAGAGCAAGACTTCGACTCAAAAAAAAAAAAAAAAAAAAAAGCTGAGCCCAGACACTCCAAAGTTCAGAGCAGGATGGCGAGGAACATCAGCAAAGGAGAATGTGGAACAACAGCCAGGGGAGTAGGAAGAGACCCAAGAGGGGGTGTCCCCAGAGGCTGAGCATAGCAAGGATTTCTAGAAGGAGGAGATGCTGAAGAAAAAGCACTTTGGAAACTGCACATTGAGATCATGATATGAGGAGACAATTTTGGGTTGGGCACTGGCCACTAACATCTGGAAACAGGAGGCAAGAAGAAAGGAGAGAAGAATGCAGAGGCAGGGGCAATAGCCCCTCCTCCCTAGGAGGGAGCCTTTGGCAAATCACAGGGCCTCAGCTTCCCCATCTGTAAAATGGTTCTTTAGAGATTCCCCAGCTAGGACACCCTGTGGCAGGCCCTATCCTCAGCACCATCTCAGGACTGAACCAGGCTTACCACCCCCATCCATCTCCTGTCTTCTCCTTACCCTGCCCTTGGCCCCAACCCCCACCTCCCACCATTTACCTCATTAGAATTTTCTGTTCATAATCTGTAATTTTGCCTCTAAGGGGTTCCCTTACCTTGAACCAGGCTGGGGGGTTGGGGGCAGTGTTACTGTAAATAGTTGTCCTCAACTCCTGAGATTCACCCCTCACTCAGCCAGGGTGCTCAATTGCTCTCCTCTGGCCCAGGCCCCTGGCTCAGGCCCAAAAACCAAGTAGGTTGCAGCTGCAGCTGGAGAGAGGAAAGAGGCTGCCTATTAACCCCCTAGAACCCAGAATCTCAGAAACTGCTTTGGAGAGGAAGGCTGGACACCACGGGTGGGCAGCGGGACTAGGGCTTGGAGCTGCAGATTAAGGTCCAGAAGCCTGGAGCTGAGAGCCAGGAGACTTGGGGCTAGAGGCCTCATGTAGGGGATAGGGAATGAGGTCTGTTGATTGAGGGCTGAAGACGGAGGCTTGAAGCTGAGCCTGGGAAATTTGGGACTAGGGCCTGGGATTAGGAACCAGAAAACCACGTACTGGGGCTGAGGGTGGCTGTCACACTGACCCTACCAGAAGAGCCCAGACACTGCCCCTCAGGTCCTCTGGGAACTGGAAAGGACCAGGGAAGGGGCAGCGGATGAAGTTGAGCCCTCTAGGGGGCTGAGCCAGGGAGGTCATAGGAAGCCGGGCACAAGAAGGGCTCCCTAAAGAGAGTACAGTAAGGGATCCAGAGGTGGGCAGTGTCCGGGAAAGGTTGGGGCCAGGGAAAAGAATCCTTCAAGGGGGCAGGAGTAGAGGCCAAATGGGTGACAGGTGGTGCCTAAAACTATCACATCAGAGCTGGAGGTTTTCTAGGTAAGCCAGTCCAGAGTGACCCACCTGTGTTCCTCAGAAGCCAGTCCTATGAGACACTCCATGTAAAAAAAAGATCCTGTGGAGAAATAAGTTTGGGAAATGCTGATCGTTCTCTTTGCCTCTCAGAGACTCTCAACACACGTTTGCCATTTATTTGTTTGGAGAGGTTCCTACAGTAAAGAAAGCCTAATTAATTTCCCATTTCATCACACAGGTCTTTTTAAAAAAATAAATAACACCTACTAACATCCACAAAATAAACTGAGGAACACTGGGCTAGCCTGAGTTCCCATTTTACTTTCAGAGAAACTGAAGCTCAGAGAACAGAGGGATCTGCCAGGCCACAGAACAGAGTCAAGCCCCAGGTGTCCCATCTTCAAGGAACATCAGAGCTGGGAAAGCCCACTGAGGCTACCAAGTCGAACTTTGCCTCCATCTCCACTCCATGTACAGAACAGTAGACTGAGGGTGGGAGAGAGGCCATGATCCTCTTCTACAAGGCGCTAGACAAGGCCCCGCGACTTGACTCAGTCTGGCGCCCTGACATACCACACAACCTCCAAAATCAGATCACCCTTCCTGGGCAGGCCTGCACCCTCCGCATAGGGCCAGCTTCTACTGACCATCCTTCTACCTTCCTTCACCTTTTTATCCTGTTCCTGGGAAATGCATGCGCCCAGTGTGCCCTAATACCTTTCCCAAAATCATTTTGTCTCCCCAACAAGCTCATATGCCCCATGGTTTCTGGGCTCTGGTTTCTCCTATTCCCTTCCCAGTGTTGAGCACAGTGCTGGGCCTAGACTCCAGTCTGAACCCTTAGGGTGAAGCTTCATTACCAATCTGGAGGAGGCAGGACATGCTATGGGCTGCACTATGTGGTTTTTAAACTAGTGAAACTCTGGTGACCTGTCCCCTGAATGCAGGGCAAGGGAACAAAGGGTCCCCATAAGGAGAGCTACAGCTGGGGCTGGGCTTTTATTCATGTGTTCCTTCAGGCTAGGCTGTTATAACAAGAAAACTAGAGCAGAATGGGTATGTGCTCAAGAGAGAAGTTGTTCAACGCCTGGGGGAAAGACACAGGGATACAAGTGAGGAGGCTTGGGCCCAAGCGGAGCTGTCCCGCACCATCCAAACCCCAGACGGACCCAGCCCTGCTCCTCCCTCTCTCCCTGCATTGCTACCATTTCCTGTTGAGAGGTTGCCCTTTGGGAAAAGCCTTCCTTCCTCCTTCCTTCATTCCTTCCTTCCTTGGACAAGGTCTGGAGCTGAGACACACCCAGCCCCACTGTCTCTGTGGAAAGGGGGCGGGGGCAAGAAGGACAGGGAAGGTTGTCTACATGCACCCTATACCCTCTGGCTAGGCACTGCTCATTCTCGGTCTCCTTGAGGGGCTTCTTGCAAACCCCTAAGATCCCCAGGGAGCGAAAGCTCTGGGCGGCAGGCCCCTCTCCCTGCCCCGGCCTCCAGCTGCAGAGCTCAGGTCCTAACTCGATTGTGCACCGTTAATCACTGCGTATGCCTGCCGGCAGAGTAAACAGGTGGCCTCGGAGAGCCTCTCACTCTCATCAATCTCTACCCTGGTCAGGCCTCCGTCAGCAATGGGGCTGGCAGGAGGCGCCAAGGGGGCGGGGAAGGGGGGCTGTGGGGCCAAGGTCATGTCAGGTCCTAACAAAAAGGCTGATTGCCCCACAGTGGGAGCCAGAAGGGGAGAAGGAGGCAGGAGATGATGTGGATACATCGCCATTGACATTTGGGGAACCTTTAGGATAGGGGCAAAAGCAATGATTGGAAGTCAACTAGTCTGGCTCTGGCATGTACTAGCTGTGTGACCTTGGACAGGTTACAGAACCTCTCGGTGCCTCGGTTTCTTCATCTGTAAAATGGGAATAATAATTCTACCTGCTTCGTCAGGTTATTACGAAAATTAAATGAGTTAAAACGTAAAACACTGAGAGAGTGACAGCACCTTGCTGGTGCTATGCAAGTGTTTGTTAATATAATGGGACCACAAAATGAAGCACTGCAGGAGACATCGATTTAGCAATTTCCCAGGAAACTCCCTCTTACAGATAGCAGACAGTGTTCTCAGATAGTTAGGCTCCAAGCTGGGAGCAAAACCTGCAAACTGGGAAGGAGTTAAGAGGGCGGATTGTTACCTAACCTCCCTGGGCCTCAGTTTTCTGTCGCAAAATGGGGACCTTAACTGCGCCTACATCGTGGGGCAGCCGTGAAGATTAAATGAGAAAGTGCACGCAAAGACGTTATGAATGTGGTAGCCAGGAGCAAACCCTCAATAAAGGGCAGCCAGCTCCTATCGCCTTCCTAGCGTTAGCTCTGCACAACCCCTTACCCAACCCCGCCAACAAAAGGCCTGCACTGGGGCATGAAGGGGATATAAGTGCTGTTATTCCTCTCCCTGAGAAGGAGAGTGGGCGCTTGGCACCAGGCCTCTCTCCCAGCCCAGGCACTCCAGCCCGTCGCCCGGCCCCTCCTGGGCACGGAGCTGGGTGTCCCCTAAGGGCCGCGGCAGGGGCGCAGAGGGTCATGGGCGTCACCGAAGCGGCCCCGGGCGGCGGCGACTGAGGTGGAGAACCCCTGGGAGCCAATAAACAAAGGGTAGGGCAAAGGGCAGCCCCCGACCCACCGACGTACTTGCGGCGCCTGCGCAGGGGCGAGGGTCTCGCGGAGACGCGAGTACATTTGACACTGGGGGGACACTTAGGATCGGGGCAAAAGCAATGATTGGAATTCTACTGGCCTGACTCTGGCAGCTACTAGCTGTGTGACCTTGGACAGGTTACTGAACCTCTCGGGGCGTACTTGCGGCGCCTGCAAGGGTCTCAGCAGAGGAACCGGACTGAGGCTCCACTCGCCCGGCGCCTTCCCACCCACTCTTCGTCATCGTGGGCTTCAAGCTTTGGCCTCCGCCTGCGGAGGAGGTAGGGAGACTCGAGGACTCGGCGTCCAGGGAACTGGGGGACGAAGCCGGCAAGGGAAGGAAGGGTGAAACTTCGCCGGGCTGGGAGCAGGGGGACCCTGAAATCCGCACTGCCTCACTCGGGTCACGACCCTGGACGAGCGGATTCTACTGTACAGAGTTGGGGGTTGCCTTGAGACCTGGACCTGCTCTGACCCCAAATTCCCGTCCGAAGTTCCGCCGGGCTCCAGCAGTTTCACGTGGGACCTACACCCGCCTGGGCCCGGGCGCGTACACCCTGTGGCTGAAAGCTGGGGAGCCCAATGTCCGCAGACCCAGCGAAGCAGGGTCGACGCCGTGAATCAGGTGTTTCGAGCAGCGAGGGGCGCGAGCTTCCATAGTGCGGGGGAAGGTGCCTGCTTCCTCCTTCGGGGCCGCACATTCACTGTACGTCCAACTCCAAGGCGGCAACCAGTGGCCTGGACTTCCAGGTCATGTCCTTATAGGCCGGGGCAGAGGACGCTTAGGGATGCCCTGTGGGAACGCAGCTCCTCTCCACGGCCCGGTCCAGCGGGGAGTCCGAAACGCCACGTTGCGTTATCTCAGTTCCCAGCACTCACTACCCCTGGCAGGACCCTGGGCGCCGAGTCAACTCAGCGGAGTCTCCGGCCGGGCTATAAGGACCCGGGAACGGCAGGAAAACACGCGAGGCGCCGCTTTCGCGACCGCCCCAAACCCATCTTTTCTTCGAGAACTGCCCGCAAGACTTGGGGCGGGGCAGTGGAGCTGCTTCTCCGCACTCCCCCTGCCCTCCGGAGCCCAGCACGTAGCCGGGCAGGAAAGGTGAAGCGTCTACAAGGCCTCAATTTCGAAACCGGACTCGGGAAATCCCTATTTCCTGTCCCAATAAGATGCCTTTATTGTGGCCGCGTCCGCTCTCGCCTCGGACGGCGGGGACTCTGGGGGCCCCTTGCTGGGCCTGCTCTATGCGCAGCCCCGCCCTGGATTTGAGTTTCTTGTTTTACATCTGGGAATTAGTCTCTCCGGGAGTCCTGGCGAGAGGGGGTGGGGGAGAGAGGAAGTTGAGGACCTAAGGCCACTGAAGGTGAAGGTGCGAGGAGGGGCGCCCTCAGGCCGACCCGCTGCCTCCCACCCGGACTCAGAATGTATGCCCCAGGACAGAGGAAGCGGCACTGTAAAAGTGGCACATTTAGCTGGGTTTGAGTTTCTGACACGGATTAAAACCAAGGGCGGGCCGGGCGCGCTGGCTCACGCCTGTAATCCCAGCACTTTGGGAGGCCAAGGCGGGCGGATCACGAGGTCAGGAGATCGAGACCATCCTGGCTAACACGGTGAAACCCCATCTCTACTAAAAATACAAAAAATTAGCTGGGCGCGGTGGCGGGCGCCCGTAGTCCCAGCTACTCGGGAGGCTGAGACAGGAGAATGGCGTGAACCTGGGAGGCAGAGCTTGCAGTGAGCCGAGATAGCACCACTGCACTCCGGACTGGGCGAAAGAGCGAGACTCCGTCTCAAAAAAAAAAAAAAAGAATATAGAGGCCGGGCGGATGCGGTGGCTCACGCCTGTAATCCCAGCACTTTGGGAGGCCAAGGTGGGTGGATCATTTGAGGTCAGGAGTTCGAGATCAGCCTGGCCAACATAGCGAAACCCCGTCTCTACTAAAAATACAAAAATTAGCGGGGCGGTAGTGGCGCGCGCCTGTAATCCCAGCTACTCGGGAGGCTGAGGCAGGAGACTCGCTTGAGCCTGGGAGGCGGAGGTTGCCTGTAAGCCGAGATCACGCCACTGCACTACAGTCTGGGCGACAGAGTGAGACCCTGTCTCACAAATATATATATATATAGAGAGAGAGAGAGAAAGAGAGAGCACTTAGCAGTTCCTGACACATATTAAGTGCTCAGTAAGTGTTATAAAAAAGAACAGCCGGGCGCGGTGGCTCAGTAATCCCAGCACTTTGGAAGGCCGAGGGGGGCGGAGGCGGGCGGATCACTTAAGCTCAGGAGTTCAAGACCAGACTGGCCAACATGGTGAAACCCTGTCAATAAAAAATTTAAAAAAAAAAAAAAAAAAAGCCAGTGGGGTGGCGCGCGCCTGTAGTCTCAGCTACTCAGAGTGGGTGAGGGGGTAGGGCTGCGGTGGGAGGATCGCTTGAGCTCGGCAGGCAATTGCAGTAAGCTCCACTGCACTCCAGCTTGGGCAAGAGACCGAAACCCTGTTAAAAAAAAAAACACACACACAATGATGGCTTTCACTTTTTGCAGACGTACGTGCCACGTTTTACCCGCAGAAGCTCAACTAACCCGTCAAACAACCTGGTTGGGGAGGTATTTCTACCCTTCTTGTCACTGATGAAGAAACTGAGACCTAGAGAGGGGGCCTAGCTTGCTCAGGCCGCTTCAACTAGAAAAAGGCCAAGCTGAATTCGCATTCAGGGCACTCTCCTCCTCCACAGTAAGGGGGCGGAGACTGGGGCCGAGCTGCGCAAGGGCGACTCCACGTTCCCTCGGTGGCCTGGAGGAGTGAATTCTCGACCAGGCGACCAAAAATAACAACCAGCAGGAGCCGAGACCCAAGAGTCAGCCCCTACCCGACCCAGCCAGAAATGAGGGAGAACTGGAGGGGGTCGCGCGGGGCGGGGCCAAAGCCCCACGTGCGCCGCCTGCAGCCGCTTCAAGAAGCCCTTTGTCGCGAGCAGCCGCGTTCGTGCCGCACTCGGCGGCTTAAAATAAAGACAATGTTCCCAGCCTCCCTGCGGCTAAATCGGGCGCGAGTGCGGGGGTGGTGAGCGAGCCGGGCGGGAGCGCTTCTCCACGCCGTACCTCTCTTCTCCCCTCCTGCCTCAGTTTCCCCATCTGATAAGGGTGACCTAGCCAAGTCTGGGCGGGGAAGTCAGAAGAGTGATACAGTGGTGGGGGTGGCGGGGGGCGTCATCCCCCTGCATCCGCGACTGCACAGACTTCAGAAGGAAGGCGCGTGGGACAGAGGGGGGCACTCAGGAGGAGGCAGGGGAAAGCTGGACACCCTCCCCACCCGCCCACAAAATAAGTGTTTTTATTTCTAAAGGGACGTGTGCAGAGGCGGTGGGAGAAGAGAAAAGGGAGACCAAGGAGATTGGGGGGAGGTGGCAAAGAGGGAGCCTGATTCAGATTCGGAAATGGATGTTGAGCGTGGAGGCCTAACACCCCCACACTCAGCCACGTGTACGCGCACAAGTACACGCAGCCCCACCGCGCCGCCCAAGCCGCAGCCGCAAACCCAGGGCAGCCCAGCAGGGGGCATCCCGAGTCCGCGCCCAAGGGTAGGGACTGGTCAAGTTCTGACCCAACCCTGACCGGCTGGGTGACCCTGGGATGGAAAGGGGATGCTCACTTAGATTTCTCTCCAAGCTGCTGCGTCTGCTTGACTTCAGCAGGGAGGAGGACTGGGTGCCTGCTGGAACCCCAGCTGGATTTGAGAAGCACAGACGCCCCCACATGTACCTGCCACGTGTGCCCACCAGTAGCTGCTGACCAAACCCCAGGAACTCCAGTTGCAGCTCCACTTGGCTCCACTGGCCAACTGGACTCCTGGGTGAGAAAGCCCCAGGTTACCGTCAGGCACCAGCATTGGCGGGGTTGTGGGGGGCAGGGGCCGCGCTTGGTGGGGAAATGAGTAGGGGAAACCCCTGCCCCAGACTCCAGAGCCCTGGGCTTAGAGCCAAGCGACCCGAGTCCAAACACCTGCCCACCACATGCTAATCATACCTCTGCTCTTCAGATTTCTCACCTACAAAATGGGGATAATTGATGCTCCCATTCCTTCCCACCTCTCACCCCAGGACTTCGACACAGCCCAGTGGGGCAAAAAACACAGCAGCCCCAGCAGGCAGTCCCTGCAGCCTCCAACTCTCCTCCCCAGTCAGCTCCTGGGGAGGTCTCTAGGGCCAAACAGAGGCAGTGCAGCACCCACATCTCTATGGCAAACGGCCCCCCAGGGGTTCTATCTCTGAGGAAGCTCAACACAGAAGTCCAGACCAGCCTGGCAGGGAGGGATGCTGGCCTCACCCAGTAGGGCTGAGGGAGATGGGGAGGAGGGCTCATCTCCTCCCGGGTACACACCTGTGAGCCCTGAGTGGGAGTCAGGGGAGACAGAGCTTGACAAGCTGGGAGGAGAGCTGTCTGTCTGCCTGTCTGTCTTCCAAGTGGAAGCCTGGGGTGGAGCAGGCAGGTAGAGGCTGCCTCACTTGTCAGAATTAGCAAGTTCCACAGTTGGGCAACACTCAGCCACACATCAGATACAGACACATGTGCACGCGCGTCCTGCCTCCAGACTGATAGGGTCACACCTGCACTTACACAGGCTGCATGGTGACATGAATATACAGGGACACACACATGCAGGGCACTCAGCCGCACATGGGGCAGGCACCTGGCCCTCTACTCATCCCCGAAAAGCAGACACCCATATACCCTCACAACGGGCTATGCATAGCCCAATGCTAGCACACACAGCCCAGCACGCGGGCACGTTCGCTCAGCCCCCGGGCGGGTGCGCCAGCCCTCTGGGTCTGTTCCAAGTTGGAGCCTCTCACGTGAGGCCCAATGTGTCATTTCCAAACAGAAGGAATCTAGCTCTCTCGCAGCAGGGAGGAAGAGCAGGGTGTGTAGTTGGGTGGGTGGGTGCGTGGGCATGTGCAGGGGGGAGGGCGTGTGTGTGAGGGAAGCAGGCATGTGAATACCGGGGCATGTGTTTTGGGGCATGGTGCACATGGGCTGGGGGCTCTAAGGTTGGGTGGGGGGAGGAGCCCAAGGAAACAGTGTGCCTTTGTGAGGGTGTGTGTGCCGCCGGGTCTGTGCAGTGGGTGTGGGTGTTTGTCTCCCTGTATCCGCCTTCTCTCCCGTCCTGGACTTTTAGCCTTCCTGGGCTTGCCTTCCTCATGTCCTTCCTCCTCCCTCTTGGGGCTCAAATTGGGTGCCCTGGTGAAGGAGGGGGGCACACTCCAGAACCTAGTCCAACCCCAGACGCTGCCTGAGGCTTCCCTCCAGCTCCCCTCCCTTCCTTTTCTCCCTTTCCTCCCTCCCTCTCTTTCCCTTTCTCCCTCCCCCCTAAGGCTGGCGTGCCAGGGGGTGGGACATGCCAATCACTGGCTGTGCCTCTCCTGCTGCCAGCACAGGGCGCAGCTCCCCCTGGGAGCCAGGTGTTTGGGTCCCTGGAGACGCCGCCGGCCCCCAGGGAGGCAGTGGGGCTGAGGACCCTACAGACCCCTCTTCAGCCCCGTGGTGAGTACATTTGGGAGGGCTTGGGAGGGGCTGCACTGAGGTAGAGGGTAGCAGGGTCCTGGGGAGCGGGGGAGGGCAGGGACTAAGATGAGATGGAAATAGGGATGGACTCACAGAGATAGGAGGAGGCCAGGGAGGGGTCTAGAGGGCAAGGGGGCTCTGTAGCATTGAACACTGGCTGCTCCAAACACTCGGCCTCCTGGCTTTGAGTGGATGTATCTAATGTTTTTCTGGGCTTCGGCTGGCAGAGGAGATGGAGACCCCCCTCAGGAAACTGGACCTGAGGCCCAGAAGGGATTAGGCTGCCTGGTAGCAAGCAGAACCCCCAACACCCTAGGGGCAGAATGGGAAGGGCAAAGGGCCAGGAAGCAGCCCTTGCCTCCAGCATCCTGTGGGAGGTTGACCCCCATCTTGATGGGGGTGCCAGTCCCAGAACCTCCTGCTCTCCTCCCTCAGGGCACCCTGAAACCCACCACCCCTGTCCACCTCAGCTCCCCCGAGATGGACTGAATCAGGCTGCTGGCCAGACAGAGAAGCTAGAAGCCAAGGTGGGTGTCAGGCCAGAAGCCAGTAGGAGACCAGGCAAAGAGCCCCAGGGCTCTTTGGGGACAAATGGGCATGTGGATGGCCACACTGGCCAGGGAAGGTGGCCCTGACATGGGCAGGGGCCCAGAGGACCCTCCTTATGTTTCTAGTATCTTGGGCTCCCGCAGGGTGGGTCTCAGTCCTATATCCGGGCAATGCATGGATACCAATGGGCACCCATGCCAGGTACTCACCCCAGTGCCCGCAGACTGCACAATGTGGGGATGGGCTAGGGGCCAGGAACTCTGATTCTTGTAGAGTTGTCAGCTCCTGGGCAGGCCAGCTGGGGAGGGGGTCGTCAGCTCTCATTAAGTCATCCAGACATGTGCAGCTTAGAGGTTATCAGAGCCAATGGAGATGGGTTCACATCTTTGCACAAAACACATCTGCAGCTCCACCCAGACTGACCCAGGACCCCTGCCCAACTGGCTGGAAGGAGTTGGGCAGTCTCCAGTGGCCAGACAGTCTCCTTTCTCGGGGTAATCAGCTGTTCACTGGGCTGTCAGATGAGAGTTCTCTGCCCTCTGACCTCAGCCACCAGGCAAGCTGCAGTCGTTATCGGAGCTGAGATATGAAAGGGAAGGAGGTAGTGAAATGGGCTGCAGAAGATGTGAGTCTTGGCTCGCAGCTGACAGCTGGCGGTTGGAGTTCTGAGAATTGGATTCTGAAGTGTAATGGGGAGTCCAAAGTGTCAAGAAAGGGCTAACCAGAGGTCATGTCAGACCTAGAAAGGAGGCTTTCTATTGTATGGAGGGACTGAGGCTGAGAAAGGGAAAGGGACGCGCTCATGGTAGGAGAAGGGATTTGTAGGGATCCAGTTGGGGCTTGGACCCCTTCTCCGCATCCTCAGCACAACACTGCGCTGCCGCCTCCATGAGCAGGAAGACGGGGTGGGAGAGCAGGGGGCGCAATAAGCTCTGAGACGCAGAAGCTTGGGCTCCCAGCAGGTGGGGAGAGGTGGGTGAATTGCGCTGGGTTTCTGCTCTGCTGTGGTGCCATGGTGATGCCTACAAGGATGGAGGAGGGAGGGAGAGAGAAGAAAGGAAATGAGGAGGGGAGTGCAAGGAGCCAGGAGCAGGGGGCTTGCGGAGAGGAGGATGAGGGACCCAGAACCTCTGATGCCACACTGGCAGAGTGAGGTCTAGGGTCCAGCTGCTCATGCCCAGGCTTTGGCATGGTCTGGCCAAAGTCAGGCAACTGCTTAAGATCCATCATGGGTGAGCAAATTTGGCAGTGATTCTAGGGCTGACGCTCCTCTTCCAGCTAAGCGGTATGTTTTATGTAGCATTTAACTGATGGCTGCTGCCCTCCACAAGGCTAGTTAGCCCTCCCAATGGCAACTGTTGAGCCTTAAAACTGTGATAAATTCTATCTGTTTACTCCCTCATTCCCAAAGCCAGACATCAGGGGTGGAAGTTTTGTGCACTTTAATGGGTCAAGAGCTGCCGTCAAAGAAAAGTTAACCCCAAGGGGAGAGCTGCCTCGTATGGGCTGGCTTCTGGGGTCAGGCCCTAGCAGAAGGGACCAGTGAGTAGACATGGCCAAAAGGAGCGCCCTCCTCACTGCATATGTGAGGCCTCAGGTGCCCAACCCCACAGCCCCCTCCACATACCTCCTGCTCCCCAATATTATCCCCTCTCCCTAACCAGGACTCTACCAGCTTCCAGGCCCAGAATCACAAGATGGCTCCACTCCTCCCTCCTAAATCTCTTCCCCAGCATCCCCTCATTCCCTCCCTCCTCTTCTGTACTGTTTGGCCAGTGGTAAGTTCAGAAAAGCCTGGTGTTCAGGAATCCCTCTACCCATTTCCCTTTCCCTGCCTCCCCCAGTGGTTCTCTCTGCTCCCAGTTGCTCTCATGAGCCAGATCCCCAGCCCCTAGGGATCGGTCCTGGGCGCTGGCAGTCAACAGTCTGGCCTGCTGTAATAAAGGCTCTGACCTCATCCCTTAACCCTTTGAGCCCAGGCTAACATTCTCCTCTCCCCAGTGACAAATGCTTTGGCACATCCATGTCTGTCCTGGCACCTCACTTAGCTTCCCTGCAGCTGGGTGAGGCAGGGTTTCCTTGGTCCATTTTACAGACAAAGATGCTCTTGGCTGTTTTTCTCCTATGCTCTCCAGCCAGGCAGGGCCTCACTCAGGGAAGCAGGGACCCGGCAGATGAGATGCGGGAGCTCAAGGGAGAAGAGGGGCCTCTGGACCTGGTCCTGACCCGCACAGGCTCACCCTCAGTCTCCAGGGTCTGAAGTTGAGTACACACACATACATTTATTCCACAAGTATTTATTGAGCAACTACTATGTGCCAAGCCCTGGGATAAAGCATTGAATGAGACAGACACAGCCCTTACCCTGCCCTTTAAAGAGCTCCAGTAGACCCACCCTCTTCCCACAGCACTGTCATCACACATCACACAGATATACGACAGACACTGCCGCGCACACAAGGAGGCCAGATTCTGAAAGAAGGACCGATTGCTCACCGTTAACTGATTCAAAGTAGGGCTTGAGTAAGCCAGCCGAGGTGGGCAAGGAGGCTGGAAAACTCCCCCAACCCCTCAAGAGTAGGAGTAGGGTTTGAGAGGTTGGTCTCGGAGGCAGATGGCCTGGATCCAAATCCTGGTTGGATCGCCGATGAGCTGTAAGGTCCTTCAGGTCTTGAAGCCTCGGTTTAGGCCTTTTGCAAACTGGAGATAGCAGGACTTACTTCACAAGGAGTTGTAACAGGTAGATTAGATCGAGTTTATAATGTTTATGTATATAATGCTTAGAGCCATGTCTGGTATATAGTATGCAGCCAGTAAATACCAGTTACTGTAATATGAGTAATTTTTCTTTGCTGCTATTATGTGTAAGGAGTATTAGTGATATTATTAAAGGCTTCTAACAGCCTTCATCAGGAGGCCACAGTCCTGGAGAGAAGCCCCTCCTTGCTTCCTCACTATCTTCCTGAATTGCAGGTGAAACACCCTCTGAGGATGAGTCCCCACAAAGCTATGGACCCACCTCCACCATTCCCAGCATTGCTCAGCAATGCATATACCCTCACACACAAACACTCATCCTAAGAGTTCACCCCATTCCACAGAAGGGCCACCAGGTCAGGACGGTCATTTACCCAAGGTCACATAGCAAGAAAAGAGCTGGCAGCTAGGCAGAGGCAGTGCCAAGGACTGCCTCGGGGGTCTTCCTGCTGCCCACTGCAATCCCCATTGACAAACTCACCGCATATGTGAGCCCCAGCCCCCATGGATGCCTTCACAGGACGTGCCCTGCAAATCCAGCTTCAAGCCCCCTTTTCAACCAGCTGGCTGTCCTAAGTCCCTCCTTTTTTAGGGATTCTAGAGCTACCACTGAACCCCATACCCTAACCCTCAGCCTAGGGCTGGTCTCCCCAGGGGAATCTGCCACAATCATGGGAAACCAGATTCTTTCACAGCCACCATCTCACTGATCCCACAGGGGCCTTGGACAGGTAGAAGACTGCCCCACATCGACAGTTAAGGAGACTTGGACAAGGTCACACAGAAGGGACTAGAGCACATCTCCAGGAACCTTCTCCTGAGCTCTTTCTCTGTCCAAGAGAGGGCTGGGGGTGAGGACCTCTGCTTCTGATATAGAGGAAAGGCAGTCATTCATTGATGGGTCTGTTCTTGGGCTGCGTCATAGGGGGCAGAAGATCTAGATGGTGGCAAGAATCAGGTTCCAATTCTCTGGAACCTCTGGTGACTTCTCTACCTGCCACCTGTCCCAGGTAAGAGGCCTTAGCCCTCATCTGCATAAGTGGGGCAGAGGGGTTTTGCCGAGGTGGAAAGAACACAGGCTTGGAGCCCACAGGTCCGGGTCAGAATTCCACCTCCACCACTTCTGTGGGACCATCAGAAATCTACTTTGCACCCTGAGCCTCAATGCTCTTACCTATAATATAAAGATAGAGCCCCCCATGGGATGTCCACTGAGGTGTCCTGTGATTAAGGGAAAGAATATATATTAAGTGCCTGCCACCCAGGAGGCATTAATTATGGTGGTTAGCAATATGATTATTAAAATGGGAGATTTGGAAGGAATTTCCAGACATCAAGGCAAGGGACTGCCGGCTTCCTCACCTCCAAGGACTCCTCTAGGAGAGGTCCTCACCTCCAAAGACTCCTTGAGTTACTTCTTCTCACAAGCCCCCTGTTCTGAAAGCATTTTTTAATTCACCAAAGTTGTAGCTAGCCATGCGATGGGCACCGTATTCCCAACCTGAGTTGATGTCATTTCCAGCCCCAAGTGAGATAATGTAAGTGAGCCTTCAGCCTTGCCTCAGGGACTTGGGTTCTTTCTGTTCAGCACCTTGAGATGTTGGTTTCTGGACTCTGTAAAATCTCCCCAGACACCAGGCTTGTCCAACTCCTCCATTGCAAATGAGCAAACTGGGAACCAGAGTAGGGGCATGCCTGGGGTCTGGAGGGGAAACGGCATGGTGGGAAGAGGCTGGGCACTGGATCAGGAGGAGTGGAGAATAACAACAGGGCCAGGCGCAGTGGCTCATGCCTATAATCCCAGCACTTTGGGAGGCCAAGGCAGGTGGATCACCTGAGGTCAGGAGTTCGAGACCAGCCTTGCCAACATGGTGAAACCCTGTCTCTACTAAAAATACAAAAATTAGCTGAGTGTGGTGGCAGGAGCCTATAATCCCAGCTACTCGGGAGGCTGAGGCAGGAGGATCGCTTAAATCCAGAAGGCAGAGGTTGCAGCGAGCTGAAATCACATCATTACACTCCAGCCTGGGTGACGGAGTGACAGTCCATCTTAAAGTAATAATAATAATAACAATAAGGCTTTAACTTTTTAACTGAGTGTCTGTTTCAGTGCCAGGCACTCTGAACGGTATCATCCTCACAGCTGGGGATGAGGGCAGCAGGGGAATGAAAGGTTGACTGGTTACTGATGGTCACACAGCAAGGAAGGCTCAGCGCCAAGCTTCAAACCCAAAACTGGGAACTACAAGGCCAGCACTAGGGTGAATCAAGCGAGGCACTCGCTTCGGAGCAAAATTTAAGAGGGGGACATAAAAATACTCACTAATCAAGAGAAATAATATCATAATAATATTTTTTTAAACCAAATAGCAAATTCCAGCCCACAGGCTGGCTGGCTGTTTTTGTAACTAAAGTTTTATTGGAACTAGGGTCAGGATTAGGGTGAGGTGAGTGAGAAAGGGCTGTGCAAGTGCAGGGTGGACCCTGTCTTTATTTAACATGTTGTTCATCTTGGATTTTTTTGCATTAACTTCCATTTTTGTAAATATTACATTAAAATAGTTTCTTGATTACTAAGTTTTGGGGCACCCCTTACATTTTGCATTGGAGGCAAGTGCCTGATTTTCACCTTACCCTAGTCCTAGCCTGCTGAGGTATAAGGAGTCAAGCTTTTTTTTTTTTTTTTTTTTTTTTGAGACAGGGCCTCACGCTGTCACCCAGGCTGGAGTGCAGTGGCATGATCGCGGCTCACTGCAACCTCTGCCTCCTGGGCTCAAGTGATCTTCCTGCCTCAGCCTCCCAAGTAGCTGGGACCATAGGTGCCCACCACCACGCCCGGCTAATTTTTATATTTTTAGTAGAGACAGGGTTTCACCAAGATGCTGAGGCTAGTCTCGAACTCATGAGCTCATGTGATCCGCCTGCCTCAACCTCCCAGAGTGCTAGGATTACAGGCGTGAGCCACCACGCCAGGCCTAAGAAGTCAAGCTTTAAAGGCTGCACCATGCCCAGGCAGATGAGAGGCCCCTGCAGCAGGGCAGGGTGCAGCCTCTCAGGCTAGCGACCTCCCCTTGTCTAACTCAGCCTTTGCAGGTCTTTGCCCAGGGCTACAGAGCTGATCCAAACTACCAGGAGAGTACGGCATGGGGGGCAGTACCCAATCTAGGAGCCAGGAGACCTTGGACTAGACAATGCGTTCTGCTCCCTTTTCTCTGGGCCTCAGCTGCTCCCTGTGAGCAATGGGCAGAAGATGACAGTGACAAGAATTGCACAAATTGTCAAATTCCCCAGTGGCCTCACTGGGGAAAGCCCCAGCCTAATCCCAGCCTCCAGCCCAGTGGCTGACTTTGTTTAAGGGAAAGGGTACAGCAAAACTCAGTAATCAAGACAAATCATATTTTAATGTAATATTTTTAGAATTCAAATTAGCAAACTATGATCCCCAGGCTGGTCTTCGGTTTTTGTAAATGAAATTTCATTGGAACAAACTGCTTGGGCTCAAATCCTAGTTCCTACCTTCCTTGCATGATCTTGTACAAATTCCCTTGCTTTTCTCAGTCTCAGCTTCCTTATCTATAAAATGGAGACAATAGGCCAGGCGTGGTGGCTCATGCCTGTAATCCCAGCACTTTGGGAGGCCGAGGCAGGCGGATCACAAGGTCAGGAGATCAAGACCATCCTGGCTAACACGGTGAAACCCCATCTCTACTAAAAATACAAAAATTTAGCCGGGCGTGGTGGTGGCGGGCGCCTGTAGTCCCAGCTACTCAGGAGGCTGAGGCAGGAGAATGGCGTGAACCCGGAGGCGGAGGTTGCAGTGAGCCAAGATTGTGCCACTGCACTCCAGCCCAGGTGACAGAGCAAGACTCCATCTCAAAAAAAAAAGAAAAAGAAAAAGAAAATGGAGACAATAGCTGTAGTGAGCTGAGATTGTGCCACTGCACTCCAGCCTGTATGACAGAGTGAGACTCCATCTCAAAAAAAAATGGAGACAACAGCCATCCCTTGATCCTGTTAAGATTAAATAAAATGGCCGGGCACGGTGGTTCATGCCTGTAATCCCAGCACTTTGGGAGGCCGAGGCGGGTGGATCACGAGGTCACAAGATCGAGACCAGCCTGACCAACATGGTGAAATCCCGTCTCTACTAAAAATAGAAAAATTAACTGGGCATGGTGGCACGTGCCTGTAATCTCAGCTACTCGGGAGGCTGAGGCAGGAGAATTGCTTGAACCTGGGAAGCAGAGGTTGCAGTGAGCCAAGATCGTGCCACTGCACTCCAGCCTGGTGACGGAGCGAGACTCCGTCTCAAAAAAAAAAAAAAAAAAAAAAAAGATTAAATAAGATTATGCATATAAACCCTTTAACAGCAACTGGCACTCAGGGAGCTCTCAATAACAACAATGAACATTATTATTACTAGTTGCTATTGTCATAGTATCAGACATTTCTTTTTTTTTTTTTTTTTTTTGAGACAGAATTTCACTCTTGTTGCCCAGGCTGGAGTGCAATGGCACAATCTTGGCTCACCACAACCTCTGCTTCCTGGGTTCAAGCAATTCTCCTGCCTCAGCCTCCAGAGTAGCTAGGATTACAGCCATGTACCACCACACCTGGCTAATTTTGTATTTTTAGTAGAGACAGAGTTTCACTATGTTGGCCAGGCTGGTCTTGAACTCCCAACCTCAGGTGATCCACCCGCCTCAGCCTCCCAAAGTGCTGGGATTACAGGCGTGAGCCACCGCACCCGGCCAAGAAGTAGACATTTCTAGGCAGCCTAGCACCCTCATTGCTACACATCCTGAGAGTTAAAGGAGACCTACTGTTTACCATGTGCCAGGGCCATTCTAAGCACCTTACATGCATTGATTCATTTAATCCTCATCGCCTGAAAAGAGGTGACAGTCTTGCTAATGGGTATTATCCCATTTTTCAGTTGAGGAAACCTAGGCATATAGAAGTTATATCGGCCGGGCACGGTGGCTCACGCTTGTAATCCCAGCACTTTGGGAGGCCGAGGCGGGCGGATCACGAGGTCAGGAGATGGAGACCACAGTGAAACCCCGTCTCTACTAAAAATACAAAAAAAAAAAAAATTAGCTGGGCGTGGTGGCGGGCCTGTAGTCCCAGCTACTCAGGAGGCTGAGGCAGGAGAATGGCGTGAACCCGGGAGGCGGAGCTTTCAGTGAGCCGAGATTGCGCCACTGCACTCCAGCCTGGGCGACAGAGCGAGACTCCGTCTCAAACAAAAAAAAAAAGAAGTTATATCACTAGCAATAATCACACATCCAGTAAATAGGATAGACTGGATTCAAATCCAGACAGTCTGGCTCCGGAGTCCAGGTTGCACATGCCCCCTCATGTGCAAACTGTCCCAGACACACAAGCACACACTGCCAGCCACAGTCCTTGCTTATTCTGTCCCCCACTGAACTCGCCACGCTGTCAGTGACTTGCACACACTGAGGGTTCACGGCAAGCCATGGAGATGCCCTCAGCCACAAACCACCCAGGCCACCTATCACAGCAGCCTGTCACAGGCCAGGTGCCCAAGGGACACCAGGGCTCAGTGGACCCTTGCCCAACATCTCTCCCTTGGAATTTTCCCAACAATATAGCCCCTGGAGGCCACAGCTGAGGGTCAGGGGCTCCTCAAGCTCTTCAATGGACAGATGGATGCCTGAGGCCCAGAGCAGGAAGGGACCCACCAAATCACATGGCAGCAAGCCCCTGGCTGAGCTGCCTGGACCATTACCCTTCCATCTGGCTTCACTGTGGCTGTGGGGGCCTCCTGCCCAGCCAGCAGGTTGTTAAGGGCCCTGGCCTTTCTCTTTACCCAGCCTTAGTGCCTGGACCAGATTCCAGATCCAAGAAAAGTCTGGGGGATCTTCCCATTCCCCTTGCTTCTCCCCACTCAGCTGGGGCCCAGGAACAGAGCCAGGAGAGGGAGGGAAGCCTCCCACAACCCATGGGTCCAGATCCCCAATGAGCTAGGAGCTGAGGCCCTCATCCCTGCTTCCTGCTTTTGCCCCCCCAGACCTCCTTCTTTTTTTTTTTTTTTTTTTTGAGACGGAGTCTCTCTCTGTTGCCCAGGCTGGAGTGCAGTGGCGCAGTCTTGACTCACTGCAACCTCCACCTCCCAGGTTCAAGCGATTCTCCTGCCTCAGTCTCCCAAGTAGCTGGGACTACAGACGCGCACCACCACGCCCGGCTAATTTTTTGTATTTTTAGTAGAGATGGGGTTTCACCATGTTAGCCAAGATGGTCTCGATCTCCTGACCTCGTGATCCACCTGCCTCTGCCTCCCAAAGTGCTGGGATTATGGGCGTGAGCCACCGCACCGGCCTGCCCTAGACTTTCTTACTACCAACTGAGTGTCTGAGTCCAGCACAATTTTCCTTGCTGCCCTCATAGGGAATTCAATTCAGCCCCAAATACCACCCCCTACATACATATGTAAACCCACATGCACAGAAAAACGTGCAGAAAAAAAAATACACACACGCACACACCCCTAAGGCCCCTCTGTTCCCATCTCTCTCTGTTTATCTTCTCAGGAGCTCCCCTTTCTTCCCATCTCTCCTTATTAGTGGAAAAGTCCCACTGGAGCACCACATACCCAGGGGGGGTGAGAACGGCTTCTTTTCTTTCTTTCCTCTTTTAGGACACATTCCTGTTCTTGCGGGTTCTTATCATATTTACTATCTCTGTCACCATGGCCAAGCCTTGCAGCTGCTCAGAGCCACAGTTCCCTCACAGTGAGATGGGCATAATAAGAGCCCTTTCTCCTAGAGATGTACAACAGTTAAATTAGATAATTCGTTTAGGTGGTTAGTACTGTGTCTGGCATGCAGTGACTACTCAGTAAGCGAGGGCTTTAATAAAGTTGAGTGAAATGCTTTGAGAATTTGGCAGGACTGTATACAAAGTGAGTTTCCCAACACCCGCAACCCAAGTTACATAAGACAGGAATTTGTAGTAATTTCCCAGTGAGAAAATTGAGGCCCAGAGTCTGAATGGTAAAACTGGAATGAAGATTCAAATCCCTGGATCCCAAAGCCACTCCACACTGCTGGCAAATCCACTTATGGCTGGGAAAGTGCATGGTAAATGACCATGAGTGGGCACCAGTAAAGGAGGGTGATGCTATCTGGTCTGAAGCTCTGCAAGGGCAGGAATCACATCCCTAGCATCTCCCAATAAGGCCTATCAGAAATGTCCAGTGGCCCAACCAAAGCCCATGTCCTCTCTTTTCAGGTGATGACTTTCCTCTGAGGAAGCCCTGTAGCGTGCCTGGAGGAAGGGGCTCTCCAACCCCAGCCCCACCTAGCCACCATGAACACCTCAGCCCCACCTGCTGTCAGCCCCAACATCACCGTCCTGGCACCAGGAAAGGGTCCCTGGCAAGTGGCCTTCATTGGGATCACCACGGGCCTCCTGTCGCTAGCCACAGTGACAGGCAACCTGCTAGTACTTATCTCTTTCAAGGTCAACACGGAGCTCAAGACAGTCAATAACTACTTCCTGCTGAGCCTGGCCTGTGCTGACCTCATCATCGGTACCTTCTCCATGAACCTCTACACCACGTACCTGCTCATGGGCCACTGGGCTCTGGGCACGCTGGCTTGTGACCTCTGGCTGGCCCTGGACTATGTGGCCAGCAATGCCTCCGTCATGAATCTGCTGCTCATCAGCTTTGACCGCTACTTCTCCGTGACTCGGCCCCTGAGCTACCGCGCCAAGCGCACACCCCGCCGGGCAGCTCTGATGATCGGCCTGGCCTGGCTGGTTTCCTTTGTCCTCTGGGCCCCAGCCATCCTCTTCTGGCAGTACCTGGTAGGGGAGCGGACAGTGCTAGCTGGGCAGTGCTACATCCAGTTCCTCTCCCAGCCCATCATCACCTTTGGCACAGCCATGGCTGCCTTCTACCTCCCTGTCACAGTCATGTGCACGCTCTACTGGCGCATCTACCGGGAGACAGAGAACCGAGCACGGGAGCTGGCAGCCCTTCAGGGCTCCGAGACGCCAGGCAAAGGGGGTGGCAGCAGCAGCAGTTCAGAGAGGTCTCAGCCAGGGGCTGAGGGCTCACCAGAGACTCCTCCAGGCCGCTGCTGTCGCTGCTGCCGGGCCCCCAGGCTGCTGCAGGCCTACAGCTGGAAGGAAGAAGAGGAAGAGGACGAAGGCTCCATGGAGTCCCTCACATCCTCAGAGGGAGAGGAGCCTGGCTCCGAAGTGGTGATCAAGATGCCAATGGTGGACCCCGAGGCACAGGCCCCCACCAAGCAGCCCCCACGGAGCTCCCCAAATACAGTCAAGAGGCCGACTAAGAAAGGGCGTGATCGAGCTGGCAAGGGCCAGAAGCCCCGTGGAAAGGAGCAGCTGGCCAAGCGGAAGACCTTCTCGCTGGTCAAGGAGAAGAAGGCGGCTCGGACCCTGAGTGCCATCCTCCTGGCCTTCATCCTCACCTGGACGCCGTACAACATCATGGTGCTGGTGTCCACCTTCTGCAAGGACTGTGTTCCCGAGACCCTGTGGGAGCTGGGCTACTGGCTGTGCTACGTCAACAGCACCATCAACCCCATGTGCTACGCACTCTGCAACAAAGCCTTCCGGGACACCTTTCGCCTGCTGCTGCTTTGCCGCTGGGACAAGAGACGCTGGCGCAAGATCCCCAAGCGCCCTGGCTCCGTGCACCGCACTCCCTCCCGCCAATGCTGATGGTCCCCTCTCCTGCATCCCTCCACCCCAGTCCCTGGGAAAGGCCGGTGGGAAGAGGGCAGGGGCTGCATCCTCAGCCCCAGGGCCCTGCTCAGGCCTCGCCTGGCTTCCCAGGCCCCTGGGTCACCTTCCTGGGCAGCCCAGAGAGACCCTGCCAACTTTCCAGACTTCGCTATTCCCAGGCAGGGAGGGAAACCCGGGGAACTGGTTTTTCTGTTCCCTGCTGGGTGGGAATGCGCTCTTCACCAGGAAGAAGGCCCGGGAGGAGGATCCGGGCTTTGGACTCCTTGTTTGCCTTTAGGCAGGAAGTCAGGAGCCAGCAGGGCAGGCCAGGAGAAAGAAGGCTTAACATTAAGTATTCCTGGGCCCAGCGGCGGCCCGGATTGTGGTGTGAGATGGTGCCCCCTGGGGGGCACAGCCAGAAACTGAACTGGCCACTGGGAGAAAAGCCTGATGACAGGGAGCTGGGGAATCCCCTCGCTTTGTAGGCAGAGCCCGCCCACCTGGGCCCTAGGCATACCCTCCAGGATTGTCCAGACCCCCTACAAATGTCCTCAGAGGGTCCCTAGGTGGGTCAACTCCAAGGCAAATGTCTAAGCATCAGCAAGACAATGACACTGGAGGGGTCCGGCTTGGCTAGTCACATATCAAGTCCCAAGGCAGCAACAGGACCAGGAGCCAGGTGTCCTGACTGTCCTACGATATCATTTTCCTGGGAGTGGGAGTCAAGTGTGCCTGCTATCCAGCCCCAAATCCATACCCCCTGCCCCAGAGAAGCCTCAGTCCCTCCCTCCTGGCTCACAGCCACCACCTGGATGGATCTGCTCCATGCAGATCTAGCCAGGCCTCCCGCATGCTGCCTGCCTCTGGCCCTGCCCCACACAGGCCTGGCCCAGCCAGCAGGTTCTCTCCTGTGAGCTCCCCAATCCAACCCATGCATGGCCTCCCAGCCACCCGGATCTCCAGGCCCAGCCTGGCCCCAAATGTTCTTTCCTTTCATCCTCAGCAAGTGCTGAGTCTGTGAATAAAGCCACATAACCAGCGGGCACTAAGGGGCCTTCCTAACTGTGTTGGCTCAAGGCCTTGGTCTCAGGCCAGGGCTGGATGGGGCAGGGAGGGCCCAAGTACTTTGGAATGTGGGCCGTGGCCCTGAAAGTGGTTCTAGGAGGGCCAGCACTGCATGGTTGCATCTGCTAAAGCCTGGGGACCCCAGCACCGTGGAGTCCCTGGCTCAGGTGAGTGGGGCTATAAAACGCAGACCTGACCTCTGGAAGTGAGGCAGCTAGGTGAAATAAACCAACCCTGCCCACATCCCTGCATATTCTCTATTGGCTTTGCCATACCCAGGGAGAACAGAACTCTTCCAAACCCCCATTTACACGAGGAGATAAGGCCCAGAGATCCAGGGGGATTGTTCAGGGTTACCCCACAGAGCAACACCCAGACTTCCAGGCAATTCATAACCTCCTGACCCCTGGATTGAGTAGATGAGAGCCTAAAGTATTTAGGCCAAAACACTCCATCAGGATGACCTTCAGGTCAGGTTATAAGGCACTTCTTTGGTGAAGGGTCCCCAAAGCCCAACGCAAAGCAATTCTAGAGAGGTTAATCCGGTAGCCTGGAGTAGTGGTTTCCAAGACCATCATTGGGTTCAGTGATTTGCTAAAACGATGCATAGAACTCAGCAAAGCTTGAGACTGATTTGAGTAATAATAAAACTCCAGTCTCCCTCAAAAAAAATAAAAATAAAAATAAAAATAAAAAATTTAAAAAAAAGAACTCAGCAAAGCTATTATCCTCACAGTTTATTACAGTGAAAGAACATAGAGCATAAAACAGCAACAGCAAAAGGTGCACAGAGCAGAGACCAGGAGAGACCAGATACAAACTTCCAGCTGTCCTCTCCCAGTGGAGTCATGCAGACAGTGCCCAGTCTTCCAAGCAATGATGTATGACAAAAAAAATGAAGTACTGCCAACCAAGAAAGCTCACCAGAGCTTTGGTGTCCAATGTTCTTACTGGAGGCTGGTCATGAAAGCACAGCTGACCACCCACATGGCTGACCTTACTTAGTCTCCAGCCCTTCCAGAAGTTAAACTGATACCGTGTGGCCCAAGGAGCAAAGGTAAGCAAAAACACTTACCAGGCAGTATATTCCAAGGGTTTAGTGTTATCTTCCAGGAGCCAGGCAAGGCCAAACCTTTCTTTGAAATATGCAAATGTGCAGGGTTCGGATAATCCAGACCTGCTGAGTGAATCTTTCAGTTCACAGTGGTTCTGACCAGTAGCCCCAGTATCACCTGGGAACTTGTTAGCTATGAGAATTCTCAGGGTCCCCCTAATTTACTAAATCAGAAACTCTGTGGAACTCGCCACCTATTTTTAACAAGCCGTCTAGGTGTTCCGATGCAGGGTAAAGTTTGAGAATTGTTGGCCTGGAGGGATGAGGTCCTGGGTGGAGCTAAGCCCTTGCAGAGGGAGGAGTGGGGATTCAGCCCCCTTGCAGCCTCTGGGACTCCCAGAAGCCTTTGGAAGAAAGCTTCCAACGTGATGGGAAATGATATCCATTGAAGATCTAAACAGGATAGGCTAGCCAGGAACTACAGCACTGTGAGAATGATCCTGCTGTTTGGACCTTCCTGTTTGGAAGGATCCAAACCCCATATCCCCTTCCCACCAGCACAGCTTACTGGGTTGTGAGCTCAAGATCCTAAGAGGGCCCCTCCCTTACCACTGCTCCCTCACAGCCCTAAGGCCCCTTTAAGGCTAAATGCCCTGCCCCATGTTAAAGGCGTTGAAACTGAGGTCCTGGGAGGCAGAAGGACTGAGCAAGCTGAGCAGTGCTGGGAGAACAGGAACTTTGGGGCCAGATTAACCTCGTCTCTACTGAAGGCCAGAAGTGGAGAGGGTAAATCTGGTATTCACTTCAGGAATGGAGCTAGCAGTTCACACTTGTCCCTTGTCCCAGATGCAGGTCTGACCTGCCATGTCCCTCACTGAACAACCTTAGGCATGTCTCTTCTCAGTGTCTTCATCTCTGAAATGGGAAAAAGCCCTTTGCAGAAGAGTTAGGAGGATGAGAGAGATCGTAGGGAAATGCCCTCAGTGGCTCTATGATCAGTGTTACTACGGCACAGGGCTGCTCGCCGGTAAACACCAGAAACCAGGACTAGTTTCAGACCCAGCTCTGACCCTACACCTCCAGCCTGAGCTTTGAAAAGCCCATGCTCCCAGTCCAGGGAGAAGAAACTTAAATCCCATCATGGCTTGGTTAAAGGAGTTTGGGGGAACAAGTTTCGGTGGGAGAGGGAGTGTGCATTCCAGGAAGGCTTCCCGGAGGTGGGGTCTGTGCCCTCAGTCCTCTGAAGCTAGATTCCTGCAGGCCCAGCTGCCAGAGAATTGGGGAAATGGGATAAGCCCAAAGAGAGAGGGTGGCTGGACATGGCAGCTGTCCACCCCAAACACTCCACCACTCCCCCGTTCTGAGAGTCTTTCTTGGCCCCAGAAACAAGGGCGACTACGCGCCTGAGCTGGAAATAGGGAAAGAATGAAGCGGCTTTGTGAATGCTGTCTTCCCCTCTACTGCTACCAACCCCTTCTCCGGCCTGGGGAAGTTAGGATCCTCTCTCCTCCTGCGCCACCTGCCTTCCACTCCCATCGTGTTGCTTTAGCGCCATCTGCTGGCAATCACAGGAATAGCTCTGCCAAAACACGGCTCTTGGAAGCCGCCTGGGCCTGCTTATCAGACAACAAGACCACAAGACAAGATGGAGTAGGTGGTTTTGGCCACCCCAGTCCCTGCCCCCAAGTCTCAGCAGGTACATCACACCCCAGAAGAATCAGCTTCCTTGGATACCACTATCAACTTGCAGAGACAGGCCCTACTTCTCTGGCCCGTATACCAAATTCACCAACAAGGAGATAGAAGGTAGGGGGCTTGGCATCTAGGAACAGCTCCATCTTCTCCTAATCCCCCATGGCCCCAGGCCTTTGGAATCCTTGGTTTTATTCTTAGGACACTGGCTGGGATTTCAAAGGACTCATGCTGACCCAACTGGAAATTTAGACAAGTACCTGCTCACCTTTAGAGCACAAAAGTCTTTTGAATGCCCAGGTACCCCACACCAGCCTCAGGCTCTAAGGGGCTTGAGGGAGCTTGAGGTTATTGCTTCTAACATCGTTGTTGTTAGCATATTTGGTAACATACACAAACTGGATAACCCCACAAATCAGACTGTCCCACAAAAGGAGCCTGAAAACAGTTCTCACTCTTCACTGTGAGTCCCTGTCCTTCCCCTGCCCTTGAGTTTCACTTTCTCTCTTGATATTCCTGGCCTGGCTAGCACCACCATTCACACAGTTGCTCAAACCAGAAAGCTGGGAGTCATCCCAGACTCCTTCTCTCTTTTACTCCCTGTACTCAGCCTATCTCCTGAATAGTTCCCAAATTCATCCAGTTTTCTGCATCTCCACTGCCTCCAAACTAGTCCAGGCTTCTTGCCTGAAGTGCCAAAACAATCCCTTAATTCAGGGATTAGCAAATTTTTTCTGTAAAGGGCCAGATAGCAAATATTTTAGTTTTAGACTCTGCAGACCAAGAGACAAAATCAAGAATATTATGAAGGTACTGCAATATTACACAGTCTCTGTCACAACTATTCAACTCTGCTGATGCAGTCAAAAGCAGCCATAGACAATATATACTTAAATGAGCATGGCTGTGTTCCAAAAATATTTTCTTTGAATATCACTGAGATTTGAATTTCATATAATTTTTCTTGTGTCACAAATACTATTTTTGTTTATTTTTCAGCCTTCTAAAAATGCAAAATTCAGGCCAGGCGTGGTGGCTCATGCCTGTAATCCCAGCACTTTGGGAGACTGAGGTGGGCGAATTGCCTAAGGTCAGGAGTTCGAGACCAGTCTGGCCAACATGGTAAAACCCAGTCTTTACTAAAAATAAAAATAAAAAAATTAGCCAGGCACGGTGGTGTGCGCCTGTAATCCCAGGTACTTGGGCTGAGGCAGGGGAATTGCTTGAACACCAGGGAGGTGGAGGTGGCAGTGAGCCAAGATCGCGCCACTGCACTCCACCCTGGGCAACAGAGGGAAACTCCGTTTAAAAAAAAAAATGCAAAATCCATTCTTAGCTAATGACTGGTACAAAAACAGGCCCACGAGACATAGTCGGCCAACCCTGCCTTAATTGGTCCCACTCCCATCCATTCTCCATGCTCTAGCCAAGGTGATTTTGCCAAAACACAGATCTGATGCTTTCAACTCCTTGCTTACAGCTAGCCAATCGCTTAAAATAAAAATGCAAGCTCCTTAGCCTTCAAAAGCCTTCCCATTCAGCCCTACTTAATTCTTCAGCCTCTTCCGTGGCGCCTCCCCCCACAGACCTTAGTCCCAGCCTCTGGCACTCTCCCGGTCCTCACACAGGTCCTCAGCTTACTTCTTCATGGTTTTACTCCTTTCAGTTCCTTTGCTTGGAACAGTCTTTTCCTATTTCACCTGGAAAATGTACATGCTTCCTTCAACAGCCAGAGAGAAAAAAACAGCCCCCACCTGAGAGGGCTGCAGGGTGTCCTCGGGGGAACAGCAGGTTTCGGATGAAGCCAGACGGTGGAGGAGATGGTCAGAGAAGAGGCTCAGATGCAGAGGCACTGGCAGACCACTAAACAGAGAGGGCACAGCAGAGAGGTCTGGGAGGAAGGGCCCAGGCAGTAGAGGGAGGGGATATGTGGGACACGTGGGGAAGGGTAGGGAAATGGCAGTTAAAGCAGAGACAGGCCGGGCGCCGTGGCTCATGCCTGTAATCCCAGCACTTTGAGAGGCCGAGATGGGCGGATCACCTGAGGTCAGGAGTTTGAGACCAGCCTGACCAACGTGGAGAAACCCCGTCTCTACTAAAAATACAAAATTAGCCAGGCATGATGGCGCATGCCTGTAATCCCAGCTACTCAGAAGGCTGAGGCAGGAGAATCACTTGAACCTGGGAGGCGGAGGTTGCGGAGAGCCGAGATTGCGCCATTGCACTCCAGCCTGGGCAAGAAGAGCGAAACTCTGCCTAAAAAAAAAAAGGCAGAGACAGACCCACATGAGCCTCCAGCAGTCCTCCCCGAAGACCCATCCTCGAGGGCTTTTTGTGCACTGGGCCAGCTCCAAGGTCCTGGAGAGGATGGATAGTGTCTTTTTATGGCCATCTCTGCCATCACCTCACTCCCAGTGCCATTCCACCACACCTACTGTGGTCCTCTCTTCTGGTTATCTGGAGAGGTACCTCTGCTGAGGCAATGCTTAGAAAGGGGTCCATCTGTGGGCAGTGGAGATGCTTACTTAGAACCACTTTGCTAATGGCAGGACCAGGACAACCGGGGCTGTCCAAATCCAGAGCTAAATCAAGGTTTTATCTCAACACTAACTCCTCTGCTCACAAGCTGGATGACTTTGGGCAACTTTTATAACCTCTGTGAACTTTCATTTCCTTACTGGGAAAAAAGAGCTGCTATACTTTCCTGATGGGGAGTTCAGTTCAGATAAATATTTGCCAGGCCCCAACTCTGTTTCAGAGACTGTAGGAGCAGGGAACAGAGAAGTAAATAGAACATAGTCTCTGCCCTGGAGAAGCTGACATTCTAAGAGTTTTTTGAAATGTGGGTTGTGACCCCATTAGTGAGTCATGAAATCAGAGTCATGATCAGCTTTTTTTTTTTAATCAACTTGTTTTAAAATAGATTTGAAAATATTAGAGTGTGACACATAATGAGGGTAAGTAGTACTTTTTGAAACTTTTGTTTCACTTTAGAAAGAGAAAACAGATACATGTTTGCATGCACCAGATCACGAGGTAAACTATTTCTAATGGTGGAGCATGGTACTAGGAGTTTGAAATCCCCTGGACTGGGAGTCACTGAAAGGACTAAAGGAGATAAAGTACATGGATTAGTTTCCTAGGGCTGCCATAATGAAGTACCACAAACTGGGTAGCTTACAACAGAAACCCATTGTCTCACAATTCTGGAGCCTAGAAGTCTAAAATCAAGGTTTTGGAGCAGCCATGCTCCCTCTGAAACCCGTAGGGAAGACTCTTTCCTTGCCTCTTCCACTTCTGGTAGCCACAGGCATTCTTTGTCTTACAGCTGCCACACTTCAATCTCTGCCTCAGCCATCACATGGTGTTCTCCCCTCCTTTGTCTGTGTCTCTCTGTCTCTTCTCTTCTTATAAGGATACCAGTCATGTTGGATTAAGGGTCAACCCTACTCCATTGCAACCTCATCCTAATTAACCATATCTGCATTCTCTGGTACTGAGGATTAGGGCTTCAATGTATCTTTTTAGGGTACACAACTCAACCCATAACATTATAGGACAGTGCCCAGCACCACGTCAGGCTCTCAGGGAGAGTTCTTTGAGCTTGTCCCCCGCAGAGAGCCAGCCCAGGAGCCTTCAAGCACCTGTAACTCTGGGGCTTCAAGTCTGGGTGCTTGAGTTGGGAAGTACTAAACCATCAGAACCTCTAGTTTCCTGTTCTTGAAACCCAATGCAGAAATCTTACAAAGCCAAAAAACACTATGCCTCAACATACTTCTCAGAGCATACCAGATCTTGAGCCTTTCCTGCCTAATTCAAACTTCCCTAATGCCTGGAATCCCACCCTCTTCTTTCCTCCTCTCTTCTCCCAATCCCCCCAAAGGAGATGATATGGAGTACAGCAAGAGTTTGGGAGCCAGAGTTTTGTGAACATGGACGAGTCACTTCATTATTCCAAGCTTCAGTTTCCTCATCAATAAAAGGGGGACAAATCATGCTAAGCCTGTCATATGTTAAACACTCAGAAAACACTGGTTTCCTTCCCTATTCCCTGCAGTCTTCACTTTCCCTTTATTCCTCTCTGCCTCTGCCCAACCAAGCCTAGGCCAGCACACTTCAGACCCTGACCTCTCAGGATCTGTACGCACCTGGCATATTGTCTGTGACATAGTAGGGAATAATTTTTTTTTTTTTGAGGCAAAGTCTCACTCTGTCATCCAGGTTGGAGTGCAGTAGTGCCATTTCCGCTCACTGCAACCTACACCTCCTGGGTGCAAACAATTCTCCAGCCTCAGCCTCCTGAGTAGCTGGGATTACAGGTGCCCACCACCACACCCGGCTAATTTTTGTATTTTTAGTAAAGACGGGGTTTTGCCATGTTGGAACTCCTGACCTCAAGTGATCCACCCACCTTGGCCTCCTGAAGTGCCGGGATTATAGGCATGAGCCACGGCGCCCGGCCAATAAATGATTACTAAATGACATTTTTGCTGCCTTGGACATCTGAGAACCAGACAGGAAGTCTCTCTGCTTCTCTGACTCTATTAGCATTCTTTTTTTTTTTTTTTTTTTTGAGAAAAAGTCTCACTCTCTCACCCAGGCTGGAGTGCAGTGGCATGATTTCGGCTCACTGCAAGCTCCACCTCCCGGGTTCACGCCATTCTTCTGCCTCAGCCTCCCGAGTAGCTGGGACTACAGGTGCCTGCCACCACGCCCAGCTAATTTTTTGGTATTTTTAGTAGAGACAGGGTTTCACCGTGTTAGCCAGGATAGTCTCGATCTTGTGACCTTGTGATCTGCCTGCCTCGGCCTCCCAAAGTGCTGGGATTACAGGCATGAGCCACTGCACCTGGCCTAGCATTCTTATCCCTCTAACATACAGACAAACTCTGAGTCTTGAGACTCCCTCAAGATGGATGTTATTGGCCCTATCTCATGGAGAAGGAAACTAAAGTTAAGAGGTTCAGGCAGGGATAGAGCAAGGATTTCACCCCCAAACGATCTCAAAGCCTATGCTTTCCTCCGTTTTTTTTTTTTTTTTTTTGAGACGGAGTTTCGCTCTTGTCGCCCATGCTGGAGTGCAATGGTGCAGTCTCGGCTCCCGAGTTCAAGCAATTCTCCTGCTTCAGCCTCCCAAGTAGCTGGGACTACAGGCACGTGCCACCACACCTGGCTAATTTTTGTATCTTTAGTAGAGACGGGGTTTCACCATATTGGCCAGGCTGGTCTCAAACTCCTGACCTTGTGATCCGCCCGCCTCGGCCTCCCAAAATCTCACGCCTGGGATTACAGGCATGAGTCACTGCGCCCAGCCTCCTCCTCTTAAATCTGGCCACCATCCTGGCTGGGTGACCCACTCAACTCAATAGTGCCAGTGTCATGATGTCTTCAGCCCCAAGGACCTTACCCTCTACCCTGTATCAGCCAAATCCAGAGCCCTCAACTGCTCCCGCTTCAAGAGCTAAAACCCCAATGTCTTCCACTCTCACTCTCCCACCCCCTCAGCCTCTCACCTTCCTCCAGGCCCTGTCCTTGCCCATCCTCAGCAAGTGCTTTCCTTCCCTGAGCAGCCTGGACCCTGCAATCTTTCCTCAGCACCACCAATACTCACGATCCCCCGACCCCTTGCTTCTACCACAAATTCACCACCCTGGGTCAATGCTACCATCCATCTTCTCTGACTCGACACATGGGCAGTCAGGCACTGCCGGAAAAAGCTCCCACTCTCTGGCAGATTGGCACCAGAACAAATGCAGGGTTCCTGACCTCTACTCAGGAGCCTCATGGCTCCACCTCACATCTTTGTGCTTGTCCTTAGTCAAATCCCTTGCCTTATTCCCAAAAGTGCTTCTTCTCAACTTCCACCTCTCTTCATGGCCGCTACCTCTGGCTTGCTGCCTGCATGATTTTTTTTTTTTAAGAGTTGGGGGGCTGGGTGTGGTGGCTCACACCTGTAACCGCAACACTCTGGGAGGCCAAGGCACATGGATAACCTGAGGTCAGGAGTTCAAGATCAGCCTGGCTAACATGGTGAAAACCCGTCTCTACTAAAAATACAAAAATTAGCCAGCCATGGTGGCGGGCGCCTGTAGTCCCAGCTACTCAGGAGGCTGAGGCAGGAGAATTGTTTGAACCCAGGAGGCAGAGGTTGCAGTGAGCCGAGATGGCACCACTGCACTCCAGCCTGGGCGACAGAGCAAGACTCCGTCTCAAAAAAAAAAAGAAAAGAAAAAAAGAGTTGGGGGGTCTCGCTCTGTCACCCAGGCTGGAGTGGCTCACTGCGACCTCACATTACTGGGCTCAAGGGATCCTCCCACCTCAGCCTCCCAAGTAGATAGGACTACAGGAGCACACCACCGCACCCAGCTAATTTTTTTTATTTTGTAGAGACAGAGTGTCACTGTGTTGCCCAAGCTCGTCTCAAGCTCCTGGGCTCAAACAATCCTCCTACCTCAGCCTCCCAAAATGCTGGGATTATAGGCGTGAGCCACCACACCTGGTCTCCATGTTGATTTAAATGAGACAATATGCTCAAATTCTTTGTTTGATTAAGAAATCTTGCAGTCACCGGGTTTATTCTATCTCATGCACGTGGGAGAAGAGGAATGTGTCAATGCTCCCCCTCTGGCTTAACAAAGAAAACTCACAGGTATTTATACCTTCTAGAAAACACAGATGTGAATTTAAATATTATTGCCGGGGCAACACATTAAGGAAGACAAGCAATCAGAATCACAAGCTTTTTAAAAGTTAAAGGTTACTTTCGCAGGACAAAGCAAGTCTCATAAATTTAATTGTCTGACAAGACTCCCTTGTTAGAAATAACGTTTGCAAAGATGGTTTCACGATGCACAAAAGAATCTGCTTCTTATTTCTGCTGCTGCAGAAGAAGAGGGCACATTTTCTCTTTCTTATCATACTGAGGTGTTTTTTTTTTGTTTTTTTTTTTGTTTTTTTTTTTTTTTGTCACCACCAGTTAGAAGGACTGGAGTCTTCAAGGCAGCACCAAGAGAAACAAAGGCAGGCTGAAAGGCTGATCTTAAGCCAGTTGTTCCCGCCGCCCACTACATGGCAATCAACTTGCAAATCTCTCAAACAGTGGCTCTCCCACACTCCTGCATCAGAGCTTGTCAAATATGAGTGTGCATAGGAATCACCTGGGATCTCATTAAAATGCAGATTCCAGGCCAGGCGCGGTGGCTCATGCCTGTAATCCCAGCACTTTGGGAGACTGAGGCAGGTGGATCACCTGAGTTCAGGAGTTCAAGACCAGCCTGATCAACATGGCAAAACCCCACCTTTACTAACAATACAAAAATTAGCTGGGCATGGTGGCACGTGCCTGTAATCCCAGCTACTGGGGCGGCTGAGGCAGGAGAATTGCTTGAACCCGGGACAGTGGGGGGTTGCGGTGAGTGGAGATGGCACCACTGCACTCCAGCCTGGGTGACAGAGCAAGACTCAAAAAAAAAAAAAAAATGCAGATTCCGGCTGAGCACAATGGCTCACATCTGTAATCCCAGTGCTTCAGGAGCCTGAAGTGGGAGGATTGCCTGAAGCCAGAGGTTTGAGACCAACCTGGGCAATGTAGTAAGACCCCATCTCTACAAAAAGTTAAAAACAAAAAAAAAGCCAGGTGTGGTGATGCATGCCTGTAGTCCTAGCTATTCAGGAGGCTGAGATGGGAGGATGCTTTGAGCCCAGGAGTTTGATGCTGCAGTAAGCTATGATGGTACCACTGACTCCAGCCTGATTGGCAACAAGATACTGACTCAATAGGTCTGAGTAGACCTGAGAATCTGTATTTCCAACAAGTAAGTTGTTACTGTGGTTGCTACTGGTCCCCAGACAGACACTGTGAATAGGAAGGTCTGAGGTGTTTATTCACAATTTCTCCTTTCTCCCCAAACCTCCGACACTTGGAGGTTTATCACACCCCATAAATCTATACAATTATTATCAATTCTCAATTAACTTTTTGTTTTTTGAGACGGAGTCTCACTCTGTCACCCAGGCTGGAGTGCAGTGGTGCAGTCTCGGCTCACCACAACCTCCGCCTCCCGGGTTAAAGCGATTCTCCTGCCTCAGCCTCCCAAGTAGCTGGGATTACAGGCATGTGCCACCACGCCCGGCTAATTTTGTATTTTTAGTAGAGATGGGGTTTCTCCATGTTGGTCAGGCTGGTCTCGAACTCCCGACCTCAGGTGATCCACCCGCCTCATCCTCCCAAAGTGCTGGGATTACAGGCGTGAGCCACCTCACCTGGCCCCCTCAGCAGCATTTGACAGTGTTTACCCCTTCCCCCTCACTTGATCCCCAGGACCACATCCCTCTGCCTATCTCACTGTCCCCTCATACTTTGTCTGTATTGCTGGCCCACCCCCATTTCTCCAAACTCTGAAGAGCTGAGTCCTGGGGCCTCTTCTTTTCTCTCTCTGCACTTACTCCCCTGATCACCTCCTATCATTTCATGGCTTTAAACACCAGCTGTGCAGAGGACGCCTAAATTCACATCTCCAACCCAGGCTTCTCTGTGAACAGCAGGGCAGTATGTCCAGCTGACGTCTTCACATTTGCACTTTAATGTCTAAGATTTCAAAGGCATTAAAGGCCCAAACTCAGCTGCCTATTTCTCCTTTTAAGTCTACTCCTTCTGCAGCCTTCTCCATCTCATTAAATGGCAAATCCAACTTCTAGCTGCTCAAACCAAAAATCTTAAAATCACCGTTGATGAGGCAGAGGTTGCAGTGAGCCAAGACTGAGCCACTGCACTGCAGCCTGGGCGACAGAGCAAGACTCCGTCTCAAAAACAAAATTAAAAAATAAAAATAAATAAAATTGGGCCGGGCTCAGTGGCTCACACCTGTAATCCCAGCACTTTAGGAGGCCAAGGTGGGTAGATCACGAGGTCAGGAATTCGAGACCATCCTGACCAACATGGTGAAACCCCGTCTCTACTAAAAATTCAAAAATTAGCTGGGCGTGGTGGTGGGCACCTGTAATCCCAGCTACTCGGGAGGCTGAGGCAGAAGAAACGCTTGAACTCGGGAGGTAGAGGTTGCAGTGAGCCAAGATCACACCACTGCACTCCAGCCTAGGTGACAGAGCGAGACTCCATCTCAAAAATAAATAAATAAAATAAAATAAAATCACCATTGACTAATTCTATTTCTAGGGCCACACTAACCATATCAGCATCATTGTGTCAATTTTAAGAGGGTGTCCCTGCAGAGCAGTGACAGTATCATGGGTGCATGATTTGGCAACTGGATGGAGCCCTGTTTTTTGTTTTTTAGATTTAGGGTCTCACTCTGTCACCTAGGCTGGAGTGCAGTAGTATAATCATGGCTCACAGCAGCCTCAATCTCCCCAGCTCAAGCAATTCTCCCACCTCAGCCTCCCAAGCAGCTGGGACTACAGGCATGTGCCACCATGACAAGCTATTTATTTTATTTTCTGTAGAGACGTGGTCTCGCTATGTTGCCCAGGCTGGTCTCAAACTCCTGGCCTCAGACAGCCCTCCCACCTCAGCTTCCTGAGTAGCCGGGATTACAGTGGAGAGAGCCCTTTGTAAGAAGTAAGAGGTGATCCCCCTTTGTCCTTGAACTCAGGACACGCAAGGGCCATTGCAAATGGAACATGTTCTGAATTTCAGCACCACCCACATCCCACCCAGGGTGGCCAATGCCTTCATGCAGCACGCCTTTGTGCCCAGCCACACACACTTTGGCAGAATGTTTCCCAGTGGCAGCATCCCAGGCTGTTCCAGTTAAAAGACAATTGTACTTCCTGCTTCTTGGCGCTTGCTTCCTGCCCATTTTCCAAGTCTGGTCCTGCTTCCTCTTGGCAGTTCCTGGTGGCCTTCCAGTAAATTCTTTTGCTGCTTAAGAAAACCAGGTGCTTCGGCCGGGCACGGTGGCTCACGCCTGTAATCCCAGCACTTTGGGAGGCCAAGGCAGGCGGATCACGAGGTCAGGAGATCGAGACCAACCTGACTAACACAATGAAACCCGGTCTCTACTAAAAATACAAAAAATTAGCCGGGCGTGGTGGCAGGTGCCTGTAGTCCCAGCTACTCGAGAGGCTGAGGCAGAAGAATTGCTTGAACCCAGGAGGCGGAGCTTGCAGTGAACCGAGATCACACCACTGCACTCCAGCCCTGTGACAGAATGAGACTCTGTCTCAACAAAAAAAAAAAAAGAAAAGAAAAAGAAAACCAGGTGCTCCAACTGATACTATCTAGAAACATGTACAAATCCTTCTCACCCTTCAAATTAAAAAAAATCAATTTCTCCACGTTCCCCTAGAAATGCTCTGGAGAAGATCACCCAGAAACCACCAATGCTCTCCTTGTCACCAAATCTGAAGGCCACCTGGGACAGTTCTACCAATACCAACTGGCCTCTTCTTGTCTTCCTATCCCCAGCCCCAGGCTCTGTTCTCTGCCTTCTATGTGGGTCTCTCTTCAACTGTCTCTAGTCTATAGATGTTGCCAGTCCTCGGGGCTCCAATCTCACCCTTCTGCCCTTCTCCACCCACACACATCATTTATCCTCATGGCAAATCCCCCACCTCTACCCCCAGGGCTCCCAGATCTTGCCCTCTGCTGAGCGGTAGACTCTCCCCGGCTGGAAACCTCCACCTGCAAGGATAGGGGCACCCAGCATCTCTGCATGGAGCTGATCAGCTTTCCACCCTCAGCTACTTTTCTTTTCTTTTTTTTTTTTTTTTTTGCAACAGAGTCTCACCCTGTTGCCCAGGCTGGAGTGCAGTGGCACGATCTCAGCTCACTGCAACTTCCAACTCCCAGGTTCAAGCGATTCTCCTATCTTAGCCTCCCAAGTAGCTGGGATTACAGGTGCGCACCACCATGTCCGGCTAATTTTTTGTATCTTTAGTAGAGACAGGGTTTCACCATGTTGGCTAGGCTGGTCTTGAACTCCTGACTTCATGATCCACCCGCCTCGGCCTCCCAAAGTGCTGTGATTACAGGCGTGAGCCACCATGCCTAGCCTCCTCAGCTACTTTTCTTCCTGCCTTCCCTACTCAGCTTGATGACTCCAGCCTGCACTCCGAGTCACCTAAGCTAGAAACTCAGGAGTCACAGCACAGCCCTTCTCCCTTCATATCCAGCCCATCCCACCTACGTGGTCACAAATCCTGGAGTCTCTTCTCTTGAATCATTTCTCCAACCCATCCCCTTCTCTCCAAACCCACAGCCTCTGTCTCCTTGACTTTTTTTTTTTTTTTTTTTTTTTTTTTTTTTTGAGAAAGAGAGTCCTGCTCTGTCGCCCAGGCTGGAGTTCAGTGACACGATCTCAGCTCACTGCAACCTCTGCCACCCGCGTTCAAGCGATTCTCGTGCCTCAGCCTTCTGAGTAGCTGCGATTAGAGGCGTGCACCATCATGCCAGCTAATTTTTGTATTTTTAGTAGAGATGGGGTTTCACCATGTTAGCCAGGATAGTCTCAATCTCCTGACCTCGTGATCTGCCCACCTCGGCCTCCCAAAGTGCTGGGATTACAGGTGTGAGCCACTGCGCCCGGCCTCTTGTTCTTTTTTTGTTCTTTCTCTTGTTCTTAGCTGAGCTTGTTACATGGGTTCTAGTGTCCCATCCCAGACCTTCTGAATCAGAACATCCAGGAGAAAAATTCAAGGCTTTTCTTTTTCTTTTCTTTCTTTCTTTTTTTTTTTTTTTTTTTTTTTTGAGATAGAGTCTCGATCTTTCACCAGGCTGGAGTGCAGTGGCGCAATCTCAGCTCACTGCAACCTGCAACCTCCGCCTCCAGTGTTCAAGCAATTCTCCTGCCTCAGCCTCCCGAGTAGCTGGGACTACAGGTGCATGCCACCACGCCCAGCTAATTTTTGTTATTTTAGAAGAGACGGGGTTTCACCATGTTGGCCAGGACGGCCTCAATCTCTTGACCTTGTGATCTGCCTGCCTCGGCCTCCCAAAGTGCTGGGATTACAGGCATGAGCCATAACGCTGGCCAAGGCTTTTATTGCTAATCATTGCCCCCGGGCATAACTCAGCACACTTGGGAAACACTGATCTGCTCTAAGAATAATTTTGGGAAGGTGGCTAAAAATAAACTTCCAGCCAGGTGCAGTGGCTCACGCCAATAATCTCAGAACTTTGGGAGGCCAAGGCGGGCGAATCACCTGAGGTCGGGAGTTTGAGACCAGCCTGGACATGTTGAAGCCCCATCTCTACTAAAAAAATACAAAAATTGAGTGGGGTGTGATAGCGGGCATCTGTAATCCCAGCTACTCGGGAGGGCTGGCACAGGAGAATCGCTTGAACCCAGGAGGCGTAGGTTGCAGTGAGCCGAGATTGTGCCACTGCACTCCAGCCTGGGCGACAGAGTGAGACTCCTTCTCAAAAAAAGTAATAAAATAAAATTAACTTCCAAGCTCACACTCTTGGAGATTCACGGCATATCCCCCTTGGCTATTCTGATTTGGTGTAAGTTGGATGGGAAAATTTTTTCCAGAGGATTCTGCATAACCAGGCTGGGAACCACTAATCTACATGATGGGGTAAAGTACAGACAACTTGAGCCATGGCTGTTAAAGCCCTTTATGCTTCAGCCTCTGGTTGGCTCTCACCACTCTCCCAAATTGTCCAAAATCATACTTTATGTCCCAGTTACAGTTCTTCACATTCGTCAGGCTGTCTCAACAGAGCAGTGGTACATAATGTCACCTATACCCGGCGGCCTTTTCCTTCACATGCATAATGTGAATGCCTACTGGTGCCTCAATCTCAGTTCAAATGAAGGCTCCAGGAAGCTTTTCCTGATCCCTCTAGGGTTAAGCTCCTCCTCGGTCCATCACAGGGCCTGGTGCTCTTCAGCCTTTATCTCACCCGATTACTTACACATCTGCTTTCACTCCCGATCAGTGAAGGTCAGATAAGCAGGACAGTATTTTAGTTCCGTTTATGTCCCCAACATGTAGCACATCGATTGGAACCAGAAGAATGGCTCAGGCTGACAGAGATGTCCACCCCGACCCATGATCCAAAGGCAGGTAATTGGCCAGGGATCCCAGGAAGGACCAAGTCCATTGGCACCTGGGGCTTGACCATGGTACTAAGGCCTGGGTCTGAATGGCAGCTCCACTGCTGTGTCTAGAAGGGTCCCTTTACTTCCCTGAGCCCTCAGCCTCCATAAACAGGGTCCCCACAGTCCTCCTAGGTGTGTCATAATGACTTAAAAGTGAAAGTCATTAAACCAATGACTTGCTATATTGTTACATTATCTCAGTTTGTGGTGCCCTTAACCCTTAAGAGAGGTTCTCAGTGCTTATCATCAAGCATTTGGTCCTTTGGAGGTTGGAAATCATGTCAGAACAGGGTCTTGTTCACCCCTGTACCCAGAAAGTTGAGGATGTTACCAGAGACAGAGCAGTAACTCAAAAATGCTTGCTAATGGCTGGGCGCAGTGGCTCATGCCTGTAATTCCAGCACTTTAGGAGGCCAAAAAGGGCAGATGACTTGAGGTCACGAGTTCAAGACCAGCCTGGCCAACATGGTGAAACCGTCCCTACTAAAAATACAAAAATTAGCTGGGTGTGGTGGCAGGCACCTATAAATCCCAGCTACTCAGGAGGCTGAGGCAGGAGAATCACCTGAACCCGGGAGGCGGAGGTTGCAGTGAGTCCAGATGAATACCACTGCACTCCAGCCTGGGCGAAAGAGCAAGATTCCATCTCAAAAATAAATAAATAAAATAGTAAATTTTATGCCATGTATCTTACAATTTTTTTTTTTTTTTTGAGACAGGGTCTCACTCTGTCACCCAGGTTGGAGTGCAGTGGTGCAATCATACCTCACTGCAGCCTCAACCTCCAGAGTTCAAATGATCTTCCCGCCTTAGCTTCCAGGTTAGCTGGGACTACAGGCACATGCAACCATGCCCAGCTAATTTTTTTTTTTTTAATAGAGACAGGGGTCCCACTATGTTGCCCAGGTTGGTCTCAAACTCCCGGCCTCAAGAAACCCTCCCACCTCAGCCTCCCAAAGTGCTAGGATTACAAGCATGAGCCACCATCTGGCCTTACTATATTTTTCTTAAGTGAAAATCTCCCTGGTGGTCTAGTGGTTAGGATAGGGGGAAAAGATGAAAATTAAATAAGCACATAACCATAATGAGGCTCCATCCATAACAGCACTAAGATATAAACTGTGTTAAGAGGGGAGTCCAGGAGGCAGAGGAAGGAGGAAAGGGGGAGGGCTGGAGCTGGGACCCTGGGAAAGGACATGGACAGGGAAGGGTGGGGAGCCTCAGGAAGAGGCCCAGAGCAGGCAAGAGCCAGAAGGTGGGGCGGGGGTGGGGGTGGTTACTGAGAAAGAAGGGAAACCCTAGGCAGAGGGAAGCCTTAGGCCCAGCAGGCTGGGGTGTCTTCTCAGGAACTGTGCTCTGACAGCCTCAGGATCCTGGGCCTTAATTTGGGTCTTTTAATGTCTTGATCTCTCCCCTACACCAGGAAACCCTCAGAGGCCCAGGCCCACTCCAGGACACAGCCCATGGGAAGTGAAGCCTACACCAGTGACCCGCATTCTTTTTTTTTTTTTTTTTTTCTGAGACTGAGTCTCGCTCTTTGGCCCAGGCTGGAGTGCAGTGGTGTGATCTTGCTCACTGCAACCTCTGCCTCCCAGGTTCAAGCAATTCTCCTGTCTCAGCCTCCCGAGTAGCTGGGATTACAGGCACCCACCACCACGCCCGGCTAATTTTTGTATTTTCAGTAGAGACGGGGTTTCACCATAATGGTCAGGCTGGTCTCGACCTCCTGACCTCAGGTGATCCAACTGTCTCGGCCTCCCAAAGTGCTGGGATTACAGGCATGAGCCACTGCACCCAGCCAGCATTCTTTTCTGTAAGAAAACTAAGAGAGCCAAACTAACCCCAAGGGCCATGAGGCCTGCACAGATCACTAGTACTGCAACAGGATCCCAAAAGCCAAATACTGCAGATCTGCTTGCAAAATAAACACAGGACCAGCCGGGCACGGTGGCTCACGCCTATAATCCCAGCACTTTGAGAGGCCGAGGCAGGCAGATCACGAGGTCAGGAGATCGAGACCATCCTGGCTAACACAGTGAAACCCCGTCTCTACTAAAAACACAAAAAAATTAGACAGGTGTGGTGGCGGGCGCCTGTGGTCCCAGCTACTCTGGAGGCTGAGGCAGGAGAATGGTGAGAACCTGGGAGGCGGAGCTTGCAGTGATCGTGCCACTTCACTCCAGCCTAGGAGACAAGTGTCTCAAAAAAAAAAAAAAAAAAAGAAACGCAGGACCCAAACACTTCTTAACACTTCTTACCACCTCACTACCATCCTAAAAAGTATTCTAGGTTGCAGAACAAACCATCTTAACTGGCCTCCCTGCTTGCAGGCTAGTAACAGCCAGTGAGTCTGTTAAATTCCAAGCAAGACCATGTCACTCCACTCAAAACCCTGCAACAACTCCCATTCCACTCCCTCAGACCCTATGTGTAGTGAAGAATTCTTACTTGGAAGTCTGGCCTTTACCCTCGGCTACTGTTAAGTGCCCTCTAGACCCATGGAATGCCCTGACTAACAGGAGTGTCAGTGATAAATGTGATTTACAATCTGAGCTTTGGAACAGGCAACCTCTGGGGGAAATGGAGACAACTGAAGGCCTTAGCCCAAAGCTCTCGCAGGGGCTGAAGATTAAAGGTCAGCCACAGAGCACTATGTGATTAAGCACCAAGGGAAACGGCACACCCAAGATCAAGTGAGCTTCTCTGGTTATACCTCCATCATGGCCGGGAAGAGGTACCAGGACTCCATTGCAAGAAGACAGCAGGAAGCTTCTTACCTAGCTCCCTTCCAGACCCTGCCCCAGGCCTCTCATCCTTTGGCTGGCTCTGGGTATGCTTTTGCTGTAATAAAACCATAATCCCAATACCTTCCTGAGTTCTGAGTCACTCTAGTCTATTACCTACCCGAAGGTGGTCATGGGGACCCCTGAACTTGCAGCTGGTATTGAAGTGAAGACTTGTGGGGACCATGCCCTCCAACCATGTAGGCTGCCAAACTCTCTGCACCCTACGTGACCCCTTATTACAACTGTCATGATCTGCCCACTCCTTGCCGATGAGACTTCATCCCTTACTCCTTTCCTCACTCCCATCAGCCAGGCTCACACCCCTCAGTCCCAGGAAGCCCCTTCCCCAGATACTAACCAGGTGAACTCCCTCACTTATTAGGCCTTTACTCACAAGTCACCTCCTTGGCGAGGCCTCCTCTGGGCCCCTCTACCCTGAAACACCTCTCCTGCTTTACTTTTTCCTCCATAAGAACACTGTCACCATATCCACTGCACTACAACAGCTATATCTTTTTTCTTTGCTCCCCACAAGAGTATGAGCCCCAAGGAGGCAGGAATTTTTGTACTGTGTTCCCTGCTGTGACCCCAGAACAGGGACAGTTTCTGGCACGTGCTGAGTGTTCAACAAATTCTTGAATGCATGACCTCTAGTATCCTTTAGAAATACCTTTTAAAAACCAGACCATCCCACCCCCACTCTCCGTGAAAGGCCAAGTCTGCAAAAACAGGAAAACTATGTTTGGCCAGAGCCCTTTGCTGAAGGAGATGAAGTTAAGAGTCGGCAAGACCCAAGATGTCCAGAGAGCCCCGTGGCCCAGCGTGGGTGAGGCATGGGTGCTATCCCAGCCCTGACACCTCCATGCTGTTGACTTTGGGAGGCCCCCTTTCCTCTGGCCCTTGGACCCTACAAAAATTATGAAGGAGTTGGAGCAGACGCACGGGAGGGGAGGAAAGAGAGAAATTCCTGCTATGAGAGAAGCAGAGGGAAGACAAGACTTCACCATGCAGGGGTGACTTTTATTTGAAGGCAGAAAACACCCTATTTGGGGGTTCACTTATAATCTGCAACAGTTTTTTTGTTTGTTTGTTTTGTGTTTTTTTAAAAAGGGGAAAAAAAGAGAAAAATCAGAAGCCAACGGGCCTGGGAAGGAAAGGAGAAGGGTAGTGGGTCCATGTCAGGCTGGGGTCAGGCCGCATAGGGGAAGCGGAGCAGCAGCCCTTCGTGAGGCTCCAATTTCAGGCGTTCCAGCTCAAGAGGGGAGCCCTCCTCACGGCCTGGCTGGGTGCTGAGCAGGAGGTCAGCCTTGGCTGGCAGGCTGGTGCTGGCAGGCAGGTCAGAGGCCTGCAGCCCAGCCGAGAGGCCCACATCCCCAAAGTTAAGCACTACCAGAAAACGCTCATTCTGGTCCCAGTGGCGGATATAGGAGAAGAGTCCAGGCCCAGCAGAGAATGCATGGAAGTCCCCATGCAGTAGGGAGCGCTCCTTACTCCGCTGGTCACTCAGCCGCCGGAACAAGGAAAGGAGGGAGCCAGGGTCTCCACTCTGGCCCTAAGAATGATAAAAACATAGCAGAAGCACGTGAGGGGCTCCCCTGGGTACAGACTTCTACAAGCCCAGCCCACCCTCCACCAGTCAGGTTCTACCCATCTAGAACTCTTACCTTCACAGTCATGTTGGCACTTACAGCCCCTGGGATGTCAGGGAAGCTGGACTCATCCCACAGCATGACTGGAGCCTCCACAGGCTGAAAAGCAGAGAAAAATAGGACTTTAAAAAGGCCTGGGGTCAGGCATGGTGGCTCACATCTGTAATTCCAGCAGTCTGGGAGGTCAAAGCAAGAGGATCGCTTGAGCCCAGGCATTTGAAACCAGCCTTGGCAACATAATGAGCCCTCATCTCTACTACAAAATTTTAAAAAATTAGCTGGGTGTAGTGTTACATCCCTATAGTCCCAGCTACTGGGGAGGCTGAGAAGGGAGGATCACTTGAACCCAGGAATTTGAGCTTGCAGTGAGCCATGACTGCACCACTGTACTCCAGCCTGGGCAACAGAGTGAGACCCTGTCTCAAAAAAAAGCCCTGGGCCCATTGTCCCATATCCCTCTTCCCATTCCCATCCTCACCAATATATAACCTCCCCAACTCATGTCTGGCTAACTTTTTTATTTTTTTGAGATGGAGTCTCGCTCTGTTCAGGCTGGAGTGCAATGGCACAATCTTGGCTTACTGCAATCTCCGCCTCCTGGGTTCAAGCGATTCTCCTGCCTCAGCCTCCCGAGTAGCTGACCATACGTGCGCGCCACCACACCCAGCTAATTTTTTCGTATTTTTAGTAAAGACAGGGTTTCACCATGTTGGCTAGGCTGGTCTCGAACTCCTGACCTCAGGTGATCCACCCACCTTGGCCTCCCAAAGTGCTGGGATTACAGGCATAAGCCACCACGCCTGGCCTGGCTAACTTCTACTGGACAAGTGAGGCAGGCTCCCACCTCAGGGTCCTCACACATACACACCTACAGTCCCAGCACTTTGGGAGGTCAGGGCAGGCAGATCCATTGAGCCTAGGAGTTGGAGACCAGCCTGGGCAACAATAGTGAAAGCCTGTCTCTACAAAAATTAGCTGGGCATGGTGGTGTGCACCTGTATTCCCAGCTACTCGGGAAGCTGAGGCGGGAGTATCACTTGAACCCAAGAGGCAGAGGTTGCAGTGAGACATAATCGCACCACTGCAATCCAGCCAGATCAACAGAGCAAGACCCTGTCTCCAAAAAAAAAGATCAGCTGGGCATGATGGCACGCACCTATCTATGGTACGTATCCCAGCTACTCAGGAGGCTGAGATGCGATGATCACTTCAGCCTGGGAGGCGGAGGCTGCAATGAACCAAGATCATGCCACTGCACTCCAGCCTGGGCAACATAGGGAAATGCTGTCTTAAAAACAAAAACAAAAAAACAAAACAAAAAAAGTCGGGCATCAACAGTAACCCTGTGTCTAAAGCTAGTGAATGCCTTTGTAGTAGTATGTAGTAGTATCCCTCCCTACCATGTATTTCTTTCTTTCTTTTTCTTTTTTTTTTTTTTGGAGAAGGAGTCTCCCTCTGTCGCCCAGGCTGAAGTGCAGTGGCACAATCTCAGTTCACTGCAACCTCTGCCTCCCAGTTCAAGCTATTCTCTTGCCTCAGCCTCCCCAGTAGCTGGGACTACAGGAGTGCACCACCATGCCTAGCTAGTTTTTGTATTTTTAGTAGAGACTGGGTTTCACCCTGTTGGCCTGGTTTCGAACTCCTTACCTCCAGTGATCCACCCGCCTCGGACTCCCAAAGTGCTAGGATTACAGGCATGAGTCACCATGCCCAGCCACTGCCATGTACTTCTCCACTTATTTGTCTGGCTCCCTCACTAAACTATGAGCTCCTGAGGGCACAGAGCCTAGCACAGTACCCACTGTCCAAAGAATAAAGGAATGAATAAATGAATGGTGGCTACCATAGCAAACATCTGCCAGGTACCAGGCATTACCATTAAAAACATGCCCTCGTTTAATCCTAACCACCCTTCAAAAAATGCAGTAACACAAGGGATGAACAAAATTCAGAAAGGTAAAATAATTTGCCCAAAGCCACATAGCTACTCAGCTACTGACTAGGAATCAAACACGTTTTCACCCCAAGGCTCACGTCTATCTGCCGCCATCCCCAGAATCATCATTGTAAGATGGATAAACAACCTCCCTGTGACAGAAAGACAGCACGCAGTACCTGTCCAGGAAGGGCAGCCGCATCCAGGCCAATCTCATCCCCATAGCTGAAAACAGGGGTCCCTGGCAAGGTGAAGAGCATCAGCTGGTAGAGTCGAAGAAGTTGAGCCGGCAAGAAGGAAGTCAGGAGCCTTGCCTGAGACAACTACAGGGAGAGACACTACAGTAAGCCTCATAACCCACCTCTGCCTCTGTCTCCCAACAACCCTTTCTTCTCCCATCTGCCCCCTTTCCCACCAGCATGGTACTCACACTCCAGCTGCACCAGCGATTGCCAGTGGCATTCAAATACTGTGTGACTAGGGATTTTGTATGCTCCCCAGTAGAACCAGAATCAGACAGGTATGAGCTAGTCAACAGCAAATCTTTGTTGGATTCGAGTAGGCTCAGGATCTGCTGAAGGTCGGAGGAGTTAGTCCCCGCAATCAAGAGCCTGCAGAGGGGAGGGAGAGGGTCAAGGTTAGTATAAGAAAGAAAGAATGGGGCCGGGCGCAGTGGCTCACGCCTGGAATCCCAACAATTTGGGAGGCCGAGGCGGGTGGATCACTTGAGGTCAGGAGCTCAAAACCAGCTTGACCAACATGGAGAAACCCCGTCTCTACTAAAAATACAAAATTAGCCAGGTGTGGTGGCCCGCGTCTGTAATCCCAGCTACTTGGGATGCTGAGGCAGGAGAATCGCTTGAACCAAGGAGGCAGAGGTTGCAGTGAGCCAAGATCACGCCATTGCACCCCAGCCTGGGCAAAAAGAGCAAAGCTCCATCTCAAAAAAAAAAAAAAAGCAAAAGAAAGAAAGAATAAAGGTAACGAAAATTCTCTAGACTAGGAATCCCCCCTTCTTAGGCCTAGCACTCCACTGAGGGGTTCCCACAATGGAGCTGAGTCAGCAGAATGGCGCCTGCACCCACCTGTCTTCACTGAAGCCCTTGGTGATGTTTTGCCACTCAGCCAAGAATGAGGATGCATCCTAGAAAGAAAAAAGCAGAATCAAGGACCAGGGAATATTACTAGGCTCTAGCTGAGTCCCTCTGTTCTCTCCCAAGCTTTGTCCCTAATGTGGAAAGGGAACTCACCTTCAGATTCTCTATGTCCCGAACCTGGAACCCATCTACGCCAGCTTGCAGCCAAAACTCCAGAGCATCCTATAGGGGGCAGAAGAATACAGGACAGACATCAGTTCTCAGGAAAAGGCTCAGAAAATTCCAGCCCACACTAAACCTCACCTACCACACACCTCCCCCCAAGAGCTGGGGAGAGTCCTGTGCCTTGCCTGGGTCTTCTCCACCTGCACTACAAAGGCTTAGCCTTTGGACCCCTCCAGCTCTACCCTTCCACTGATTTTCTTAGTGCTACAGCATTTTAGTTCTCTATTCTTGCCTCTGGCAAATCACACAGCTTCAACTTTGAAAGCCACAGAAAAGGCCCCAGAGAAAATGTATGTCCACAAACATAACTTTGTTTAACACTTAGCATTGGAATGTTAGCGTACGTACTTTAGAGATGAAGAAACAGACCCAGAGAAGCAGGGAGACGTGTCCACAGTCATAATCAGTGAGCAGCAGACAGGATCTAAAATGTCAGTCAAGATCCCCCCTCTCCCACTTTCCTGAGGCCTGGGGAAGGTGTGAGTACAATAACTGCTCAAAGCAAGGCCAAGGATGAAAGATTGAAATTCAAAGCACAGCCCCAGGGCAGTTTAGATTTGAAAAAAGGCCAGTGCTGCTGAATGGAATCCTGGCAGTCCTGCACACACTGCGGAACTTCACCCCCACTCTCCTTTTCTTCCCTTCTCTGGGCCATGTACTCTCTCCTCTGGTCTCCATTTCCATCTGAGGGTACCGCCCCTCATGCCAAACCATCCAAAAACATTCCCTCATCAGCAACTTTTAAAGGGTCCCCTAGTAACTGGCAAGGCCTAAACTGGATGATCCCGGGGTCCTACCCAAATGCTGGGAGTCCAGAATTCTATCTTAGTATCACAGCTACCAGCAGTGTCAGTATCTGCTTCCATTTTTGTTCTACCCATTCTGAACAGGTCAGTGTCCTAGGACCCAGACATCAGGAGCTAGGGTGACATTCAAAGCACTACTCCTAGCCTGCTGGGTACAGATTTGAGCCTATGGCAAATTAGATACCTTGTATGGTTATACAGGGAATTGGAAAACATCTATAAAATACTTGGCATAGTCCCAGACACATAGGAGTACCCCAGTGCTTATAATTTCAGACTGGGCTCTATTCCAAACACATCAAACAAGAACTGGGAAACCAGGCAGGACAGGATTCTCACAGAGAAAGGGCTTCCTCTCCCAAAAGAAAGAAAAATCAAACTTCCAGACTGACGTCTGAGAAGGTCCCTTCCTGGCCCTGACTCATCCTCAGAGTCAAGGAAATAAGAAAAATTAGAGGTCAGAAAAGGAACAAGAAAAACAGGTGTGCCTATCCTTTGGCTATAGGAGGAGGCATTCCTGCTTGGCCCCAAGGAGCAAAGGGACCCTCAGTTGGAGCCAGGCTGGGTCTACAGGGATTGCTGTGAAAGGACCATCCCAACCCCAGCATCTGACTTCCACCAGCCATCAGCTCCAACACTCACCTTCACCTTGGTGGCCACAGTGTCAACCTGAGTGGAGAACCACGAGTTCTCACCCCGGTAGTTGGGAGTAAGGTCCAGAACGACACGGATGCCTAAAACAATGGAGGAAGACACAGTCATGAGACAGTCAATGAGTTAAGGGGAAATAAGGAAATCACAAATGCAAGTCACTGAGTGTTTCCTATGTATTATTTGGTACAAAAGCTTGAATTTGAACCCGGGCAAAATTCATTCCATTGAAACAGATGTGAGCAAGGAAGGGCCTTGAGATATTGGAAGGCAGGCCAGGCAAGTTCAAAACCAGCCTGGTCAACACGGTGAAAATCGTCTCTACTAAAAATAAAAAAATCATCCGGGTGTGGTGGCACATGGCTTTAGTCCCAGCTACTCAGGAGGCTGAGGCACGAGAATTGCTTGAACCCCGGGGGAAGAGCCTGCATTAAGCTGAGATCATTCCACTGCACTACAGCCTGGGCGACAGAGTGAGACTCCATCTCAAATTTTAAAAAAAAAGATATTGGAAGGCAGAAAGTTTATAGTGCAGAGAAGTGGCCCCAGTGTTCCCCACTCCCAAAGTGAACCTTTTTAAACATGTGTCTATGTCGAGTCGTAAAACAATATTTGGGATTTCCACCCCCACCACAAAGAACTTACTGTTTTACAAGTTTAAAACCACTGGTTTAGTAAATATCTACATTTTGCAAATAAGGGCACTTAAGCCCAGAAGTTAAATGACCTGCTCAAGATTCCACAGCCAAGTAGAAAGCGCCCAAACGACTGGATAAATCCTTTTTAGGCTGAAGACTAACAAATCTCCCCTCTACCTGCCCTAGGAAAACTCAGAGCCAGTTAGGAGGAAATCAGACAAAAGTTCTATCCTACTTTTCCTCTGGCCAAGTCCTTTATAGCTGTTTCCTTGGGAACCCCAGGACACCCACTCTTTTTTTTAGCCGACTGCAAGAGACTGTCAAAATCTTCCTTGGAGCCAAAATCGGGGTCGATCTGCAGCAAGTCGGTCTGAGCGACATCATCCTTCTGGTTCTTGTGAATTGGGCCCAGCACAAGGCCCTTCACCTTCAGAGAGCTCAGGTAATCGAGACGCCCCTTCAGACCTGAAATGGGGGACTGGGTTAACAGGTGAGGCCCCTCTGAGAGGCCCCTGACCTCTGCACTCTCCTCTCTCCCAGAGCCTAAGGGTGGGACCGGGAGAGGGGAGAGGGGGAGAGGGAGGCAAGGCTGAATCACGAGACTCAGAGGAGCTGATGCAAGGAGTCCTGCACATTACTTCAGAAACCGGTTGCAACTGGCTTCTGGTGCCGCGGGGAAGGAGGACGCTGAGTCACCCACCCTCGTGACAGAGTGAGGGGCGGGTCGGCTTTCTTCAAAGAAAGGAGGGAAGGACAATGTGCCGGGGAGGGGGTGGGGGAAGGGGGAACGGTCGTCGGTACCGGATGGAGGGAAGAACCATCTAGATCCGTCTGGGGACAGAGGAGGGGGTCGGTGCAGGCCACTAGATTCAACCGGGGGCACCCGGGACGGGGGCGCGCTGCACTCACCCGCCAGGTTGCCCGCGCCGTGGCCCTGGAAGGCCTGAAGGTCGCCGATGCGGTAGAGGGCGCCCGTGTGCCACCACTTCTGCGCCGGTAGCTCGCGACAACGAGGCGCCCGCACGATTATGACCACGGCACCCGCCAGCATTCCGAGCCAGCCGAGCCAGAAGAGCAGCAGCAGTGCCCAGCGGGTGCGCACCCAGCCGGGGCTGCCCGCCACCTTCAGCAGCTCCTCCTTGGACAGGCCCGTGAACTTAGCCGCGGCTGCCGCCTCCGCCTCGTCTTCCGCCACCTTGATCTTCACCAGACCATTCTTCTCGGCTCCCGCCACGGACATGGCCGCCCCAGACGCCGCGTTCATCGGCTGCTTCTCGGGCTCTAACTCATTCAGCTCCACCTCCTTCATATCTACCTCGGTATCCTGGCTCATGGTGCCTGCAGAACCGGCGACACGACGCAGCTTGCGGTCAGATGGTGGCTCAACCCCTGCCCGGACCCACGGACCCAGAACGCTCTCCCCGGCCTCTGTGCCTCCGCGCAGTTTCGGCTACTGCATCTGCTCAGCAGCAGGAGCGGCTTCTGGGAAGCGGCAGCGGAGCCCCGCCTCGGCCCGCCCCTTAAGGTGGAACCTCGGGGACTGCCCCAGCCGTGGGCGGCTCAGGGTAGTAAAGTCAGGAACACGCCTCCGACAGTACTTCCTACGTCGTCCAATTTCTCATCTCCAACCTGTCTAACCCTAAGGTTCATTTCAACCTGATTCTGGGACGGCTTGGCACGGGGCCACCTTTAAGTGGACTAGGCCTGTGATCCTGCCCCAAATCCCGAGGCCCCTCCAGTGCCCTTTAGGCCTTACCGTCCCCAAACGCCCCTCTTCTTCCATTCCGGCAGACTAGTGACTACCCCAACACCATCCTCCATTTGCCCCTGGTTCACGGCTCCGGCCACCGTCTGGTTTTCCCAACTTTGCATGGCTACTTGCACTCTCAGAGGCAGCCAGTCACAACTTCTGCCTTTTCCCCCACCAAGGCTTGCCCTCTCAGGCCTCTGGGACTTGGCGCTAGACCTCTGCTTCCGTGCACGGCCTACTACTCCCACTCGTTTTTCAAGACTCATCTTGAATTCATTTCAAGAAATTCCTCATGCAGCAACTATTTATTGTGTACTCACTACAATACTTTGCTTTGTTAACTTTATTGAATTAACACTAATCCAGTCTTCTTCACAGTACTTTAAAATGAATGGTTTGGGCAGGAAGGTTGATGTAGACACCCCTCTTCTTATCCTACCCCACCCCCAGCTGCTAGCACCTGGATGTTTGGCAGCTAGGAATCAGACATCCAGAAGAGACTGATAGGGCTGTAATGAACATAACAGAGCTAGGTCTCAGAGGCATCCACCTTTTTTCTAGAATAGACCAGAAGATGCCATGGCCAGACTCTTACCCACCTTGCAGGGCCTCCCACGGTTATCCCCAAACTCCCCCAAGGTCCTGTCTCCCTATCACTTCACTATGTTAGGCCTTGGAGGCAGCTGGTACTGCAAAGGCTTTGAAGAAGCCTAGAATTCCCTCTAGAATTCCCTCCACAGGGTCCTTGGATTGAAGTGGGGTAGAGACAGGGTTCACAGCAGGGAAGTACCGGACATCAACACCGTGGGGTGCCAACACTCTCAGGAACTCCTTGTTCCTAAACAGTGCCAGTTGGGCTACTTTCAGAGAGGAGCTGGAGGAAATTGGTTCTTTCTCCCTTTCCCACCTAGGCTGGAAGCCAAGATTGCTGTGTATTTGGAAGAAAGCAAAAGCCAGGATCTGAAGTAATAGCACAGAGAAAAGTCATCCTCTGCTAGTCCCCTCTGCAGCCCCAGGAATCCAACCCCATCCCCACCCTAGGAACAAGGGGTGCACGGGGCAGCCCCTGGGAGAAGGCGAGCAAGTGGGTTCAGACCAGTGCTCAAAGATGATAAGAGGTCCAAGGTGCCCTGCATATGCCAGATAAGAAGTGCCAACCAGAGGTTCCGAATGGACTGTATCTCAAGCACAAAAGCTCAAGGCTGGGCGCAGTGTGACTCATGCCTGTCACCTAGCCCTTTTGGAGGCCAAGGAGAGAGGATTGTTTGAGGCCAGGAGTTTAAGACCAGACTGGGCAACATAGTGAGACCCCATTTCTAAATAAATAAAAAAATTAATTTTAAAATTATCTGGGCCTGGCTGGGCGTGGTGGCTCACACCTGTAATCCCACCTACTAATCCCTGTAATCCCACTTCTCATGCTGTGGCATGAGAATCGCTTGAATCCAGGAGGTAGAGGTTGCAGTGAGCCGAGAATGGGCCACTGCACTCCAGTCTGGGTGATAGAGCAAGACTCTGCCTCAAAAAAACTAACAGGCCAGGTGTGGTGGTTGACACCTGTAATCCCAGCACTTTGGGAGGCTGAGGCTGGCGGATAACTTGAGGTCAGGAGTTCGTGACCAGCCTGGCCAACATGGTGAAACCCCATCTCTACTAAAAATACAAAAATTAACTGGACATGGTAGCACACGCCTGTAGCCCCAGACTTGGAGAGGTGAGGCATGAGAATGGCTTGAAACCGAGAGGCAGAGGTTGCAGTGAGCCAAGACTGTGCAGCTGCACTCCAGCCTGGGTGACAGAGTGAGACTCTGTCTCAAAAAAGAAAAAAAAAAAGGCCAGGCATGGTGGCTCACACCTGTAATCCCAGCACTTTGGGAGGTCGAGGCGGGCGGATCAAGAGGTCAGGAGATCGAGACCATCCTGACTAACACAGTGAAACCCCATCTCTACTAAAAATACAAAAAAAAAAAAAACTAGCCAGGCATGGCAGCGGGCGCCTGTAGTCCCAGCTACTTGGGAGGCTGAGGCAGGAGAATGACGTGAACCCAGGAGGCGGAGCTTGCAGTGAGCCGAGATTGCGCCACTGCACTCCAGCCTGGGCTACAGAGCAAGACTCCATCCCCCCCACCAAAAAAAAAAAATTATCATCTGTAACTGGTGATGTGCCTCTGGAGTCCCATGAGATGCCAACACTCAAGGGAAGCAAAAGCAGGAGGATCACTTGAGTCCAGGAGTTTGTGAGGCTGCAGTGAGCCATGGTGGCACCACTGCATACCAGCCTAGGAGACAGAGCGAGACCCTGTCTCTAAAAATAAGTAAGAACAAGGTTGAGAACTGTGGGGTCAGAAGCTGTCTTTGAGATGGTCCAACGTGACACAGTATCTCACTCACAGACCCTCATGGCTCCAAATGGCTGAAGTCAATTCCTTTTGTTTTTTTTTTGTTTTTTTGAGACAGGGTCTCACACTGTCACCCAGCATGGAGTGCAGTGGCGCGATCTCAGCTCACTGCAACCTGTGCCTCTCAGGTTCAAGCGATTCTTCTGCCTGAGCCTCCCCAGTAGCTGGGATTATAGGAGGCATGCACCGCCACACCCGGCTAATTTTGTATTTTTAGGGGAGACAGGGTTTCACCATGTTGGCCAGGCTGGTCTTGAACTCCTAACTTCAGGTGATCTGCCTGCCTCGGTCTCCCAAAGTGCTGGGATTACAGGCATGAGCCACTGTGCCCAGCCTGAAGTCAATTCCTTCTGCATGCATAAAGAGGATAACAGCTTGCCTCTCCAATCTTATCAGCCACGACCCGCTTCACAGGCACTACCCTCCAGCCACATCAGCCTTCAAACACCTGCCAGACTCACAACACACCAGGCTTTTTCAGGCCTCTGCATCTTGTACATGCCATACCTCTGCTGCTGGCCCTTCCTGTTTGTCCACTCAATCTCATGAGTTCCTATTCATTCAAGATCTAGCTCAAGTGACAGCTTTTCTCAACTCCCCAGACAAAATTACTTTCCCTCCACCATGCATCTGCCTCTGCTACAATCATGGCCCATTTGTTTATTACATTTCTTTGTCTGGATGTCTCTTTGTTCTTGAAGACAAGTGGCAGGAGCCTTGTGCTACTGTCAATGAACCTGCCTATTCGGAGGCAGCACATAGTAGGCACTTCGCAAGTGTTTGGTAAATAAGTGGATGAACTATGTCAATCAAAACCAATATCTCCCTTCTTAGAAACAACTAAATAGGCTAGGCGCGGTGGATCACACCTGTAATCAGCACTTTGGGATACCAAGGCAGGCAGATCAATTGAAGTCAGGGGTTCAAGACCAGACTGGCCAACACGGTGAAACGCTGTCTCTACTAAAAATACAAAAATTAGCCAGGCGTGGTGGTGGGCACCTGTAATCCCAGCTACTCTGGAGGCTGAGGTGAAAGAATCACTTGAACCCAGGAGGCAGAGGTTGCAGTGAGCCCAGATCGCACCACTGCACTGCAACCTGGGCAATACAGCAAGACTATCTCTCAAAAAAAAAAAAAAAAAAAAAAAAAAGAAAAGGAAAAAGAAAAAAAGAAACTGAAAAAAACTAGGATGTGAAGACAAAGGCAGGAAAATGAAAAGGAATTTAAATAACACTGTATCAAATCAAGATGAACCTGTTACTGCAGGAAAACAAACTAAGACTTATAACTGTTCAACCAAAATAAAACAAACTGCCAGGCACTGTGGCTCACGCCTGTAATCCCAGCACTTCGGGGGGCCGAGGCAGTCAGATCAATTAAGGTCAGGAATTCAAGATCAGCCTGGCTAACATGGTGAAACCCCGTTTCTACTAAAAATACAAAAATTAGCCAGGCATGGTGGCACGTGCCTGTAATCTCAGCTACTCGGGAGGCTGAGACAGAAGAATCACTTGAACCCAGGAGGCAGGGGTTGCAGTGAGCCAAGATTGCACCATTGCACTCCAGCCTGGGCAACAAGAGCAAAACTCTGTCTAAAAAATATATATATAAAATATAATAATAAAACTAATAAATTAGGAGATGGAGGACAGGAAAACAAAAAGACTACAGAGAAAAGACTAGAGAAAGGGACCAGAGGTAAGTGGAGAGCCTCAGATCCTGCCATATGTGTTGATATAAAGCTTAATATTTACTATCGGAATGCAAAGAATATAATTTTTCAAGAATCTAGCCTTCAAGAGAAGGCTGGGCAAAGCAAAGGAAAAAAAGCAGCTTGGCAGCCCAGATGCCAGTAAGGTCCACTTTACACTCAGACAGGCAGATGGCGGTGGAGCCCTGAAATGCAGAGGGCCAAGTATATAAAGAAAGTTCCTTTCTAACCCTCTGCTGCAAAAATCCATGTCACATGCTTCCTAACACATAAGGATTATTACTTGATCTTAGCCTGAAAACAGGACGTTTATTTTTCCTCAAACATGTAAAAAGGATTGACCAGGCACAGCGGCTCATGCCTTTAATCCCAGCGCTCTAGGAAGCCAAGGCAGGAGGATCACTTAAGCCCAGTAGTTTGAGACCAGCCTCGGCAACATAGGGAGACCCCATCTCTACAAAAATTAATACATTAGCCAGGCATGGTGGCTCACCCCTGTAGTCCCAGTTACTAAGGAGGCTGAAGTGGGAGGATCACTTGAGCCCTCAGGTTGAGGCAGCAGTGAGCTGTGATCACAATCACACCATTGCATTCCAGCCTGGCTGACAGGGTGACCCTACCTGAAAACAAACAAACAGGCTGGGCGCAGTGGCTCATGCCTGCAATCCCAGCACTTTGGGAGGCCGAGGCGGGCGGATCACCTGAGGTCAGGAGTTTGAGACCAGCCTGGCCAACGTGGTGAAACCCTGTCTCTACTAAAAATACAAAAATGAGCTGGGCATGGTGGTGGCTGCCTGTAATCCCAGCTACTCAGGAGACTGAGGCAGGAGAATCACTTGAACCTGGGAGGCAAAGGTTGCAATGGGCCCAGATCATGCCATTGCACTTCAGCCTGGGCAACAAGAGCAAAACTCCATCTCAAAAAACAAACAACTAAAAACATCTAAGAAGGACTTCTTTTTTTTTTTTTTTTTTTTTTGAGATGGAGTCTCGTTCTGTCGCCCAGGCTGGAGTGCAGTGGTGCAATCTCAGCTCACTGCAAGCTCTGCCTTCCAGGTTCATGCCATTCTCCTGAGGACTACAGGTGCCCGCCACCACACCCAGCTAATTTTGATTTTTTTGTGTGTATTTTTAGTAGAGACAGGGTTTCACCGTGTTAGCCAGGATGGTCTTGATCTCCTGATCTCGTGATCCACTCACCTCGGCCTCCCAAAGTGCTGGGATTACAGGTGTGAGCCACCGCGCCCGGCCTAAGAAGGATTTCTAAAGGCAGAGAGAAGATGGGAGGACAGCTAGAAACTCTTAAGGAGACCGTCTCTGTCCAACAGCCTCCATAAATCTCCCAAAGCCCAAGACTCTATTCCAAAGACCCAGTAACAAAACATCAAAGCTGGCCGGGCGCGGTGGCTCACGCTTGTAATCCCAGCACTTTGGGAGGCCGAGGCGGGCAGATCACGAGGTCAGGAGATCGAGACCATCCTGGCTAACACGGTGAAACCCCGTCTCTACTAAAAATACAAAAAATTAGCCGGGCGTTGTGGCTGGCGCCTGTAGTCCCAGCTACTCGGAGAGGCTGAGGCAGGAGAATGGCGTGAACCCGGGAGGCGGAGCTTGCAGTGAGCCGAGATCGCGCCACTGCAGTCCAGCCTGGGCGACAGCAAGACGCTGTCTCGGAAAAAAAAAAAAAAAAAAAAAAAAACATCAAAGCTGCCTCTAAAATACCAATCAGCCAGAAATCTCGAAGATTTTAGCCATTTGAAAAATGAGGCCAGTGTGGTGGCACATGCCTGTAATCCCAGCATTTTGGAAGAATGAGGCGGGCAGATCATTTGAAGTCAGGAGTTCGAGACCAGCTTAGCCAACATGGGAAATCCCCATCTCTACTAAAAATACAAAAATTAGTCACACACAATGGCAGGTGCCTGTAATCCCAGCTACTTGGCTGAGGCAGGAGAATTGCTTCAACCTGGGAGGTGGAGGTTGCAGTAAGCTGAGATTGCACCACTGCACTCCAGCCTCGGTGACAGAGCGAGACTCTGTCTCCAAAAAAAAAAAAAAAAAAAAAGAAAGAAAAAGAAAAATGAAAGATGGGTGAGGAATTGAGCATTTGGAAGTCAAAGCGTGGCTGAAATTAAAGCAAAGAAAGAGACTCCAACCAAAGCAGTTCACTTGGCAGCTACTATCTGAAGAACCGTTGTCAGAATACTATTAATTGTTACTATGAATCCTATAGGAGGGACACTGGCTGCTAAAGAAGAGAACTGTCAGGGTTGTCTTAGTAAAGGGTGAAGAATGCAAAGTGGGGATAAAAGCCAGAAAGAGTGAAAGAAATAGAACCAAAGTCATGTCTTAGGAGAAGAGAAATAAATGCACCATCTGAAAAGTATCCAGTATTCAAGTAAGTTAGACAAATGAACAACACTGCAGCAAGCCATTCTCTCAAATGCAACCAAATACTAAAAGATAAACACCAGAGAAATAGCAGGTCAGTATGTGGAAAATATGGGGTAGTACTTTTAACATATTATCCTTGGATTAATGACATCAGATATTCAACTGATCAGAGACAGAATACTTAATCTCATCAAAAAAGCTAAGTAGCAATAAGAGACCTTGAAATTATCACTGAGGCCCTCCAACACCAGCTATTTCTTTTTTTTTTTTTTTTTTGAGACAGAGTCTTGCTCTGTCACCGAGGCTGGAGTGCAGTGGTGCAATCTCGGCTCACTGCAAGCTCCGCCTCCCGGGTTCACGCCATTCTCCTGCCTCAGCCTCTCCGAGTAGCTGGGACTACAGGCGCCCGCCACCACGCCCGGCTAATTTTTTGTATTTTTAGTAGAGACGGGGTTTCACCGTGGTCCCGATCTCCTGACCTTGTGATCCACCCGCCTCGGCCTCCCAAAGTGCTGGGATTACAAGCGTGAGCCACACCAGCTATTTCTGCAGTCATGATCACACAATACTGAATCCTCATTTTCTCCCTCCCCTGGCCCTCCAAAACTTTGTCATCACACTCTGAGGAAGAGAGTCACTAAGCGCAGCCTGCCCTCAAGAGGTACAGAGTTAAACTCTGTATCTCTGGGCAGAGGGAAGATCTACATAAATTATTTGAGACTCTTTCTCCAAAAAAAAAAAATATATATATATATATATATTAGCTGGGCATGGTGCAAGTACCTGTGGTCCCAGCTACTTGGGAAGCTGAGGTGGGAGGGACCACTTGAGCCCTGGAGGTTGAGGCTACAGCGAGTTATGATTGCACCACTGCACTCTAGCCTGGGCAACAGAGCTAGATCTGGTCTAAAATAATTAAAATAAAAATTAGAAATAAACAAAAAAACAAATAACTGATGAGCCTGGCCAGGTGCCATGGCTCACGCCTGTAATTTTGGGAGGCCAAAATGGGAGAATCATTAGATCCCAGAAGTTTGAGACCAGACAGGGCAATGTAGCAAGACCCCGTGTCTCTATAAAAAAAAGTTTGATTTTAATTAGCTGGCCGGGTGTGGTGGCTCACACCTAGTACTCCCAGCACTTTGCAAGGCCAAGGTAGGAGGATTACTTGATCCCAGGAGTTCAAGACCAGATTGGGCAATATAGTGAGACCTTGTCTGTACAAATTTTTTTTTTTTTTTTTGAGACAGAGTTTCGCACTGTCACCCCAGCTGGTGTGCAGTGGCGCGATCTCGGCTCACTGCGACCTCCGCCTCCCAAGTTCAAGTGATTCTCCTGCCTCAGCCTCTCAGAGTACCTGGGACTACAGGGGCCCACCACCATGCCTGGCTAATTTTTGTATTTTTAGTAGAGACAGGGTTTCACTAATGTTGGCCAGGCTGTTCTCGAACTCCTGACGTCATGGTCTGCCCACCTCGGCCTCCCAAAATGCTAGGATTACAGACGTGAGCCACCGCGCCTGGCCACAAAAAATTTTTAAATTAGCTGAGTGTGGTTGCACATGCCTGTAGTCCCAGCTACTCGGGAGGCTGAGGTGGGAGGTATCGCTTGAGCCGGGAGTGCAGTAAGCTGAGATCACACTACTGCACTCCGGCCAAGGCCACAGAGCGAGACCCCGTCTGAAAAATATATATGTATTTTATAATCAATAAGGTAAAAAGAGAATATAAAATATTGAGAAGTAGATATTTAGAGTATGGTATGGTGTAACAGAAAATTGAATTTGAAATATCACTCATTCTGCAACTAAAAAATTGGTTAGGCCAGGCGTGGTGGCTCACGCCTGTAATCCCAACACTTTGGGAGGCCGAGGCAGGTGGATCACCTGAGGCCGGGAGTTAAACACCAGCCTGACCAACATGGAGAAACCCCATCTCTACTAAAAATACAAAATTAGCCAGGCGTGGTGGCACATGCCTGTAATCCCAGCTACTCGGGAGAATGAGGCAGGAGAATCGCTTGAGCCAGGGAGGCAGAGGTTGCAGTGAGCTGAGATCAAGCCATTGCACTCTAGCCTGGCCAACAAGAGTGAAACTTCATCTCAAAGAAAGAAAAAATTGGTTAATTTCAACACCAAGTCTCTTAAAAGGAGGCTGGACTATAGAGAAACTAAAGACAAATTCTGTTTTCTGTTTCTTGGGTTTTTTTGAGACAGGGTCTCTCTCTGTTGCCCAGGCTGGAGTGCAGTAGTGTGATCTTGGCTTACTACAGCCTTGACTTCCTCAGCTTAAGCAATCCTCCCACCTCAGCCTCCTGAACAGCTGGTATTACAGGAGCATGCAACCATGCCTGGCTAATTTTTGTATTTTTTTGGTAGAGACAGGGTTTTGCCATGTTGTCCAAGCTGGTCTCGAACTCCTGGGTTCAAGTGATCTGCCTCCCAAAGTGCTAGCATTAGAGGCATGAGCCACTGCACTCAGCTAATAAATTCTTTTAAAAAAAAAAAAAAAAAAAAAACTGAGGGCCAGGTGCAGTGGCTTACACCTGTAATCCCAGCACTTTGGGAGGCCAGGCAGGCGGATCACAAGGTCAGGAGATCGAGACCATCCTGGCTAACATGATGAAACCCCGTCTCTACTAAAAATACAAAACAAAATTAGCCAGGCGTGGCGGCGTGCGCCTGTAGTCCCAGCTACTCGGGAGGCTGAGGCAGGAGAATGGCGTGAACCCAGGAGGCAGAGGTTGCAGTGAGCCGTGATCGCGTCACTGCACTCCAGCCTGGGCGACAGAGCAAGATTCCATCTCAAAAAATAATAATAATAATAATAAAATAAAGATTTGATGTCATAAAGAAATTAGTGCTCCCCAAACAATCTAAAAATCCAAATGCAATTCTAATACAAATCTTAATATCTGGTGGTGAGAACTTTGCAAGATGATTCTATAATTCATGTGCAAGAGAAAAGGGCCAAGAATAGTAAAGATACCTTTAAAGAAAAAAAATCGTATTTTTAAAGACAAATTCTACCAGATAGCAAGCATGTTATTTGCTAAAATAATAATTACCTGTAACCTCAGCATTCTTGGAAGCTGAGGCAGGAGGATCACTTGAGGCCAAGAGTTGAAGACCAGCCTGGGTAACACAGTCAGACCCCGTCTCTACAAATAATAATAATAATATATAAACTATGGTTGGGCACAGTGGCTCACGCCTGTAATCCCAGCACTTTGGGAGGCCGAGATGGGCGAATCACCTGAGATCAGGAGTTCGAGACCAGGCTGGCCAATGTGACAAAACCCCATCTCTACTAAAAATACAAAAAATTAGTCAGGCTTGGTGGCGGGCGCCTGAAATCCCAGCTATTTGGGAGGCTGAGGCAGGAGAATTGCTTGAACCTGGGAGGCAGAGGTTGCAGTGAGCCAAGATCACGCCACTGCACTGCAGCCTGGGCAACAGAGCAAGACTTCATACCAAAAAAAAAAAAAAAAAGACAAGTCCTACCAGGCAGCAGGCATGTTATTTGCTAAAGTAATAATTACCTGTAATCAGGCCGGGCACAGTGGCTCACGCCTGTAATCCCAGCACTTTGGGAGGCCGAGGCAGGCAGATCACAAGGTCAGGAGTTTGAGACCAGCCTGGCCAATATGCTGAAACTCTGTCTCTACTAAAAATACAAAAATTAGCCAGGCATGGTGGTGGGCGCCTATAGTCCCAGCTACTCAGGAAGCTGAGGCAGGAGAAACACTTGAACCCAGGAGGCGGAGCTTGCAGTAAGCGGAGATCGTACCAGCGCACTCCAGCCTGGGCAACAGAGCAAGACTCCGTCTCAAATAAATAATAATAATAATAATAATAATTACCTATAATCTCGGCATTCTGGGAAGCTGAGGGAGGAGGATCACTTGAGGCCAAGAGTTTGAGACCAGTCTGGGCAACACAGTGAGATCCCAACTCTACAAAAAAAAAAAAAAATAGTAATAATAATGTATAAATTAACAATCATAGTATGCTAAAGACACAGGGATGGGCAAGTGTCCAATGGAACAGAAAACGAGCCTAAAAATAACTCATGCATACTTGAAACAATATATGACAGAGATAATATAATCACTGGGGAAAGAATGAACTATTTACCAAATGGCACTATAAAAAAATAAAATTAGATCACTACTTCACACCAATCACAAAATTATATTCTAAGTAACCAAATAGGCCAGGCGCGGTGGCTCACACCTGTAATCCCAGCACTTTGGGAGGCTGAGGTGGGCGGATCACAAGATCAAGAGATCGAGACCATCCTGGCCAACATGGTAAAAAATCCCATCTCTACTAAAAATACAAAAATTAGCTGGGCGTGGTGACACACGCCTGTAGTCCCATCTACCTGGGAGGCTGAGGCAGGAGAATAGCTTGAACCTGGGAGGCAGAGGTTGCAGTGAGCCAAGATCGTGCCACTGTACTCCAGGCTGGTGACAAAGTGAGACTCTGTCTCAAAAAAAATAATAAATAAATAAGTAAAATTTTAGAAGAAAACAAGAATATCTTTCTGACCTCAGGATAAGGAAAGAGTTTTTAAAGAAGAAACAAAGGAGGCCAGGTGCGGTGGCTCACGTCTGTAATCCCAGCACTTTGGGAGGCCAGGGCGGGCAGATCACAAGGTCAGGAGTTCGAGACCAGCCTGGCCAGAGATTAGCCTAGCCAACATGGAAAAACCCCGTCTCTACTAAAAATACAAAAATTACAGGCAGGCACCTGTAATCCCAGCTACTGAGGAGGCTGAGGCAGGAGAATAGCTTGAACCTGGGAGGCGGAGGTTGCAATGAGCCGAGATCACGCCACTGCACTCCAACCTGGGCGACAGAGCAAAACTCCAACTCAATAAAAAAAAAAAAAAAAAAATACGCAAAAGAATAAATCATGAAGAAAAAGGCAAATAAATTGCGCAACATTAAAAGAGAAAAAATTATGCATCACAACTTGCCATAACAAACTGAAAAAACAAGCCACAAATAGAAGACATACTATCTGAAACTAATACAACTAACAAAGTAGATGGAACATATAAATTATCACTAAAAACCAGTAAGAAAAAGCCCAATAATCATCAAGAAAAAAAAATCACCAAATAGAAATTCTATACTTTTTTTTTTTTTGAGATGGAGTGTCACTCTATCATCCAGGCTGGAGTGCAGTGGTGCAATCTCGGCTCACTGCAAGCTCCGCCTCCCGGGTTCACGCCATTCTCCTGCCTCAGCCTCCGGAGTAGCTGGGACTACAGGTGCCCGCCACCACACCTGGCTAATTTTTTGTATTTTTAGTAGAGACAGGGTTTCACCGTATTAGCCAGGATGGTCTCGATCTCCTGACCTTGTGATCCACCTGTCTCAGCCTCCCAAAGTGCTGAGATTACAGATGTGAGCCACCGCACCCAGCCTACCAAATAGAAATTCTAATCACATAATAGAAATAGCCAATTCAGGCCAGGAGTGGTGTCTCACACCTGTAATCCCAGCACTTTGGGAGGCCGAGATGGGCGGATCACTTGAGGTCAGGAGTTCGAGACCAGCCTGGCCAACATGGTGAAACCCTGTCTCTACTAAAAATATAAAAATTAGCGGGGCGTGGTGGTGCACACCTGTCATCCCAGCTATTCGGGAGGCTGAGGCGAGAGAATCACTTGAACACGGGAGGCAGAGGTTGCAGTGAACTGAAATCACACCACTGCACTCCAGCCTGGGCAACAGAATAAGACTGTCTCAAAAAAAAAAAAAAAAAAAAAAGCCAATTCACAAAATTAGATATAAAAAAGAATGATAAAGATTACAGAACCTCATTAGTAATCTGGAAAGTGCAAATTAAAATGGCAAGAAAATAGAATTTCATGTCCATCAGATTGGCAATATGAAAACATCTGACTAAACCAAGTGATTAGGAGGATACAAATTGCGTAAGTGGCAACATTAGTTGGTACATCCGGTCTAGGAGAGCAATTTGCAACCACCTATAGAATGAAAATACCCTTGGCTGGGCACGGTGGCTCACGCCTGTAATCCCAGCACTTTGGGAGGCCGAGGTGGGCAGATCACGAGGTCAGGAGATCGAGACCATCCTGGCTAACATGGTGAAACCCCATCTCCACTAAAAATACAAAAAATTAGCCGGGTGTGGTGGCAGGCACCTGTAGTCCCAGCTACTTGGGAGGCTGAGGCAGGAGAATGGCGTGAACCCAGGAGGCGGAGGTTGCAGTGAGCGGAGATCATGCCACTGCACTCCAGCCTGGGAGACAGAGTGAGACTCCGTCTCAAAAAAAAAAAGAATGAAAATACCCTTTTACCCACCAACAGTCCTAGCTAGATTCATACCCTAGAGAAACTCTCAGGCTGGGCGCAGTGGCTCACGCCTGTAATCCCAGCACTTTGGGAAGCCGAGGCAGGTGGATCACCTGAGGTCAGGAGTTCGAGACCAGCCTGACCAAGATGGAGAAACCCTGTCTCTATTAAAATTACAAAATTAGCTGGGCATGGTGGCGCATGCCTGTAATCCCAGCTACTCGGGAGGCTGAGGCAGAAGAACTGCTTGAACCTGGGAGGTGGAGGCTGCAGTGAGCCAAGATCGTGCCATTGCACTCCAGCCTGGGCAACAAGAGCGAAACTCCGTCTCAAAAAAAAAAAAAAAGAGAAACTCTCACACATGTACACAAACATGTACACAAAGCAATATATAAAAGATTTCACTGCAGCACTGGTTATAGTAGTAAAAATTTGGAAATTTGAAAAATAGGCCAGGCGTGGTGGCTCACACCTGTAATCCTAGCACTTTGGGAGGCCAAGGCAGGCAGATCACCTGAGGTCAGGAGTTTGAGACCAGCCCGGACCACATGGTGAAACCCCGTCTCTACTAAAAATACAAAAATTAGCTGGGCGTGGTGGCAGGAGCCTGTAATAGCAGCTACTCAGGAGGCTGAGGCAGGAGAATCGCTTGAACCTGAGTGGAAGAGGTTGCAGTGAGCCAAGATCATGCCATTGCACTCCAGCCTGGGCAACAAGAGTGACACTGTCTCAAAAAAAAAATTTTTTTTGAAAAATAATTTGTAGAACATTTGTAAAATAAATTGTAGAAAATTTCTAACTAGAATACTAGAAATGACTAAATCTGAAAGAACCAGGACATAAAAGATATGCAAAATGTGTCAAAAACATAATGTTAAAGAAAAAAGGGGTCAGGCATGGTGGCTCATGCCTATAATCCCAGCACTTTGAAAGGCTGAGGTGGGAGGATTGTTTGTGGCCAAGAGTTTGAGACCAGCCCGGGCAACATAGTGAGACAAACATCTTAATTTTTAAAATTAAATTAAATTTAAAAAAAAGAGGGAAGCGGCCAGGCACAGTGGCTCATGCCTGCAATCCCAGCAGTTTGGGAGGCAGAGGCGGGCAGATCAAAAGGTCAAGAGATCGAGACCATCCTGGCCAACATGGTGAAACCACATCTCTACTAAAAACACAAAAATTAGCTGGCTGTGATGGTGCACGACTGTAATCCCAGCTACTCGGGAGGCTGAAGCAGGAGAATAGCTTGAACCCAGGAGGCGGACAGTGCAGTGAGCTGAGGTCGGGCCACTGCACTCCAGCCTGGAGACAGAGCGAGACTCTGTCTCAAAAAAAAAAAAAAAGAAAAGAAAAAGAAAAAAGGGAAATAGGCCGGGCACAGTGGCTCACACCTATAATCCCAACACTTTGGGAGGCCGAGGTGGGCGCATCACCTGAGGTCAGGAATTCAAGATCAGCCTGACCAACACGGACAAACCCGATCTCTACTAAAAATACAAAAAATTAGCCAGGCGTGGTAGCGCATGCCTGTAATCCCAGCTACTCAGGAGGCTGAGGCAGGAGAATCACTTGAACCCGGGAGGCTAGAGGTTGCGGTGAGCCGAGATCAGGCCATCACACTCCAGCCTAAGCAACAAGAAACTCCATCTCAAAAAAAAAAAAAAAAAAGAAAAGAAAAAGAAAAAGAAAAAAAAAATAGCAGATTCACCTTAAAGTTTTTTCCAGAAAACAAAAGATACAGTGGAATGCGACAGTGTGAATTTTAACTGACATCTACCCCAAAAGGGAGAACCACAGCATTCGTGGAGGTAATGCAATACTATATTGACTTGTAAAAATGATGAGCACGTTTAAGTTTTTATTCAATCTCCCCGTTCCAAAAATCCACCTGATAAAGTATCCTCAAGTACAGAAGTGATGAGATGTTAGAGGATAAGAACAGATACTATTCTGCCTCACAGACCAAAAAAGCAGGGCCAGATGCAGTGGCTCACCTTGTAATCCCAGCACTTTGGGAGGCTGTGGGGGGCGGATCACCTCAGGTCAGGAGCTTGCAATGAACCTGGCCAACATGGTGAAAGCCCATCTCTATTAAAAATACAAAAATTAGCCAGGTTTGGTGGCACACACCTGTAATCCCAGCTACTTGGGAGGCTGAGGCACAAGAATAGCTTGAACCCAGGAGATAGAGGTTACAGTGAGCCAAGATCGTGCCACTGCACTCCAGCCTGGGCAATAGAGTGAGACCCCCCCCCAAAAAAAAAAGCAAAGAAACTACCACAATTAACATTCCCATCAGGGTGGATCACCTGAGGTCAGGAGTTCGAGACCAGCATGGCCAACATGGTGAAACCCCGTCTCTACTAAAAATACAAAAATTAGCTGGGGATGGCAGCAGGCACCTGTAATCCCAGCTACTTGGGAGGCTGAGGCAGGAGAATCTCTTGAACCCAGGAGGCAGAGGTTGCAATGAGTCAAGATCACACCATTGCACTCCAGCCTGGGCAACAAGAGCAAAAATCCATCCAAAAAAAAAAAAAATGGCCATGCTGGAATAGATATACATACTGTACTGTACTATGTGAGACCAGAGAATGGCGTTCCAAGAAAGGACCCGAAGGACACATTTACAAGACCATCAGGAATATACTGGTGACATCGGTGGACATCAGCATCACTTAGAAATTCAGTGGTGGCTTCTGAGCAGTCCACAGCTGATGACAGGAGAAGCAGTCACAGAGCTGAGCTACTCAAGATATACGGGGAAGTATCTCCCAACACATAACAGAGGCCGGGTAGCACTACTTAGCTGCCAAAAGCCAGAAATATGCAACTACCATAAAACTGTCAATGTTGCAGGGGTAGCCATGGGGAGTTCGATTCACAGAGTTGTGGATACAATAGAGCATAGCATCCTCAGGGGAAAAATATGTGGATAGCCAAAAAGGATGCTACTACACATCTACAAACAGAAAAAGGCAAGAATAGAGGAGGAAGAGGCAGCTAAGGGCAATCACCACAATAAACAGTCAAAATCCTGAATTCAGCTCCTGGATCTAAGCCACCTTTTTTTTTTTTTTTTTGGAGACAGAGTCTTGCTCTGTTGCCCAGGCTGGAGTGCAGTGGTGCGATCTAGGCTCACTGCAACATCCTCCACCTCAGGGTTCAAGGGACTCTCCTGCCTCAGCCTCCTTAGTAGCTGGGATTACAGGCACACGCCACCATGCCCAGCTAATTTTTGTATTTTTAGTAGAGACGGGGTTTCGCCACATTGGCCAGGCTGGTCTCAAACTCCTGACTTCAAGTGATCTGACCACCTTAGCCTCCCAAAGTGCTGGGATTACAGGCATGAGCCACCGCACCTGGCTGAACCAACTTTCACATCCAAAACTCAATTACTGAAGAGGTGCCCAAATCCCTACGAAAGGATGCTAAAACTGTAACAGTTCTGCCAGTTCCTCCTAAAAGGGAGAATGTCAACATATCACTTACTCAGATAACTGTACACTGGGTAAAGGGAAACGCCTAAACACTTTGAGGATTTTGGGCACAAGATCTGAGCTGACATTGAGACCTGGAAACCCAAAGCATCATCATGATCCCCGCATTAGAGTGGGGACTTACAGGTGTCAGGCGGTAACTGAAGTCCTAGCCAAAACTTACTAGCTCATAGTAAGTCTGCTTGTCTATGGACCCATCACTAGTCATTTCCTCAGTTCCAAGTGTTTAAATGGGGGCTAGGCATGGGAGGCTGAGGCAGGAGAATTGCTTGAACCCAGGAGGTGGAGATTGCAGTGAGCCGAGATTGCGCCACTGCACTCCAGCCTGGGCGGCAGAGTGGGACTCTGTCTCAAAACAAAAAAAAAATTAGCGGCCGGGCGTGGTGGCTCATGCCTGTAATCTCAGCACCTTGGTAGGCAGAGGCGGGCGGATCACGAGGTCAGGAGATCGAGACCATCCTGGCTAAAACGGTGAAACCCCGTCTCTACTAAAAATACAAAAAATTAGCCAGAAGTGGTGGCAGGCGCCTGTAGTCCCAGCTACTCGCGAGGCTGAGGCAGGAGAAAGGCGTGAACCCGAGAGGTGGAGCTTGCAGTGAGCCGAGATTGCGCCACTGCACTCCAGCCTGGGCGACAGAGCGAGACTCCGTCTCAAAAAAAAAAAAAAAATTAGCCAGGCGTGGTGGTGCGCGCCTGTAGTCTCAGCTGCTTGGGAGACTGAGGACCAAGAATTGCTTGAACTCGGGAGATGGAAGTTGCAGTGAGCCCAGATGGCGCCACTGCAAGCCAGCACATTCCATCTCAAAAAAAAAAAACCAAGTATTTAACAGGATTGATATACTTAGGAGTTGAAGTAATCACATTGGGTCCTTGGCCTAAGAGGTAAGACCTATCATAGTGGAACAGACAAAGAGATCTCTAAAACCCCTCCCTCTCTTCAGCCACGATAGTAAATCAAAAGCAGTATCACATCCTGGGGAGGGACAGAGATCAGTGCCACCATTAAAGACAAAAAGGATGCATGGGTGTGGTGTCTATCACATCCATACTTAGAAATATATCTCCAGCCCACATACCGGGTAAGCTGCCAACTTTGACTCAAACTCTGAGCAGGAAAGGGCTCTGCATCAAGTCTAGGATGCAATGCACACTTAAGCCATGCAATCCAGCAGATCCTGGGGGTTCAAAGTATCAGTAGGGAAAAAAAGATTCAGTGTAGAACTTATGGCAAGCTCCTATGGCAAAAGCACAACGCAAGTCCCTGAGATTCTGGAGCAAGGCCAAGCTGTCCAAAGCAGGGAAGTAGGTGCCTTTTGAGAAACAGCGTCAGGGCTGTTACTGGAAAGCTTGACTATGAAGCATCCAGAACTGCCCCATTATGAATTGGGTCTTGTCAGACCTATTAAGTCATAAACTCAGACAGACCCTTTAGTCAGACATAAAGATGGAAATGGTATATACATGATGAAGCTGAAAGCAGAACCAGAAAACATTAGTACATTGCATGACCAGGTAGCCCAGATACCCATGTTACCTACCACAGTTGTAAAGGCACCTCTTCCCTGGAAGACCACCTCAATGTCACACTCCTCCACAACCCAGGAAATTCTATTTATTTTGGGCCAGGTACAGTGGCTCATGCCTGTTTCCCAGCAATTTGGTCGCTTGAGCCCAGGAGTTGGAGACCAGCCTAGGCACCATAATGAGGCACTGTCACACTCCAAAAAATTAAAGAATTAGCTGGGTGTGATGGCACATGCCTACAGTCCCAGTTACTCAGGAGGCTGAGGTGGGGGGATCCTCCGAGCCCAGGAGTTCAACGCTGCAGTGAGCCGTGATCACACACTGCATTCCAGCCTAGGTGACAGAGTGAGATCCTGGTTCAAAAAGAAAAGAAATTGAGGCCCAGAGTGGTGGCTCACGCCTGTAATACCAGCACTTTAGGAGGCCGAGTCAGGTTGATCACTTAAGTTCAGGGGTTCGAGACTAGCCTGGCCAACATGGTGAAACCCCGTCTCTACTAAAAATACAAAAGTCAGCTGGGAGTGGTGGCGGGCGCTTGTAATCCCAGCTACTCAGGAGGCTGAGGCAAGAGAATCGCTTGAAGCTGGGAGGCAGAGGTTGCAGTGAACTGAGACCACACCACTGCACTGCAGCCTGGGTGACAGAGTGAGACCCCATCTCCAAAAGAAATTGAGCCTTTTCTCCACTGTCACGTCTCTACAAGTTCCCTGCCAAGCACTGGTCATTTGCATGTCCTTCTCCTCTATTAATTGAGGCAGTGCCTCTTCCTGCCAGGTGGGGGCAGGGTTGCTCCTTGAACAAATACTCTCCAGACCTCTCTAAGAGCAAAATCATTTGTTAAGGTACGACAGTCAATGAATTGGCTGAGAAAAGATCATTTAAAAATTTACAGCGTTCCCAACATAAAAAGGCAAACTGAAAAAAACTTAGAGGTAACTAATAAATGTATATTGAGTCCTATTTGTGAATTGTATTCTGCTAGACAATAGAGATAGCAGGATGATTTACCTAGATAAAATCAAACCCCAGGGAGTTTACTGTGGGTGGGAAGGGGTAGATAAGGCTTGGGGGAGGGGTGGTGATAGGGAGGCAGGGCTTTTTTCCTGTAGAGATGGGGGTTTCATCTTACTATGTTGCCCAGGCTGGTCTCAAACCTCTGGCCTCAAGGGACCCTCTCACCTTGGCCTCCCAAAGTGCTGGGATTACAGGTGTGAGCCATTGGCCCTGTTAGAAGCAGGGCTTTTTTTTTTTTTTAACTGAGACAGAGTCTCACTCTGTCACCCAGGCTGGAGTTTAATGGCGCTATCTCAGCTCATCGCAACCTTCACCTCCCACGTTCAAGCAAGTCTCATGCCTCAGCCTCCCAAATAGCTGGGATTACAGGCACACTCCAAAATGTCCAGCTAATTTTTGTATTTTTAGTAGTGACGGGATTTCACCATGTTGCCCAGGCTGGTCTTGAACTCCTGACCTCAGGTGATCCTCCCGCCTTGGCCTCCCAAAGTGCTGGGATTACAGGCGAGCCACCGCACCTGGCCTAGCAGCACTTCTTAATGGCTGTATTGATCAATTTGGGCTATAGCTTAAAGACAATGGAGAGGCACTGAAGGATTGTGAGCTGAAGTGGGACCTGACCAGACTTTTTTTTTTTTTTTTGAGAGAGAGGTTTCGCTCTTGTTGGCCAGGCTGGAGTGCAGTGGCGCGATCTCAGCTCACCTCAACCTCCGCCTTTCTCAAGCGATTCTCCTGCCTCAGCCTCCTGAGTAGCTGGGATTACAGGCATGAGCCACCACGCCTGGCTGATTTTGTATTTTTAGTAGAGATGGGGTTTCTCCATGTTGGTAGGCTGGTCTCAAACTCCCAACCTCAAGTGATCCACACGCCTAGGCCTCCCAACGTGCTGGGATTACAGGCATGAGCCACTGTGCCCGACCGACCAGAGTTTTTATTCGTAAAGATCACTCTGACTACAGTGTGGAGAATGAACTAGAAGGGAAGAAGCCACAGCCAGGAAGCCAGACTGAGTCTGTTACCTAGGGATTGCTTTGGGAGGCCAAGCCTGGAGAATCATTTGAGCCCAGGAGTTTGAGACCAGCCTGGCAACACAGCAAGACCTCTGTCTATTCAAAAAGTAAAATAGATTAGCTGGGCACAGTGGCCCATGCCTGTAGTCCCAGCTCAGCCCAGAGGATTGCTTGAGCCCAGGAGTTTGAGGTTACAGTGACCAAGAGTGAAACCCTCTTTTTCTTTTTGAGACAGGGCCTCTATTTGTTGCACAATTAAAGCTCACTGCAGCCTTGAACTCCTGGGCTCAAGCAATCCTCCCCACCTCAGCCTCCCCTGGAACTGGGACTATACACGTGCACCACCACACGCAGCTAATTTTTATTTTTGTAGAGACGGGTCTCCGTATGTTGCCCAGGCTGGTCTCAAACTCCTGGGCTCAAGTAGTCTGCTTGCCTTGGCCTCCCAAAGTGCTGGGATTATGTGGGGGAAAGAAAGAGAGAGATCAGACTGTTACTGTGTCTATGTGGGAAAAGGAAGACATAAGAAACTCCATTTTGATCTGTACTAAGAAAAATTCTTCTGCCTTGAAACACTGTTAATCTGTAACCCTAGCCCCAGGCCTGTGCTCCCAGAAACATGCGCTGTATTGACTCAAGGTTTAATGGATTTAGGGCTGTGCAGGATGTGCTTTGTTAAAAATGTGTTTGCAGGCAGTATGCTTGGTAAAAATCATCGCCATTCTCCAGTCTCGAGTACCCAGGGACACAATACACTGCGGAAGGCTGCAGGGACCTCTGCCCAAGAAAGCCTGGGTATTGTCCAAGGTTTCTCCCCACTGAGACAGCCTGAGATATGGCCTCATGGGAAGGGAAAGACCTGACCGTCCCCCAGACACCCGTAAAGGGTCTGTGCTGAGGAGGATTAGTGAAAGAGGAAGGCCTCTTTGCAGCTGAGGTAAGAGTAGTCCCAGCTACTTGGGAGGCTGAGGCATGAGAATTGCTTGAACCTGGGAGGTGGAGGTTGCAATGAGCAGAGATCGCGCCATTGAACTCCAGCCTGGGCGACAGAGTGAGACTCTGTCTCAGAAAAAAAAAAAAAAAAAAAAAAAGCCCTGCTTCTAGCATTAGCATCTGTCTCCTGCTAGTCCCTGGGAATGGAATATCTGTATAAAACCCGATCGTACATCCTATTTACTGATAGGAGAAAACCGCCTTATGGCTGGAGGTTAGATATGCTGGCGGCAATACTGCTTTTTTTTTTTTGAGACAGAGTCTCGCCTTGTCGCCCAGGGTTCACGCCATTCTCCTGCCTCAGCCTCCCAAGTAGCTGGGGCTACAGGCGCGCGCCATCACACCCGGCTAATTTTTTGTGTGTTTTTAGTAGAGACGGTTTCACCATGTTAGCCAGGATGGTCTCGATCTCCTGACCTCGCGATCCATCCACCTCGGCCTCCCAAAGTGCTGGGATTACAGGTGTGAGCCACCGCGCCCTGCCGGCAATACTGTTGTTTTTTGTTTTTTGTTTTTTTTTTCTGAGACGGAGTCTGGCTCTGTCGCCCAGGCTGGAGTGCAGTGGCGCAATCTCGGCTCACTGCAAGCTCCACCTCCCGGGTTCACGCCATTCTCCTGCCTCAGCCTCCCGAGTAGCTGGGACTACAGGCGCCCGCCACTACTCCGGGCTAATTTTTTGTATTTTTAGTAGAGACGGGGTTTCACCGTGTTAGCCAGGATGGTCTTGATCTCCTGACCTCGTGATCCGCTCGCCTCGGCCTCCCAAAGTGCTGGGATTACAGGCGTGAGCCACCGCGCCCAACCAATACTGCTCTTTACTGCGCTGAGATGTTTGTGTAAAGTCAAACATAAATGTGGCCTAGGTGCACATCAAGGCACAGCACCTTTCCTTAAACTTATTTATGATACAGAGTCCTTTGCTCACATGTTTTCCTGCTGACCCTCTCCCCACCATTACCCTATAGTCCTGCCACATCCCTCTGGCTGAGATGGTAGAGATAGTGATCAATAAATACTGAGGTAACTCAATCACCTGCCACCGTGCCCACACCACGCCCGGCTTATTTTTGAATTTTTAGTAGAGAACGGGTTTCACCATGTTGGCCATGCTGGTCTCTAACTCCTGGCCTCAGGTGATCCGCCCACTTCGGCCTCCCAAAGTGCTAGGATTACAGGCATGAGCCACCGCGTTTAAATTCAACATTTTAAAGTGGGTAAATACACAATTCTAGACTTCTGGATTCTTTTGAAAACTGACTATCTGATCACACAGAGACAATATTGTCGCAAGGCAACAATCAGCTGGAGCTGTGAAAGGGCTGCCCAGTTCACCAGTCCCAACTCAATTCATTTCACTTACCTACATTACTTAGCTGATTTCTGTACGTGAGTTGGAGACCCCTAACCTAAATGTCCTCTTTTCCACTTCCACTGCCATTACACTTGTTAGTATTGAATCCTCTTGCCTAAACTACTATGGCAATCTAATTAATGGCCTTGTCTCCATCTTATCCCCCAATGTCTTATCACTTTCCTACTTAAAAACTCTCCCTGGTTTTTTTTTTCTTTTCTATCTATAATTCAAATGATTTAGCTTTGCATTCCAGGTCCCGCTTATCTGGCTTTCCCCAGGAAATACTTTCCAGTTTTATATTCTAATACTCCCCTTTTGCCCATCTTTCACGAATTGTAGCTACACACTTCCTTCTTTTTCTAGCACCAAGCTTGTGCTCCAGTTGTTTCTTCAACTGGAATTCCCCTCCCAAGTCTTTCTACCCTTTCATGCCCAGACACTTTATAAAGCATTTCCCAACTGCCATTCCCACACACAACCTCCCCAGCCTTGTCTGTCTACTCTGGGCCATCTTTATTTTCCAGTTTATCTGTCCCACTTTTTTTTTCTTTTTTTTGTTTGAGACAGGGTCGGTCCCAGTCATCCAGGCTGGAGTGCAGTGCAGTGGCTTTATCACAGCTCATTTGCAGTCTCAACCTCCTGGGCTCAAGCAATCCTCCCACCTTAGCCTCCCAAGTAGCTGGGGCTACAGGCATGCACCACCGCTCCTGGCTAATTTTTTCTGTTTTTTTGTAGAGATGGGTATGGGTTTCTCACTATGTTGCTTAGGCTGGTCTTGAACTCTTGGGCTCAAGAGATCCTCTCGCCTTGGCCTCCCAAAATACTGAGCCAGGCCAGGTGTGGTGGCCCACCCCTGTAATCCCAGCACTTTGGGAGGCTGAGGCAGGAGGTGACCTGAGGTCAGTAGTTCGAGACCAGCCTAGCCAACGTGATGAAACCCCGTCTCTCCTAAAAATACAAAAATTAGCGGGGCATGATGATGACGGGAGCCTGTAATCCCAGCTACTCAGGAGGCTGAGGAAGGAGAATCGCTTGAATCTGGGAGGCGAGGTTGCAGTGAACAGACATCCCGCCACTGGACTCCAGCCTGCGCGACAGAGCAAGCCAACGTCTTGAAAAAAAAATGTTTATAAAGTGTGCTTGTACACGTAGATGTTTACCACAAACGACTGAACTAATGCTGTCCAGTCTCAGTAAAACAGTCTATAGCTGACTGCAACCATATTGATCAGGCAGGAGTTGCAGCAGGCAGCACCGCCGGAGCTCTTTAGGGTTCCCCATCAATAAAATGGGGGTTGTCATCCTACCTAGCTCTTGGGATTTTGGTGGATTAATCGATTCATATAGTGTGCTTAAAACGGTGCTCCATAAATGTTAGCTAATGTTGGCCCGTAGTAGTCCAAGATCTAAAGAAAACGCACCAGAAGGCAGGACATAGGGGACCAGTTAGGAAAAAATCAGATCCTGTCTTCAGTGGAGCACTTACGCCCTGACTTACTTTCCCGAAATGGCCCCACCAAAGGGGACCTCCTCCCGAGCTTAGCCCGGGATCCAGTACCTGAGTCGTCTCCCGCACTGAGACCCTGGACACCAGCCTCCGAATGTGAGCCAGGCAGCTGGCGCGGAATCGACACGACGGCGATCGAGGCTTCAGCAGGCTGTAGCTCCATGGACGCGGATCTCGCACACAGGTTTGGGGTGTGTGTGAGCAAGGGGCAGCTCAGAACAGGGTTAGAGGGTAGGCAGTCGTGACCGTCAGTCCAGGATCAGCGTGAGGCAGTGATCTCACCGCTCCTGCCACATGCACTGGGTGAGAAAACCAAGCCGCAATGCGGTCGGTGAGCAAGCACGCTTCCGTAGGACGCATGCGCGCCTTTTTCGCGCCGCAAGTTCAGGCAGCGCTTTGTCTACGCCCTCCTTCCCTGGAACTCTCTACCCACAACTCCCCGGGGTCGCATACAGTCAACGTATGCGCGTGCGCTCGCCGTGGCCCCGCCCCCAAATCCCGTGGGCCTCTGCGGGATGGTATTTAATCGTCTCTCCGTGCTAAATTCGTTCTCATTTTCCTACTGCGCAGGGTAAGTGGACTTGTGTGCTTTGTAGCTGTTACTCTTTTGTGCTTTGTCTTTTTCTTTTATTTTCTTTTGAGCGATTGTGCGAACATAGCATAGCACGCGCTATGCCTTCTGTGTTGTAGCTGTCTGGCCAGGATGACTGGCGAATAAGGTCTTGTGCGTGGCCTCGAGGCTTAAAAGTAGTAGCGGGGCTTTGTGAAGGACAAAATGGCGATGGCGGGCCGTGCAGGTCCCCTCCCTATGATGAGGACCTTTTCACAGACCTGTACTGAGCTCCGTGAGGATATGTAACTCTGAGGAGATGGGCCCTGCAAGCCTCCTGCTTAGTAACGTCTGTTCAGAAAATAGCGTTTTCGAAATGCCCTGTGTTGACCTAATGTCTTCTTGGGCTCCTGTCTCCAGGGTTTACGCGCACGTTGGAATCGAAGAGAGTTCTATTGTTGCAGTAAGTTCTTATGGCCATTTCTTAACCTCTGCTCTTTCGTTGAGTGTGTGGAAGTTGCTACGGGGATGATTTTACGAACCGAACTCTCTCTTTCTGATGGATTAGTGGAGAAAACACAAAAATTCTGAGTAGCACTGTACTGTACGCAACAAATGTCAGGGCCCTATTGATTTGTCTGAGGTGTTAGTGAAGAGTGTTATTTTTTCAGATGTTCAGCCCACAAGAGCTTACTGGTGAAGGAATGGGACAAGACCCATCTTTATGCAAAGCCAGCGTTACAGTAATGTTCCAGGTAGGTGTACATGGTCTACGCCGTTATAGAGGAGACCTTGCTAGATAACCACTCCATGATGAACACAAAATGACAAGCATATGGCTGAACTTACAAGTGATGTCATCTTACTACTGAGAAGTGAGAGAGAGGTCTTAAGGGGTCTTTGAATGACTATTTTTAGCTACATAAAATGCCTTCCTCTGTTGTCTACAGCATCTCATAACCTATCCTGAGGAATTCAGCTGCCTCCCAGGGTGAATACAGGTAATTATCCAAATTGGTGTATGTCATCTCTAAATGTTCACAAGAGAACAAGTGGCCGGCGGAAGCAATATTGTTTTTTGGTGCCTTCCATCTTATTCCTCTTGAAATGATTTTCTGGGGAGGGAGATCGCAACCCGGTGCTACAGTTCTTGTAAGGGTGTGCTGTTACCCTCATCCATATATCGATCACGTTACTGTCAGATGATTTGAATTGATAAGCTGATGTTCTGTGAGGTACAAAAGTTAATAGCATGTTAGAGTTCTGATGGCAGTTGTTGTTTATGAATAAACTTCATTCTATCCTAATACCTTAAATAACTAATTTGCTTTCTTTTCCAGGTATTCCTGATGACAGTCTGCCCCTATCTTACAGTAAGTTTTTCGAATTCTATGGGCTTATTATCTAATAGACAACTTAGCCATCTTGATGTTTGTTACCAAAGCCTGCTTAACCCATAAAATTTTCTGGTTCCTCTTGTTCTCTGTAGTGATGTTTCTAGACCTCCCCTTTTTTCTCTCAGATAGATGCCCACTGATCTGCCCAGGGTCAGATGAATGCTTGTCAGTTGTAGCTTTCCAGGGTTCAGCTCCAGTGAGGAGGAAACATCCTGCCTTACCCCTGTTCTAGCCTGGGAACCAGTAATTGTGAACCCACCAGGGTTAACTTGAAGACGGCATGAGAGGTTATTCCATAAGGAACTGTCTGAGGCATTTTGTTACCTTTTTCTTAGCGTGTCCACTAGCAATCATAAATAGTTTTGACTGGGATAATTAGCTAATTGAATGATTTTTTTTTTTATTCAGGAGCAGCTTGTTGCTATATACCATTGAAAAGCCTTCAGAGCTGAGAGGTTAGTTGATATTTTTTGTTCCTTACAGCTTAGGCCACCAAGTAGGCAGTTTCTATGATGAATAAAACTAGCTCACTATGACTGACAGTGAAAATACATGAACACCTGAGAAACTGGAGAACGCAGGGAGTCGGGGGTTACCATGTCTGAGGAATCTTTCACCCACAGCTTTGTTTTTCTCTAGGTACTACTAACCAATAACCTGATTGGCTCAAAGGTGAGTAATTTCACTGTATTCAATGCATTCAGCATATAGGGTAGGAAAAAGTGCCTTTTTAGGCATGTGTTTGTGATGACTTACATGGAATCTCGTTCGGCTGATGACTTGCTGTTGAGACTGAAATCTGATTTTCTAAGAATGATGGGTGGGAACAACATAATGCGGAATATGAGAAGCACTACTGACTTGGTCTTCCTCCTTTCAGGGCCAGCACCTTCTCTCTAAAGCCCAAGAGGAGTTGGAGGTAAATGGCTTTGCAATAGTTACCGTCAATGGCTGCTATATGAAATTTTCTGTGATTTTTGTGTGTGATAGCACTGTGATCTGGGTGAATGTATACAGACATAACTGGCTTAACCCAAAGTCTTTGATCTCCTGAACCACCAGTGATGAATTGCTGCTCACCATTGATGAGTTGAATACCGCCCCAGTCTGATCAATGTGTGACTGAAAGGTATTTTCTGAGCTGTGAGCCTGCCTTCCAACGACATGTTCTAAAAATTGCAAGTTATTTGAGGAGGCTTTACAGCCAATAGGAAGTTCTTGGGCTAAGTAGTGTTTCCTATAAAATGTGCCCTGAAACTTCTTTCTGCCAAGCAACAGATATAATTGAGAGATTGTAAAATGTGTTGTAGAATGAAAGTCTCTCAAGACTACATGTTTTTTTCTTAATTTTGCAGGAAAACTAAGTGTCTCTGTTCACTCCAGGCTGAAATTACAGGTGAGTAAACCTAAATGTAAGGTGGATTATGCTAAAAATTCCCAATGAAGAAACTTTCACATGTCTTACTCTCTGTCCTAGTCCCAGAGCCTGTAAAGGTGAACCCACTGGGACTGGCTGGGGGAGAAGAGGAAGATTTGTTCCAGAAGGAACTGTCTGAGGGATGATAAAGATTTCTATACAGAGAAAGGGAGTAATCATCACTTGTTGAAAACATTGGTTTTATTTTTTCCAGGTCTGAGGAAAGAAGGTGTATAAAAAATGGTAGGTATCTGTTGAAATATTTAATTGGTTTTATAATAGCAACCTTTTCCTCCTAGGTTACATAGTGTTAAATATTGTGTACATTTGTATTTTCCAATCCAATAAGAATTTTTTTTCCTCTGCAGGAATCTGTCTTGGAAGACATCAGAAGGTGAATTTTCCAAGTCCTTGGACAACCTAGCTGTTAAAAAAAGCTTTCTGGGTTTGGGGGGGTCTTTCAGATGTACCTTAAAGTGTTAGCAGACACAGATTTAAGACACTGGGAGCCAATGAAACAGCAGTTGAGGGTTTGCTGTGTATCACATTTCTGTATTTTATCACCCCCTTCCTGCAACATTATTTCTGTGGAATCTACCTGCCCTTTTGTTTTTAAGATACAAGGGCTTGGTTTTGTTACCAAGGCTGGTTTCAAGGCCCTAGCTTTGAGATCCTCCCACTACATATTTCCAAAGTGCTGGGATTACAGGTGTGATGCGTGGCACCCAGACTTTGCTGCCTTTCTTACATGATCCAGGCCCAGAACCCAAACTCAGGCACTGCATAGATGACCAGTTAGGTAAACTACTGACCTAGCTTGTTGCCAATTGTTGATTGAGCTTCCCATAACTCCACTTCGTTTCTGTTCCTCTGTATGCCGCCACCTTCTATTGCCATCATGAGCCTTTAGGTCTCCATTTCCATATTGCAAATACTATGTTCCACACGTAGGTAGCTCAGTCAGGGCCTTGCTCTTCACTTCAAAAAAGATTCCCTTGAGGACTGGCTGTCAATTTGTGTTGCTGTGTTGGTTGTTGATGAAAATAATAAAATGATGGATTACATAGTCCTGTTTACTTTTTTTTGTATGTATGTGTCTCTTAGCAGCAGTGTGTAAATTTCCATGGGAAACTGGCTTTCCTCTCATGCTCCCTCAAGTACCTGGTACTTGAAGGGACATCTATTAAGTTTCCTTCTTGCCCAGTCCTAGGGTGCAGTGACATGATCACAAGTTCACTGCAACTTCAAGCTTTCGGGCTTAAGCAAACCTACTTCACTTAAACCAGCAGTAGAGGTTTTGCCATGTTGGCCAGGCTGGCCAGGCTTAGTCCTGAACTCAGGTGATCTGCCTGTTTCTCAAATGTGCCTTTTTTTTTCTTTTTTTTTTTTAATTTTTTTAAAATTTTTTTTTTTGCACACAAAACAATAAACATTTTCTAAAAGTACATACGAACAAAAAGATGCATATCAAACATTAGGAAGGTTGCACATGGGAAGACGGGGAATAGAAATGGGGGGTGGGAATTAAAGAAAATAGGGACTTTGTATGAATCAATGATAATAACTCAATCCTCTTTGACAAAGAAGGAAGAGGAAGAAAAAGAAAGTGGGATAAAGGATCAGAAAGGGAGGAAAATAGAAAAAATTAGAGTATGACTCCAGAGTAGACCTGTCTTGTTGTCGCTTGGTTCGTTGGTTGGTTAGACAGTTGTATTTTTCATGTTTCGCCATGTTGGCCAGGCTGGTCTCCCAGCCTCAAGTGATCAACCCGCCTCAGCCTCCCAGAGTACTGGGACTACAGGTGTGAGCCACCACATCCAGCCCCACATTGCTTCTGGCCTCTGTGGTAGACCTCCCAGACGGGGCAGCCGGGCAGAGGCGCTCCCCACATCCCAGACGGGGCGGCCAGGCAGAGGTGCTCCTCACTTCTTCCCAGACGATGGGTGGCCGGGCAGAGGCGCTCCTCACTTCCCAGACGGGGCGGCCGGGCAGAGGCGCTCCTCACTTCCCAGACGGGGCAGCCGGGCAGAGGTGCTCCTCACTTCTTCCCAGACGATGGGTGGCCGGGCAGAGGCGCTCCTCACTTCCCAGACGGGGCAGCCGGGCAGAGGCACTCCGCACTTCTTCCCAGACGGGGCAGCCTGGCAGAGACGCTCCTCACTTCCCAGACGGGGCGGCCGGGCAGAGGCGCTCCTCACATCCCAGATGATGGGTGGCCGGGCAGAGGCGCTCCTCACATCCCAGATGATGGGTGGCCGGGCAGAGGCGCTCCTCACTTCCCAGACGGGGCGGCCGCGCAGAGGGGCTCCTCACTTCCCAGACGGGGCAGCCGGGCAGAGGCACTCCGCACTTCTTCCCAGACGGGGCAGCCGGGCAGAGACTCTCCTCACTTCCCAGACGGGGCGGCCGGGCAGAGGCGCTCCTCACATCCCAGATGATGGGTGGCCGGGCAGAGGCGCTCCTCACATCCCAGATGATGGGTGGCCGGGCAGAGGCGCTCCTCACATCCCAGATGATGGGTGGCCGGGCAGAGGCGCTCCTCACTTCCCAGACGGGGCGGCCGCGCAGAGGGGCTCCTCACTTCCCAGACGGGGCAGCCGGGCAGAGGCACTCCGCACTTCTTCCCAGACGGGGCAGCCGGGCAGAGACTCTCCTCACTTCCCAGACGGGGCGGCCGGGCAGAGGCGCTCCTCACATCCCAGATGATGGGTGGCCGGGCAGAGGCGCTCCTCACATCCCAGATGATGGGTGGCCGGGCAGAGGCGCTCCTCACTTCCCAGACGGGGCGGCCGCGCAGAGGGGCTCCTCACTTCCCAGACGGGGCGGCCGGGCAGAGTCGCTCCTCACATCCCAGAAGATGGGCGGCCAGGCAGAGACGTTCCTCACTTCCTAGATGGGGTGGCGGCTGGGCAGAGGCGCTCCTCACCTCCCAGACGGGGCGGCCGGGCAGAGGAGCTCCTCATAACCCAGACGATGGGCGGCCAGGCAGAGACGCTCCCCACCTCCCAGACGGGGCGGCGGCCGGGCAGAGGCTGCAATCTCAGCACCCCGGGAGGCCAAGGCAGGCGGCTGGGAGGCGGAGGCTGCAGCGAGCCAAGACCACGCCACCACACTCCAGCCCAGGCAACACCGAGCACCGAATGAGCGAGCCTCCGTCTGCAGTCCCAGCACCTCGGGAGGCCGAGGCGGGCAGAGCAGTGGAGGTCAGGAGCTGGAGACCAGCCTGGCCGACATGGTGAAACCGCGCCTCCAGCCAAAGGAGAAAAACGAGGGAGGGGTGGCGGCGCGCGGCGGCAATCCCAGGCAGCCCGCAGGCCAGGGCAGGAGAATCACTGGAGCCGGACGCAGGGAGTCAGCAGCGAGCCGAGTTTACTCCAGCCTGGGCCACAGAAGGAAGAAGAAAGAAAGGAAGGAAAGGAAGGGAAGGGAAGGGGAGGGGGAGGGGGGAGGGGAGGGGTAGGGGAGAGGGGGGAGGGGGGAGGGGAGGGGGGAGAGGGGAGGGGAGGGGGGAGGGGGAGGGGGAGGAGAGGGGGATGGAAGGGGGAGGGGAGGGGGGGAGGGGAGGGGAGGGGGAGGGAGGGAAGGAAGGAAGGAAGCTTTTATTTTATTTTTTTTTTTTTTTTTTTGAGGTGGAGTCTCGTTCTTGTCACCCAGGCTGGAATGCAGTGGCGTTATCTTGGCTCACTGCAACTTCACCACCTGGGTTCAAGCCATTCTCCCTGCCTCAGCCTCCCGAGTAGCTGGGACTACAGCCGCGTGCCACCACACCCGGCTACTTTTTTGTATTTTTAGTACAGATGAGGTTTCACCGTGTTAACCAGGATGGTCTCGATCTCCTGACCTCATGATCCGCCCGCCTCGGCCTCCCAAAGTGATGGGATTACAGGTGTGCGCCACCACGCCCGGCTAATTTTTGTATATGTATCCATTTTTTTTCAGTAGAGACGGGGTTTCTCCATGTTGGTCAGGCTGGTCTTGAACTCCCGACCTCAGGTGATCCACCCGCCTCGGCCTCCCAAAGTGCTGGGATTACAGGCATGAGCCCCTGTGCCTGGCCAAATCTCTGCTTTTTAATTGGCCTTGAGGAAGAAGGGAAAGCACAGGGACAGTGCCAATCTGTGGATACCGTGGGGTACAGAGTTGTGTGTGGTGAGGTCAGCAGCTCTCAATTTTTTTTTTTTTTTTTTTTTGAGGCGGAGTCTCGCTCTGCCGCCCAGGCTGGAGTGCAGTGGCACAATCTCGGCTCACCGCAAGCTCCGCCTCCCGGGTTCACGCCATTCTCCTGCCTCAGCCTCTCCGAGTAGCTGGGACTACAGGCGCCCGCCACCACGCCCGGCTGATTTTTTTTTTATATTTTTAGTAGAGACAGGGTTTCACTGTGGTCTCGATCTCCTGACCTCGTGATCCGCCCGCCTTGGCCTCCCAAAGTGCTGGGATTACAAGCGTGAGCCACCGCGCCCAGCCAGCAGCTCTCAATTTTTTCAGACGGTCTCGCTCTGTCACCGAGGCTATGGTACAGTTGTGCGATCACAGCTCACTACAGCCTCAACTTCCTGGGCTCCAGTGATTCTCCCACCTCAGCCTCCCAAATAGCTGGGACCACAGGTGCACACCACCGTGCCCAGCTAATTTTGTATTTTTGTTAGAGACAGTTTCACCATATTACCTAAGCTGGTCTTGAACACCTGAGCTCAAGCAGTCCACCCAACTCTGCCTCCCAAAGTGCTGGCATTACAGACATCTGCACCTGGCTGCTTTTCTTTGTTTTTTGTTTTTTGTGTGTGTTTTTTTTAAGCCACCAGGTATTAAAGCTGGTTCTCAATCTTTTTTTTTTTTTTCTTTTTCTTTTTTTTGAGACAGAGTCTCGCTCTGTCGCCCAGGCTGGAGTGCAGTGGCACGATCTCGGCTCACTGCAAGCTCCGCCTCCCGGGTTCACGCCATTCTCCCGCCTCAGCCTCTCCAAGTAGCTGGGACTACAGGCGCCCACCACCACGCCCGGCTAATTTTTTTTGTATTTTTAGTAGAGACGGGGTTTCACCGTGGTCTCGATCTCCTGACCTCGTGATCCGCCCGCCTTGGCCTCCCAAAGTGCTGGGATTACAAGTGTGAGCCACCGCGCCCAGCCCTCAATCTTTTTAACCAGGCAGCCCCCAAACCAGAATATGTTTGGAGAGATTTCTTCAGTTTTTTTTGTGTGTGGTTTTTGTTTTGTTTTTGTTTTTGTTTTTGTTTTTGAAGCTCTTTATCGCCCAGGCTGGAGTGTAGTGGTGTCATCATGTCTCAATACAGCCTCAAGCTCCTGGGCTCCAGTGATCCAACACCTCAGTTACCCCAATAGCTGGGACTATAGGGACATGCCTACTCTGCCCAGGTAATTTTAATTTTTTGTAGAGATAGTCTCACTATGTTGCCCAAGTTGGTCTCAAACTGAGCTCAAGTGATCCCACTGCCTCAGTGTCTCAAAGTGTTGAGATTACAGGCATGAGCCACTGCACACTGCATCCCTCAAAAGAGCAATTTTATAAATCTTCCCTGAACTTGGAGACTCCAACCTGCATTGACAGGTAGCCCCCCATTGGGTGATTCTGTTGTAAGCCATCAGATAATGACTACCTTTATATTTCTCAAAGTGTTTGAGAGAATGGATACCAAGTAGTGATAAATTATGGGATTTTTACCTGTTTCTATTTTCTAGTTTTTTATTTTTATTTTTTATTTTTTGAGAAGGAGTTTCGCTCTGTCACCCAGGCTGGAGTGCAGTGGTGTGATCTTGGCTCACTGCAACCTCTGCCTCCCGGGTTCAAGCGATTCTCCTGCCTCAGTTTCCCAAGTAGCTGGGACTACAAGCGTGTGCCACTACACCCAGATAATTTTTGTATGTTTAGTAGACACAGGGTTTCACTATATGTTGGCCAGGCTGGTCTCGAACTCCTGACCACAGATGATTCACCCACCTCGCCCTTCCAAAGTGCCAGGATTACAGGTGTGAGCCACCGCACCAGGCCCTGCTTTTAATTTTTGTTTGTAAATTTTAGGATTTCTCCGGTCAGAATTATAAGAACGGCAATTCAGCTGAAACAACACACATTTTTTGCTCATTAAATGGTAGCCACATAGACTTGAGAGTTGTCAGCACAATAACTTACAACCACAAGAATGGAAGGGTCAATTCTGAGAAGACCACCCAAAGACCCTAGGGGAGCACCAGAATTTAGAGATGGAGGATCAGCAGAACAGAAACTTAGAAAAGCAGTGCAAGCAGTGGGAACCTGCACAGTACTGACTTGCAAACTGAGGGAAGTCTCCCCACTGCCCACAGTTGAATCTTTTGTTAAAGCCACAAAGAAGTCAGGTGGGGACTGGCCAGGTGCAGTGGCTCACACCTGTAATCCCAGCACTTTGGGAGGCAAAGGTGGGCTGATTACCTGAGGTCACAAGTTCAAGACCAGCCTGGCCAACATGGTGAAACCCCATCTCTACTAAAAGAAATGAGCCAGGTGTAGCGGCATGTGCCTGTAGTCCCAGCTACTCAGGAGGCTGAGGCAGGAGAATCTCTTGAACCTGGGAGGACTCCAGCCTGGGCAACACAGCAAGACTGTATCTCAAAAAAAACAGACCGGGCACAGTGGCTCACGCCTGTAATCCCAGCACTTTGGGAGGCTGAGACAGGCGGATCACCTGAGGCCAGGTGTTCAAGACCAGCCTGACCAACATGGAGAAACCCTGTCTCTACTAAAAGTACAATATCAGCCAGACATGGTGGCGCATGCCTGTAATCCCAGCTACTCGGGAGGCTGAGGCAGGAGAATCGCTTGAACTCGGGAGGCGGAGGTTGCGGTAAGCTGAGATCACACCATTGCACTCCAGCCTGGGCAACGAGAGAAACTCCATCTCAAAAACAAAAAAAGAAATGAGACTGGGACAATATGGAGAAATGGAGGAGAAGGCCAGAATGATTGAGGCCTGGCTCCTCACATTCCTTCTGTACATTTTTTTTTTTTTTTTAATTTTTTTTTGCATACAAAAACAATAAACATTTTCTAAAAATACATACAAACAAAAAGATGCGTATCAAACATATTAGGAAGGTTGCACATGGGAAGTCGGGGAATAGAAATGGGGGTGGGAGTTAAAATAAATGAGAGAGGGACTTTATATGGATCAGTGATAATAACTCAATCCTCTATTTGACAAAGAAGACGGAGAAGGAAGAGGAAGAAAAAGAAAGTGGAATAAAGGATCAGAAAGGGAGGAAAATAGAAAAAATTAGAGTATGACTCCAGGGTAGACCTGTTTTGTTGTCATTGAGTTGGTTGGTTGGTTTGTCTGTTGTATTCTTCATGTTTCGCCAAGTTGGCCAGACTGGTCTCGAACTCCTAGCCCGAAGTGATCAACCCGCCTCGCCCCCCAGAGTGCCGGGACCACAGGCGTGAGCCACCACGTCCAGCCCCCACATTGCTTCTGGCCTCCGTGGTAGACCTCCCAGACGGGGCGGCCGGGCAGAGGGGCTCCTCACTTCCCAGACGGGGCGGCCAGGCAGAGACACTCCTCACTTCTTCCCAGACGATAGGTGGCCGGGCAGAGGCGCTCCTCACTTCCCAGACGATGGGTGGTCGGGCAGAGGCGCTCCTCACTTTCCAGACGATGGGTGGCCGGGCAGAGGCGCTCCTCACCTCCCAGACGATGGGTGGCCGAGCAGAGGCGCTCCTCACCTCCCAGACGATGGGTGGCCGGGCAGAGGCGCTCCTCACCTCCCAGACGGGGCGGCCGGGCAGAGGCGCTCCTCACTTCTTCCCGGACGGGGCGGCCGGGCAGAGGCGCTCCTCACTTCTTCCCGGACGGGGCGGCCGGGCAGAGGCGCTCCTCCCCTCTTCCCGGACGGGGCGGCCGGGCAGAGGCGCTCCTCACTTCTTCCCGGACGGGGCGGCCGGGCAGAGGCGCTCCTCACTTCTTCCCGGACGGGGCGGCCGGGCAGAGGCGCTCCTCACTTCTTCCCGGACGGGGCGGCCGGGCAGAGGCGCTCCTCACTTCCCAGACGGTGGGTGGCCGGGCAGAGGCGCTCCTCACTTCCCAGACGGTGGGTGGCCGGGCAGAGGCGCTCCTCACTTCCCAGACGGTGGGTGGCCGGGCAGAGGCGCTCCTCACTTCCCAGACGGGGCGGCCGGGCAGAGGCGCTCCTCACTTCCCAGACGGTGGGTGGCCGGGCAGAGGCGCTCCTCACTTCCCAGACGATGGGTGGCCGGGCAGAGGCACTCCTCACTTCTTCCCGGATGGGGCGGCCGGGCAGAGGCACTCCTCACTTCTTCCCGGATGGGGCGCCTGGGCAGAGGCGCTCCTCATTTCTTCCCGGACGGGGCGGCCGGGGAGAGGCGCTCCTCACTTCTTCCCGGACGGGGCGGCCAGGCAGAGGCGCTCCTCACTTCTTCCCGGACGGGGCGGCCGGGCAGAGGCGCTCCTCACTTCCCAGACGGGGCGGCCGGGCAGAGGCGCTCCTCACTTCTTCCCGGACGGGGCGGCCGGGCAGAGGCACTCCTCACTTCCCAGACGATGGGTGGCCGGGCAGAGGCGCTCCTCACTTCTTCCCGGATGGGGCGGCCGGGCAGAGGCGCTCCTTACTTCTTCCCGGACGGGGCGCCCGGGCAGAGGCGCTCCTCATTTCTTCCCGGACGGGGCGGCCGGGCAGAGGCGCTCCTCACTTCCCAGACGGGGCGGCCGGGCAGAGGCGCTCCTCACTTCCCAGACGGGGCGGCCGGGCAGAGGCGCTCCTCACTTCTTCCCGGACGGGGGCGGCCGGGCAGAGGCGCTCCTCACTTCTTCCCGGACGGGGCGGCCGGGCAGAGGCGCTCCTCACTTCTTCCCGGACGGGGCGGCCGGGCAGAGGCGCTCCTCACTTCTTCCCGGACGGGGCGGCCGGGCAGAGGCGCTCCTCACTTCTTCCCGGACGGGGCGGCCGGGCAGAGGCGCTCCTCACCTCCCAGACGATGGGAGGCCGGGCAGAGGCGCTCCTCACTTCCCAGACGATGGGTGGCCGGGCAGAGGCGCTCCTCACTTCCCAGACGGGGTGGCCGGGCAGAGGCGCTCCTCACTTCCCAGACGGGGTGGCCGGGCAGAGGCGCTCCTCACTTCCCAGACGATGGGTGGCCGGGCAGAGGCGCTCCTCACTTCCCAGACGGTGGGTGGCCGGGCAGAGGCGCTCCTCACTTCCCAGACGGTGGGTGGCCGGGCAGAGGCGCTCCTCACTTCCCAGACGGGGCGGCCGGGCAGAGGCGCTCCTCACTTCCCAGACGGTGGGTGGCCGGGCAGAGGCGCTCCTCACTTCCCAGACGATGGGTGGCCGGGCAGAGGCACTCCTCACTTCTTCCCGGATGGGGCGGCCGGGCAGAGGCACTCCTCACTTCTTCCCGGATGGGGCGCCTGGGCAGAGGCGCTCCTCATTTCTTCCCGGACGGGGCGGCCGGGGAGAGGCGCTCCTCACTTCTTCCCGGACGGGGCGGCCAGGCAGAGGCGCTCCTCACTTCTTCCCGGACGGGGCGGCCGGGCAGAGGCGCTCCTCACTTCCCAGACGGGGCGGCCGGGCAGAGGCGCTCCTCACTTCTTCCCGGACGGGGCGGCCGGGCAGAGGCACTCCTCACTTCCCAGACGATGGGTGGCCGGGCAGAGGCGCTCCTCACTTCTTCCCGGATGGGGCGGCCGGGCAGAGGCGCTCCTTACTTCTTCCCGGACGGGGCGCCCGGGCAGAGGCGCTCCTCATTTCTTCCCGGACGGGGCGGCCGGGCAGAGGCGCTCCTCACTTCCCAGACGGGGCGGCCGGGCAGAGGCGCTCCTCACTTCCCAGACGGGGCGGCCGGGCAGAGGCGCTCCTCACTTCTTCCCGGACGGGGGCGGCCGGGCAGAGGCGCTCCTCACTTCTTCCCGGACGGGGCGGCCGGGCAGAGGCGCTCCTCACTTCTTCCCGGACGGGGCGGCCGGGCAGAGGCGCTCCTCACTTCTTCCCGGACGGGGCGGCCGGGCAGAGGCGCTCCTCACTTCTTCCCGGACGGGGCGGCCGGGCAGAGGCGCTCCTCACCTCCCAGACGATGGGAGGCCGGGCAGAGGCGCTCCTCACTTCCCAGACGATGGGTGGCCGGGCAGAGGCGCTCCTCACTTCCCAGACGGGGTGGCCGGGCAGAGGCGCTCCTCACTTCCCAGACGGGGTGGCCGGGCAGAGGCGCTCCTCACTTCCCAGACGATGGGTGGCCGGGCAGAGGCGCTCCTCACTTCCCAGACGGTGGGTGGCCGGGCAGAGGCGCTCCTCACTTCCCAGACGATGGGTGGCCGGGCAGAGGCGCTCCTCACTTCCCAGACGGGGTGGCCGGGCAGAGGCGCTCCTCACTTCCCAGACGGTGGGTGGCCGGGCAGAGGCGCTCCTCACTTCCCAGACGGTGGGCGGCCGGGCAGAGGCGCTCCTCACTTCCCAGACGGTGGGCGGCCGGGCAGTGGCGCTCCTCACTTCCCAGACGGGGCGGCCGGGCAGAGGCGCTCCTCACTTCCCAGACGGTGGGTGGCCGGGCAGAGGCGCTCCTCACTTCCCAGACGGTGGGCGGCCGGGCAGTGGCGCTCCTCACTTCCCAGACGGGGCGGCCGGGCAGAGGCGCTCCTCACCTCCCAGACGGGGCGGCCGGGCAGAGGCGCTCCTCACCTCCCAGACGGGGCGGCCGGGCAGAGGCGCCCCTCACCTCCCAGACGGGGCGGCCGGGCAGAGGCGTTCCCCACCTTCCAGATGGGGCGGCGGCTGGGCAGGGGTTGCAATCCCAGCACCCTGGCAGGCCAAGGCAGGCGGCCGGGGGGTAGAGGCTGCCGCGAGGCCAGATCACGCCACCGCACTCCAGCCCGGGCAACACCGAGCACTGGGTGAGAGAGACTCCGTCTGTAGTCCCAGCACCTCGGGAGGCTGAGGCGGGCAGAGCAGTCGGCGTCAGGAGCTGGCGACCAGTGTGGCCAAGATGGCGAACGCGTGCCTGCATCCAAAGGGGAAAAGGCAGGCAGCGGTGGCGCGCGCCGGCAGTCCCAGGCAGTCCGTGGCGCGGGCAGCAGCAAACCGAGTAGATTGCAGCCTGGGCCAGAGAGGGAAAGAAAGAAAGAAAGAAAGAAGGAAAGAAGGAAAGAAAGAAAGAAAGAAAGAAAGAAAGAAAGAAAGAAAGAAAGGAAGGAAGGAAGGAAGGAAGGAAGGAAGGAAGGAAGGAAGGAAGGAAGGAAGGAAGGAAGGAAGGGAGGGAGGGAAGGAAAGCCCTTCTGTACATTAATGACTCAGACTACAAGGTCTTTAGCGAGAACCTCTTCCCTAAGCTCCACAGGAGCTTGCAGTGAGCCGAGATCACGCCACTGCACTCCAGCTGGGTGATAGAGCGAGACTCCATCTCAAAAAACCAAAAAAAGAAAAAGAAAAAAAAAAGAAAATCACCTGGCCACAGTGCCTCTGTCTCCTCTTCTGTAAAAGAGAACATTAAAAGCACCTACTTATCTCTTAAGGTTGTTAATACAACCTGCCTGGCACCATTGACCAGCAGGCTAGAGACCTGGAGTCAGTCATCACCAGAGAACAGAGAGAAAGAAAGCCAGTGCCCTCCATGGGACATTTCAGCAGAGTGTGAATAGAGGGAGAAAATTCAAATTCCTGGCCAGGCATGGTAGCTCATGGCTGTAATCTCAGCACTTTGGGAGGTGAAGGCAGGAGGGTTTCTTGAGGCCAGGAGTTCAAGACCTGCCTGGGCAACATAGCAAGACCCCATCCCTATAAAAAATTAAAATTAGCCAGGCATAGTGGTGCATGCCTGTAGTCCTAGGTACTTGGGAGGCTAAGGTACTTGAGAGGGTGGCTTGAGCCCGGGAGGTCAAAGCTAATTCCTAGAGAACCAGGGAGCAGATAAAATTAGCAAGGGTAAGGTTGATGGCCAGCAGGTAAGCCAGTGTTTCTTTTGTATTTTTATTTATTTATTTATTTATTTATTTATTTTTTGGAGACTGAGTCTTGCTCTGTCGCCTGGGCTGGAGTGCAGTGGCACGGTCTTGGCTCACTGCAACCTCCACCTCCCAGGTGCAAGCGAGTCTTCTGCCTCAGTCTCCTGAGTAGCTGGGATTACAGGTGTGTGCCACCATGCTGGCTAATTTTTGTACTTTTAGTAGAGAGGGGGTTTCACCATGCTGGCCAGGCTGGTCTTGAATTCCTGACCTCAGGTGATCCACCCACCTCAGCCTACCAAAGTGCTGGGATTACAGGCGTGAGCCACTGCGCCCAGCCACCAATGTTTCTTTCCCAGGACCTGCCCAACTCCAAGCCAGAGTCACCACTGACAGAGCACGAGTATTGCCATCTTGGACAAGCACTGTCATTTTAAGTTCACCTTGATCGAAAACTGCCTAAATCCAAAGGGCATCAACCTAATGGCTAAAGTCACCATGACCGCAAACCACAAATGATATCTCCATCCAGAAACATTCCAAACCCCTCCCCGACCAGAGACATGCCAGCCCTGAGATAACCTCCACTCCAGACACATTTCAACCCCGCCATAAACTTCTCCCCAACACAGAAACATTCCAAGCTTGTGATAAACCCCCTCACCCTAAAACCAATATATACTCTTAGTCTGTAAGAGAGAATGCTCCTGGGCTGGGTGCAGTGGCTCACGCCTGGTAATCCCAGCACTTTGGGAGGCTGAGGTGGGCAGATCACCTGAGGTCAGGAGTTTGAGAGACTCCGTCTCAAAAAAAAAAAAAAAAAAAAAAAGAGAATGCACCTGACCAAAATGGGACAGAAGCCCCTCTCAGGTTTATTTATTTTAGAGAAATAAACCTGTCTTTGACTGTTAAGCCACATTTCGTGTTTCTTTCCTTTTTTTTTTTTCTTTTTTTTTTTTTTTTTAAGGCAGAGTTTCGCTCTTGTTTCCCAGGCTAGAGTGCAGTGGCACGATCTCAGCTCACTGCAACCTCCGCCTCCTGAGTTCAAGCGATTCTCCTCTTGCTTCGACCTCCCAAGTAGCTGGGATTACAGGCATGTGCCACCATGTCCAGCTAATTTTTGTATTTTTAGTAGAGATGGGGTTTCTCCATGTTGGTCAGGCTGGTCTCAAACTCCTGATCTCAAGTGATCTGCCCTCCTCAGACTCCCAAAGTGCTGAGATTACAGGCGTGAGCCACTGCACTCGTTGTCTTTCCTCTTTAACTCTTAAAACCACGAGGGAATATGGGCCCAGGTTAGCCACTCAAGTCCTGCAGCCAAAGATCCTCCCAGTCAGCCCTTCACCAGGGCTGCCCACAATGGCCCAAGGACCTCTAGATCCAGTTCCTTCATGTCTGGCCAGCCCTTTCCGGATTTCTGTGGCCTTTTATCAGATATTTGGACACCTTCAGTTAGGTTCCCCTGTCTCTCTGGAGCTGTGGTTGTTAGTGTATAGATTAATTAAATGGGCTTCAGCAGGGCTCCAAGAATCCCCCCATCTAATTGTGTGAGGCAAATACCCATTGATTTGGGGAAAGCATTCAATAAATTCTCAGAAGAGTTGAAGGATGCAATAAAAATGAAAAACCCAGCCTAGCCAACATGGTGAAACCTCATCTCTACTAAAAATACAAAAATTAGCTGGGCATGGTGGCGGGCACCTGTAGTCCCAGCTATTCAGGAGGCTGAGGCAGGAGAATTGCTTAAACCTGGGAGGCAGAGGTTGCAGTGAGGCTCTATCTCAAAAAAGGAAATAAGAAATTAAAAAATAAAATAAGAATGAGGCTGGGCACAGTGGCTCAAGCTTGCACTTTGGGAGGCCGAGGCAGGTAGATCACCTGAGGTAAAAAGTTCGAGACCAGACTGGCCAACGTGGTGAAACCCTGTCTCTACTAAAAATACAAAAAATTAGCCAGGCATGGTGGTCTGCGCCTGTAATCCGAGCTACTTCAGAGGCTGAGGCAGCAGAATCCCTTGAACCCAGGATGTGGAGGTTGCAGTGAGCCAAGATCGCACTACTGCACTCCAGCCTGAGCAACAGAGTGAGACTCTATCTCAAAAAAAAAAAAAAAAAAGTTTGTAACATTCTCGTCTTCAAAAAAGAAAAATTAAAAAAGGCCAGGTGCCCTGGTTCAAGCCTGTAATCCCAGCATTTTGGGAGGTTAAGGAAGGAGGATAGATTGAGGCTGGGAGTTTGAGATCAGCCTGGCCAACATAGCAAGACTCCATCTTTATATTAAAAAATAAAAAGAAAAAAAGAAAAACAGGCCGGGTGCGGTGGCTCACGCCTGTAATCCCAGCACTTTGGGAGGCCAAGGTGGGCAGATCACGAGGTCAGGAGATCGAGACCATCCTGGCTAACACGGTGAAACCCCATCTCTACTATTAAACACAAAAAAATTAGCCAGGCGTGGTGGCGGGCGCCTGTTCCAGCTACTCAGGAGGCAGAAGCAGGTGAATACCGTGAACCCGGGAGGCGGAGCTTGCAGTGAGCCGAGATTGCGCCACTGCACTCCAGCCTGGGCGACAGAGCGAGACTCCGTCTCAAAAAAAAAAAAAAAACGCCCATCGTATGGGATGTGAGGAGCGCCTCTGCCAAGCCGCCCCGTCTGGGAGGTCTACTACGGAGGCCAGACACAATGTGGGGGCTGGACGTGGTGGCTCATGCCTGTAGTCCCAGCACTCTGGGAGGCCGAGGCAGGTTGATCACTTGAGGCTGGGAGTTCGAGACCAGCCTGGCCAACATGGCGAAACATATGAAAAACACAACAGACAAACCAACCAACCAACCAACCAACCCAGCGACAACGAAACAGGTCTACCCTGGAGTCATACTCTAATTTTTTCTATTTTCCTCCCTTTCCGATCCTTTATCCCACTTTCTTTTTCTTCCTCTTCCTTCTTCTTTGTCAAATAGAGGATTGAGTTATTATCATTGATCCATACAAAGTCCCTCTCTCATTTATTTTCTTTAATTCCCACCCCCTACTTCTATTCCCCGTCTTCCCATGTGCAACCTTCCTAATATGTTTGACATGCATCTTTTTGTTTGTATGTATTTTTAGAAAATGTTTATTAGGCCGGGCGCGGTGGCTCACGCCTGTAATCCCAGCACTTTGGGAGGCCGAGACGGGCGGATCACGAGGTCAGGAGATCGAGACCCTCCTGGCTAACACAGTGAAACCTCGTCTCTACTAAAAATACAAAAAATTAGCCGGGCGCGGTGGCAGGCGCCTGTAGTCCCAGCTACTTGGGAGGCTGAGGCAGGAGAATGGCGTGAACCTGGGAGGCGGAGCTTGCAGTGAGCTGAGGTCGGGCCACTGCACTCCAGCCTGGGCGACAGAGCAAGACTCCGTCTCAAAAAAAAAAAAAAAAAAAAAAAAAAAAAGAAAATGTTTATTGTTTTGTGTGCAAAAAAAAAAATTAAAAAAAAAAAAAAGGCCGGGCATGGTGGCTAACGCCTGTAATCCCAACACTTTGGGAGGCCGAGGTCGGCAGATCACGAGGTCAGGAGTTCGAGACCAGCCTGACCAACATGGTGAAACCCCGTTTCTTTTTTTTTTTTTTTTTTTGAGACAGAGTCTTGCTCGTCGCCCAGGCTGGAGTGCAGTGGCATGATCTCCGCTCACTGCAAGCTCCGCCTCCCGGCTTCACACGATTCTCCTGCCTCAGCCTCCCAAATAGCTGGGACTACAGGCGCCCGCCACCACGCCCGGCTAATTTTTTGTATTTTTAGTAGAGACGGGGTTTCACCGTGTTAGCCAGGATGGTCTCGATCTCCTGACCTCGTGATCTGCCCACCTCAGCCTCCCAAAGTGCTGGGATTACAGGCGTGAGCCACTGTGCCCGGCCTCCACCCTGTTTCTACTAAAAAAAAAAAAAATACAGGCCGGGAACGGTGGCTCATGCCTATAATCCCAGCACTTTGGGAGGCCGAGGTGGGCAGATCACGATGAAACCCCGTCTCTACTAAAAATACAAAAAATTAGCTGGGCGCATGGTGGCGGGCGCCTGTAGTCCTAGCTATTCGGAAGGCTGAGGCAGGAGAATGGTGTGAACCCAGGAGGCGGAGACTGCAGTGAGCCAAGATCACGCCACTGCACTCCAGCCTGGGCAACAGAGCAAGACTCCATCTCAAAAAAAAAAAAAATACAAAACAATAGGCCAGGCACAGTGGCTCACAATTGTAATCCCAGCACCTTGGGAGGCCGAGGCGGGCAGATCACAAGGTCAGGAGTTCGAGACCAGCCTGGCCAACACGGTGAAACCCTGTCTCTACTGAAAATACAAAAATTAGCCAAGTGTAGGCCGGGCTTGGTGGCTCACGCCTGTAATCCCAGCACTTTGGGAGGCCAAGGCGGGAGGATCACAAGGTCAGGAGATCAAGACCATCCTGGCTAATATGGTGAAACCCCGTCTCTACTAAAAATACAAAAAATCAGCCAGGCGTGGTGGCGGGCGCCTGTAGTCCCAGCTACTCAGGAGGCTGAGGCAGGAGAATGGCATGAACCTGGGAGGCGGAGCTTGCAGTGAGCTGAGATCTCACCACTGCACTCCAGCCTGGACGACAGAGTGAGACTCCATCTCAAAAAAAAAAAAAAAAGGCCGGGCGCGGTGGCTCACGCTTGTAATCCCAGCACTTTGGGAGGCCGAGGCGGGCGGATCACAAGGTCAGGAGATCGAGACCACAGTGAAACCCCGTCTCTACTAAAAAATACAAAAAATTAGCCGGGCGTGGTGGCGGGCGCCTGTAGTCCCAGCTACTCGGAGAGGCTGAGGCAGGAGAATGGCGTGAACCCGGGAGGCGGAGCTTGCAGTGAGCCGAGATTGCGCCACTGCACTCCAGCGTGGGTGAAAGAGCAAAGACTCCGTCTCAAAAAAAAAAAAAAAAAAAAAAAAAAAATTAGCCAAGTGTGGTAGCGGGTGCCTATAATCCCAGCTACTCGGGAGGCTGAGGCAGGAGACTCTTGAACCTGGGAGGCAGAGGTTGCGGTGAGCTGAGATCACACCTCTGCACTCCAGCCTGGGCGACAGAGTGAGACTCTGTCTCAAAATAAATAAATAAATAAATAAATAAATAAATAAATAAATAGTCAGGTGTGGTGATATGTGCCTTTGTATTCCCAGCTACTCAGGAGGCTGAGGCAAAAGAATCACTTGAACCTGGGAGGCAGAGGTTGCAGTGAGCCAAGATGGCACCACTGCACTCCAGCCTGGGCAACAGTGTAAGACTCCCTCTAAAAAAAAAAGTTTAGGGCAGGCGTGGTGGCTCACTCCTGTAATCTCAGCACTTTGGGAGGCCCAGGTGGGCGGATCACTTGAGGCCAGGAGTTTGAGAGCAGCCTGGACAACAGACCACTGTCTCTACAAAAAACACATAAATTAGTTGGGCATGGTGGTGCGTGCCTGCAGTCGTAGCTACTCTACTCAGGAGGCTGAGATGGGAGGATCACTTGAGCCCAGGAGGTCAAGGCTACAGTGAGCCGTGATTACACCATTGCACTCCAGCCTGGGTGACAGAGCAAGACTCTGTCTTTAAAAATCAAAAAAATAAAAAATGAAAAATAAGGCCGGTCGCAGTGGCTCACGCCTGTAATCCCAGCACTTTGGAGGCTGAGGTGGGCAGATCACCTGAGGTCGGGAGTTCAAGACCAGCCTGACAAACATGGAGAAACCCCATCTCTAGTAAAAATACAAAATTAGCTGGGCGTGGTGGCACATGCTTGTAATCCCAGCTACTCAGGAGTCTGAGGCAGGAGAATAGCTTGAACCCGAGAGGTGGAGGTTGCGGTGAGCTGAATTGCACCACTGCACTCTAGCCTGGGCAACAAGGGCAAGACTCCGTCTCCAAAAAATAATAATAATAAATAAATAAATAAAAATAACAAAATAAACAAATAGTATTAAAATAAAAGTAGGGTGTAAAATGAGGCAAGACACAGGCAACTACTGTTTTTATATGTCTTTTAACACTAGTTGACAATTTAAGGTATATTAGTTTCATGAAAATAAAACATGAATTTTAAATTTTTTTTTTTTTTTTTTTTTTTGAGACGGAGTCTTGCTCTGTCACCCAGGCTGGAGTGCAGTGGCGCGATCTCGGCTCACTGCAAGCTCCGCCTCCCGGGTTCACGCCATTCTCCTGCCTCAGCCTCTCCGAGTAGCTGGGACTACAGGCGCCCGCCACCACGCCCGGCTAATTTTTTTGTATTTTTGGTAGAGACGGGGTTTCACCGTGGTCTCGATCTCCTGACCTCGTGATCCGCCCGCCTCGGCCTCCCAAAGTGCTGGGATTACAAGCGTGAGCCACCGCGCCCGGCCTGAATTTTAAATTTTTATTTCATTTTATTTATTTATTTATTATTTTTTGAGATAGGGTCTCCCTCTCTCACCCAGCCTAGAGTGCAGTGGTGTGATCACGGCTCACTGCAGCCTCAACCTCCCAGGCTCAAGCCATCCTCCTGCCTTAATCTTCCAAGTAGCTGAGACTCCAGGTGCGTGCCACCACACCGGGATAATTTTTGTACTTTTGTAGAGACAAGGTTCGCCATGTTGTCCAGGTTGGTCTCGAACTCCTGGCCTCAAGTGATCTTCCAGCCTTGGCCTCCCAAAGTGCTAGAATTACAGGAATGAGGCCCTGGGCCCTGCCCCTGTACTAGTTTCTTGTTGCCCCTGTAATGGTTTCTTATTGCTGTTGTAACAAATTACCCATAAACTCAGTAGCCAAAAACAAAACAAATGTATCATCTTAAGGTTCTGGAGACCAGAGGTCCAAAATGAGTCTCAATGGGCTAAAATCAAGGCGTAATGACAGGGCTGCATTGCTTTCTGGAGGCTGCATGGGATAATCTATTGCCTTGCTTTTTCCAACTTCTAGCTGCTGCCCACAACTGCCTGGCTGATGACTCTCTTCCATCTGCAGAGCAAGCCCTGGCTGCTCAAATCTTCCTCAGGCTGCATCACTCAGACTATCCTGCCTCCCTCTACCCCTTATAAAGACATTTGTGATTATTCTGAGCCCACCCAGAAAATCCAGGATAAATCTCGCCATCTCAAAATCCTTAATTTAATAATATCTGCAAAGTACCTTTTGCTATGTAAGGTAACACATTCAGAGGTTCTCACTGACCATCTTTGGGGTGGCAAGGGCATTATTCTGCTTACTATCCTCTTTTTTTTTTTTTTTGAGACAGAGTCTCGCTCTGTCACCCAGGCTGGAGTGCAGTGGCTCGATCTAAGCTCACTGCAAGCTCTGCCTCCCGGGTTCACACCATTCTCCTGCCTCAGCCTCCCGAGTAGCTGGGATTACAGGCGCCCGCCACCACGCCCGGCTAATTTTTTGTATTTTTAGTAGAAATGGGGTTTCACCGAGTTAGCCAGGATGGTCTCGATCTCTTGACGTGGTGATCCACCCGCCTCGGCCTCCCAAAGTACTGGTATTACAGGCGTGAGCCACCGCGCCCAGCCTCTTTTTTTTTTTTTTTTGAGACAGTCTCGCTCTGTCACCCATGCTGGAGTGTAGTGTCATGATCTCAGATCACTGCAACCTCTGCCTCCCAGGTTCAAGCGATTCTCATGCCTCAGCCTCCCAAGTAGTTGGGACTACAGGCATGCACCATCATGCTCGGCTACTTTTTGTATTTTCAGTAGAGATGGGGTTTTGCCAAGTTGCCCAGGCTGGTCTCGAACTCCTGGCCTCAAGTAATCCACCGGCTTCGGCCTCCCGAAGTGTTGGGATTACAGGTGTGAGCCACTACACCCGGCCCCCTGCCTACTACTCTCTTGATGTGGCACCTCTCTGAAGGCTCTAGGTTTACTTAAGAGAACTTGTAGAAATTTCTTTTGTTTATTAATACCAGTGTCATAAAATCATAGATCATCAGAAGCTTTGCTGGTTGACGTTTTATCAGTGCGAATGTAACGCCCCACTCCTGCCTGGAGGATCTCAGCCATGCAAGACGCTTTGATGCAAAGACACCGCCTCTATTTCCAACCCAGGTTAAGGGGTTTCCAACAGAACGATCCACGTTTATATTAATAGAGCTTCCAAGAAAGCAAGACCTTAAGTCCCTTCTCAGCCAGGGCCTCATATTAATCCCTTTCATTCTGGCGGGTTTGCTTTGATTGATTAAAAAAAAATCGCTCCATTTCAATTTTACCTACACTCTCCTCCTCCTTCGCCCCAGTCCTCTAACGATCATGCCTCTGCCTTCGAGGAGAGGCCCTGTGGTTTCTTGTCGGACTTCCGGGTGGGATGCCTTGCCGCGTTGCTGGTCGGCCTGAAAGTAACTCTAAGTAGTGCGTGGGTCGGAGGACATCGGAGCTGAGGCGTCAGCACCTTTCTCCCCCCGCGGGATCCCGGGTTTGAGGATCGGGAGCCTCTGAAATGGCTTTCTCAGGGCATCTTTCCCTCTCAGTGAAGGGCCAGATGGTTGCCGGTGGACAGTACAAATGCAAGGTGCGAGTCGTGCCTCGCCCCTAAGTCCTCAGTTCTCACAAACTCCGGAGAGTGTCACCATTTCCCCGTTTAAATGGGGAGGAAACAAGAGCCTCAGTACCAAGCCTCAGGCCGTTAAGTCAGGAACCGGAGAGCAGGGAGCTCAACCTCCTTTTTTGGACTCCAAAACCTGTGCTTTGACACCGCGCCGCGGCTTCTCCCAAGAAAGGTCCCAGAGAGGGGCGCCGCCACCTGTAGCACTGTCCCGCCGCCCCCTGGAGAGCCCAAAAACCCCTAGGATGGGAGACTAACGCCACAATCGGGGAAAAGGAGGCCACGCGGGCATTGAAATCACGACTGGCGTGTGGACCAATCCCAGGATCCTAAAAAAGCGATAGGGGCGGGTTTATGTAAAACAAACTGAGCAGAGAGCAGGCGGGAGAAGCAGTAGAGGATCCTTAAATAGGTCTGTTTCCAAAATATAGCCACTACTATAAAGAAAGGATAATGAAAACTGTGTTTCGGAATTATAATGTATTGGGAGATAATTTAACGCCTAGACAGTTACCATAACCGTTCAGAAGATGGGAAGGATAAGGCCGCCAAGGCGGAAATTACAGGAGTATCGCTTTTCGGCCTTTTAGCTAATATCAAATGTAGTATGTGTTTTTATCAGCTTAATATCTGATTGGTTCTCTTTATGAGAACAGTAGGTTAAGTATAGGAGATGGAATAGGAACTTCCTCCAGTCCGCCCCACGCGGGGTTCTGATATGGTAATGTTTCCAGGAACAGCGCATTTTCGTTTTTGGGGGAAATAACATTCGCAAATAAAGGATGTTAGTAAAGGTTTCGGTTTCGTTTTGACTTAATTAGGGTTGTGCTGTTTGTGTGTATCGTTTGTGCATTAAGCTTGTTTTTTGTGTTGGGTTGAGATAAAGGTTTCTTTTGTTTTTTTTTAGACGGGGTTTCGCTGTGTTGCCCAGGCTGGAGTGCAGTGGGGCCATCTCGGCTCACTGCAAGCTCCGGCTCCCCGTTTCACGCCATTCTTCTGCCTCACCCTCCCGAGTAGCTGGGACTACAGGCGCCCGCCAACGCGCCCGGCTGATTTTTTGTATTTTTAGTAGAGACGGCGTTTCACCGTGTTAGCCAGGATGGTCTCGATCTTTTGACCTCGAGATCCGCCCGCCTCGGCCTCCCAAAGTGCTGGGATTACAGGCTTGAGCCACCGCGCCCGGCGAGATAAAGGTTTTTCTATAACACCGAACGTAGAGTGTTGTGGTGCTATGTAGTGTGCAATAGCTCTGTTATTTCAGTATCCAGCGTTGTGTGTTTTTGGTAGAGATGTGGTTTCGCAACGTATTAAGCAGGATTGTCTCGATCTTCTGTGCTTGTGATCCGACCGCCGCGGCTTTCCACAGTGATGGGATTACAAGCGTGAGCCACCGCGCCCGGCCTAGGTTCGGGTTTGATGTGTTAAACCTAGGTCGCGCGACGCTCAGGGTTTCACGCGTGAAATCCTTGAACTTCGGGAAGTTGGGGCGGGCGGATTGGGTAATTCCAGCCTAAGATGGTGTGAAAAATCCCTTCTTCACTAAAAAACCAAAAGAAAAGTGAATCAGGCCTGGTGGCGGGCGCTCTAGCCTGAGAGACAGAGCAAGGTTCTATCTCAAAAAATAAATAAATCTTTGCGTTAAAGGGTTTACTTGTAAACTGGTAATTTGTTGTTTTTCTGTGTTAATCTCTAGGTAAAGTAGCGACTTCTCTTTCCTATTTACTCATGCGCTATTACTGTATTTCTACTGAGCGATGAGTTTCTCTGCATTTCTCATGTAGCATAGCACAGAGTACTTTGTTTTTTTGTTTGTTTTTGAGACGGAGTCTCTGACGCCCAGGCTGGAGTGCAGTGGCGCAATCTCGACTCACTGCAAGCTCCTCCTCCCGGGTTCACGCGATTCTCCTGCCTCAGCCTCCCGAGTAGGTGGGGACTACAGGCGCCCGCCACCACGCCCGGCTAGTTTTGTTTTTGTATTTTTTTTTTTTTTTTTTTTTTTTTGAGACGGAGTCTCGCTCTGTCGCCCAGGCTGGAGTGCAGTGGCGCAATCTCGGCTCACTGCAAGCTCCGCCTCCCGGGTTCACGCCATTCTCCTGCCTCAGCCTCTCCGAGTAGCTGGGACTACAGGCGCCCGCCACCACGCCCGGCTAATTTTTTTTTTTTGTATTTTTAGTAGAGACGGGGTTTCACTGTGGTCTCGATCTCCTGACCTCGTGATCCGCCCGCCTCGGCCTCCCAAAGTGCTGGGATTACAAGCGTGAGCCACCACGCCCGGCCTGTTTTTGTATTTTTAGTAGAGACGGGGTTTCACTGTGTTAGGCAAGATGGTCTCGATCTTCTGACCTCGTGAATATAAGTCACAAAAGAAAGAAGGGAAAAAGAAACTGACGATTTTTTTTTTTTCTTTTGAGAGAGCTTCGCCGTTGTCGCCCGCCTCGGCCTCCCAAAGTTGCTGGGATTACAGGCGTGAGCCACCGCGTCCGTCTGTCCGCCTCTTAAAGAGTAAACGAGGCCGGGCGCGGTGGCTTAGTAATACCAGCTGTAATCCCAGCTACTTGGGAGGCTGAGGCAGAAGAATCGCTTGAACCCCGGAGGCGGAGGTTGAGGTGAGAGGAGATCGCGCCTGGGCAACAACGGCGAAGCTTTCTCAAAAGAAAAAAAAAAATCGTCGGTTTCCTTTTCCCATCTTTCTTTCGTTTGTGACTTATATTCCAGAACGAAGCCCCACACATCATTAATGATTTCAATCGTTTCTAAAGTGTTTCTTAAATCGTTTCTTAAATTGTTTGTTGTTTCTTGTCTAACAGTCCAGAACACATATTACATAATGGAGCCAGGAGACAGACTACGGCTGGCTTGACCCGGCCACGCAGTCCAGGAAAGGTGCTTTTCACCCCAAGTGCAAAATGATCAATGTATTCTTCCGATCTACATAAACAAACACCTCCTGGTTTCATTTTCGTAAAGCAAAACAAGCAGGGAAGCTTTACTCTTTAGGCTCTTTAAACTTCCAGCAACTACACTGCGCTGCATCGGACTCGACGCCCGCTGGTGACGCACACGCTGCGCCGGAAGTGCGAACTGTCTGCCTCCAGGCTTTGTCATGGCGGCTGCTGCTGCGCGCTGGAGCCATGTGTGGGTCGGCACCGAGACTGGGATCTTGAAAGGTGAGTGGCAGGCTCGGGCGTCGGGAAGTGCAGGGGTGCACTTGCGCCCCTGGCGTGACTGACGCCCTCGTCTCTCAGGGGTAAATCTTGAGCGAAAACAGGCGGCGAACTTTACGGCCGGAAGACAGCCGCGGCGCGAGGAGGCAGTGAGCGCCCTGTGTTGGGGCACGGGCGGCGAGACCCAGGTGAGTGGCCGCTGGTCAGGCCGGAGCTGGGGGCGGCCTGGGGCGCAGCAGCCTCGCTCTGCTCGCCATCTTGCCCTTCTTTGCCGCAGATCCTGGTGGGCTGCGCGGACAGGACGGTGAAGCACTTCAGCACCGAGGATGGCATATTCCAGGGTCAGAGACACTGCCCGGGCGGGGAGGGCACGTTCCGTGGCCTCGCCCAGGCCGACGGGTAAGACCAATCCCCTCGCTAAACTCAGGGCCGAAGGGAGAGCGTTGATGCTCCCTGAGGATACTGGAATGATGGCGACAGACAAACTCTTAATGACACGGCTTTGAATGGGTCACAGGAACTTGGGTTTCTGTCTTATGTAGTTCGTACCTGTAACACATATTTATTGAACACCTACTGAATTCCAGGCACTGGGCGAAGTACAGGGGCTGCCGGTAAAATTTCTGCCTTCAAAAAGTTCTCATCCTCTAAGGTTTTTCACCTGACTCCATTATAACTCTCTAAGTAACCATGGGCAAGTCATTTAATAGTTTTGTGTGTGTGTGTGTGTGTGTGTGTGTGTGTTTTGGAGACGGAGTTTTCGCTCTTGTTGCCCAGGCTGGAGTGCAGTGACTCGATCTCGGCTCACTGCAACCTCTGCCTCCCGGGTTCAAGCGATACTCCTGCCTCAGCCTCCCGAGTACCTGGGATTACAGGCGCCTGCCACCACGCGCGGCTATTTTTGTAACTTTAGTAGAGACGGGGTTTCACCCTATTGGCTAGGCTGGTCTCGAACTCCTGACCTCAGGTGATCCACCTGCCCCGGACTCCCAAAGTGCTGGGATTACAGGCGTGAGCCACTGTGCCTGCTAGTCATATAATAGTTTTAAGCAAGGCTGGGTGTGGTGGCTCATGCTTGTCATCCCAGCACTTTGGAAGGCCGAGATAGGCGGATCACTTGAGGTCAGGAGTTCAAGACCAGCCTGGCCAGCATGGTGAAACCCTTCTCTACTAAAAAAACACAAAACTTAGCCGGGTGTGGTGGCTCATGCCTGTAATCCCAGCTACTTGGGAGGCTGAGGCTGGAGAATCGCTTGAATCCATCCCGCAGAGGTTGCAGTGAGCAGAGATCGCACCAGTGCACTCCAGGCTGGGAAACAGAGCAAGACTCCATCTCACACACACACACACACACACACACACAAAAAGTTTTAAGCATTAATTCATTATTAATTCATTTATATTTTTTGAGACAGAGCCTTGCTATGTCACCTAGGCTTGAGTGCAGTGGTGCATTCATGGCTCACTACAGCCTCAACCCCCCGGGGTCAAACGATCCTCCCGCCTCAACCTCCTGAGTACCTGGGACCACAGGCAGGTGCCACCCTGCCCAGCTAAATTTTTAAGTTTTTTATAGAGATGGGGTCTCACTGTGTGCCCAGGCCAGTCTCAAACTCCTGGGCTCAACTTGAGCTCAACCACCAACAAGGTGATGTAGCTCTGAAAGCAAAGATAATGAAGGTGCTAAGTGGTTGGATTACTGGCCCTGCTTTCTTCCAAAGATGATGAAAGAGGGCTGTGAAGCAGGCTGCATAGGTTTGGTGGTGGTAATTCTGACAAGTGAGGTCTGGAAAGCCTCTGGGGGGGATTGGATGTTTGAACTGGGTCTTGAGGGATGGGTAGAATTTTGACTGGTGGAGAAGGGGATAAGGGTATTCTAGAAAGAGGGTACTGCCTGGGAGAGGCCAAGGACTGGGGACATGCTACAGGGTACATAAATAGGATAAATAGCATTTGATTTGGAAGTTGATAACAAGGAAGCATTTTTTTTTTTTTTTTTTGAGACGGAGTCTCGCTCTGTCGCCCAGGCTGGAGTGCAGTGGCGCAATCTCGGCTCACTGCAAGCTCCACCTCCCGGGTTCACGCCATTCTCCTGCCTCAGCCTCTCTGAGTAGCTGGGACTACAGGCGCCCGCCACCACGCCCGGCTAATTTTTTGTATTTTTAGTAGAGACGGGGTTTCACCGTGGTCTCGATCTCCTGACCTTGTGATCCGCCCGCCTCGGCTTCCCAAAGTGCTGGGGTTACAAGCGTGAGCCACCGCGCCCGGCCTTTTTTTTTTTTTTTTTTTTTTATACGGAGTCTCACTCTGTTGCCCAGGCTGGAGTGCAGTGGCACAGTCTTGGCTCACTACAATCTCCGCCTCCCAGGCTCAAACGATTCTCTTGCCTCAGCCTCCTGAGTAGCTGGGATTACAGGCATCAGCCACCACGCCCGGCTAAGTTTTTTTTGTATTTTTATTAGAGACAGGGTTTCACCATGTTGGCCAGGCTGGTCTGGAACTCCTGACCTCAGGCAATCTGCCCACCTCAGCCTCCCAAAATGCTGGGATTACGGGCGTAAGCCACTGCACCTGGCCAAGGAAGCATTTTAATACAAGATGGACACTATATTAGGTTGGGATTAAATGTAAAGGGCTTTAAGTGCTAGGTTGAGAGATGTGCACTTTCATTGGTGTTGGTGAGTTATTCATTTATTGTTTTTGTTTTTCTGAGAGACGGAGTCTTGCTCTGTCACCGAGGCTGAAGTGCAGTGGCATGATCTCAGCTCACTGCAACCTCCACCTCCCTTGTTCAGGCGATTCTCCTGCCTCAGCTTCCCAAGTAGCTAGGACTACAGGCATGTACCACCACACCCAGCTAATTTTTGTATTTTTTAGTAGAGACAAGGTTTCACTATATGTTGGCCAGGCTGGTCTGGAACTCCTGACGTCAGGTGATCTGCCTGCCTCGGCCTCCCAAAGTGCTGGGATTACAGGCGTGAGCCACTGTGCCTGGCCAAGTTACCAGTTTTTGAATAGGAAGTACCATAGTCAGCACTGGGAGCCTGTAGGAGTATGGAGGATGCATTGGAGACAGCAACTGGGAGACTTTTGCCACAGGTCAGGCAAGTCGATACAGAGCTTGAACCCAGCTGGGGAGGGTTGGCAGGTGTGAGAAAGAACATAGGCGCAGGCTGTGCAAATCCTGGGGAGAGACTTGCTTGGACTTCTTGGGAGGGATATTTTAAGCAAGAGACTGACATTTAGTGCCTGAAACCCAGAGCAAGGAACACAAGAAGTTGGTGTTTGACTTTGACCAAACCCTAAATTCAGACCAGCCCTAGTAAGCAACTCAAGATTCAGATAGACCAGTACGGCCAGGTGCTAGACATAGCTGCAAATAGCAAAAGCACTCTGGAATATTACAGAGTTGATTTCCAGCTGTGATTGTAACATAGCTGAGTGGCAAATTAGTTTCTCAGCGCTTGTTTCCTCACTTGGTAAACCCTCACCCTGTTGAGTAAGTTGAATTAACAGATTAGGAAGCTGGAAGCTGTCAAGCGCTGCCTAGAGCCCAGTGACCTGGAGGCTTCCTTCTAAACTGAACTATTAGTAGGGAATCTGGTTGATTTGAATTTGGGGCCTAGAGAATACTTTCTTTTTTTTTTTTTTTTTTTTTTTTTAGACAGAGTCTTGCTCTGTCGCCCCGGCTGGAGTGCAGTGGCGCAATCTCGGCTCACTGCAAGCTCCACCTCCCAGGTTCACTCCATTCTCCTGCCTCAGCCTCTGGAGTAGCTGGGACTGCAAGCGCCTGCCACCACTCCCGGCTAATTTTTTTTTTTTTTTGGATTTTTAGTAGATACGGGGTTTCACTGTGTTAGCCAGGGTGGTCTCGATCTCCTGACCTCGTGATCTGCCTGCCTCGGCCTCCCAAAGTGCTAGGATTACAGGCGTGAGCCACCGCGCCCGGCCGAGAATACTTTCATACTTTTTTTTTCTTTAAATATTAGTCAACTGTAGTAGTGAGGAGGAGAGAACGATTAGAACAAGGAGTTTAAGCACTTAAAAAATCCCAACTCTATCCTTTCTCTGCAGCACCCTCATCACATGTGTGGATTCTGGGATTCTCAGAGTCTGGCATGACAAGGACAAGGACACATCCTCTGACCCAGTGAGGCTCCCCTGCCCTGATGGTTGGGGGAGGGGGGCTGGGGCAGGTGCCTAATGATCACATTGGGGAAGGGAGGATTAAGGACTTTGGAACAGACTCTTATCTCCCGTTCTTTATAGCTCCTGGAACTGAGAGTGGGCCCTGGGGTGTGTAGGATGCGCCAAGACCCAGCACACCACCATGTGGTTGCCACAGGTGGGAAAGAGAATGCTTTGAAGATATGGGACCTGCAGGGCTCTGAGGAACCTGTGTTCAGGGCCAAGAACGTGAGTGACAAGAGTGTGAAGGAGCTGTTCCTGAAGTCGAGGGAGGCTGAGGCCACTGACTATGCATCAGAGACTAGATGGACTTTAGGGGGCGAAGGAGGGCTGAAAAGAGGGGCACATCGAGCCCCCCACAGCCCTGTCCTCCATCTGTCCACCCCACCAGGTGCGGAATGACTGGCTGGACCTGCGGGTTCCCATCTGGGACCAGGACATACAGTTTCTCCCAGGATCACAGAAGCTTGTCACCTGCACAGGGTACCACCAGGTAAGTTGTCACCTCACCCCTACCTTCTGGAATAAAGCAGCCTCCTGGAGAAATGGCCCCCATGGTTTGGCACAACTGCCCTTCTCACCATTCTGAGCTCAGAGGAGCAAGCGCTTCCCCATCTGTTCCAACCCTGTCCCTCAGCCCATGACCTTCCTCTACTGTATTCTAGGGTGGAGTTTCCTGAACTATGCCTGTTTTTCTCCCACCTAGAAGATTGGAGAGTGGATTTCCTTCACTGTGGGAATTATAGGGTGCAGGTGTCAGAGGACATTGGGCTAGATGTTAAGAGAACTGGGTTCTGGTCCTGATGCAGCCTCTCTGATTTGCTTTGGGACCCAGGCCTGAGCCTCCCATCTCTGGCCTCAGCACCTCAGCTTTACATGAAGGGCCCAAATGGGGAATCTTTATGGCTTGTCTCATTTGAGGTCTTGAGACACGGCGGGGCTGGGTCACTGTGTTTGTCCTGTTTCCTTTGCTTCTGCACATTGAAGTCTGATCTTGGTCATACGCCTCTGCTCAAAACACATATGAGGGCATCCTCTTTCCTCCTTCATTCAGGCTAACCTCTGCTTGAAATTTAGCACCCACTGACTACTAGACCAACTTGCTTTTCCGTCCCTCCATTTCCCCTAGATGGGAGTATGGGGGGGATGGAATGCTCACACACTTCCAACCTAGGGGACCTCTCCCCTCAGCTCTGTCCATTTATGCTGCTAAGCAGCTCTCCTGACACCCTGATGCTCAGAGAAGAGGCATACATTTAAGATGAGAAAGTTTCTGAGAGTGGATCGTAAATAAGAAAGCAGTGTGCAGGGAGCGGGTGAGGATGCAGAGATGCCAGAGGGTAGGTGCAGGGTGAGGATACTTTTATGATGCTTCAGCCTCCCTCTAGGTCCGTGTCTATGATCCAGCATCCCCCCAGCGCCGGCCAGTCCTAGAGACCACCTATGGAGAGTACCCACTGACAGCCATGACCCTCACTCCGGGAGGCAAGTGAGTGTTTAGAGGGGAAGGGATGGGAGGGTGGGGCTTGGGAAGGGCTCCAGGAGGTTACTGCTGACCCCGCTTGCCTCTGGTCTCATCCTCAGCTCAGTGATTGTGGGAAACACTCATGGGCAGCTGGCAGAAATTGACCTTCGGCAAGGTGAGTGGACTAGGGTACGTTGGGGGAAAGGAAGGAGCAGGGAGAAGGGTCAGGATTCCCTCTAAGGCGGTGCAGTGGGGCCAGTGAGGCCTCATTCAGGTGCCAGATTGCCTGGGTTCAAATCCTGGTTTCCCCAAAAGCTGTATGACCTTAAACTAATTATTTCAACTCTCTGCGCCTTAGTTTCCTCACCTGCGAAATGGAAATATTAGTAGAAGCTCCAGTCTCAGGGTTTTGTTGCAGATTAAATGTTGAAATGGAAAGTGATTGGAACAGGAAACAATGAATGGTTGGTTATTGGCCAGCCAGTTATCACGATGCTTCCCCGCTTCTCTAGGGCGTCTACTGGGCTGTCTGAAGGGGCTGGCAGGCAGTGTGCGTGGGTTGCAGTGCCACCCTTCAAAGCCTCTACTAGCCTCCTGTGGCTTGGACAGAGTCTTGAGGATACACAGGATCCAGAATCCACGGGGTCTGGAGCATAAGGTAAGTCGTCTCTCCCACCCCCAACTCATGGTCTTGTGGAGGCCCCACCTCCTGTGCCCCCCGTTGATGTTTCTGTCTCAGCATGCCTGGCTCCTTAAGGCCCCTCATCTTTTGCAGGTTTATCTCAAGTCTCAATTGAACTGCCTCCTCTTATCAGGCAGGGACAACTGGGAGGTGAGCAGTTGGGTCTGGGAATGTGGGAGCCAAGGGCATAGATGTGAGGACCTCCCTATGGAGAGGAAAAGGAGGCAGCTGGAATGCAGACCTGGGACTATCTGTTTACCTGCCTGGTCACTTAATTTCTCTGAGAGGCATTAACAGTTAAAATCCTGAGAGGGTTATTTCCAACAGCATGGATGGGGTTGCTTTCTAGGAGCAAGGAATAAAGGTGGTGGTACCCAGAGGGATTCTTTCTCAGCCAGGGTCTCCTTGCCTGTGGGTTTGTCCCTGTGCCTCCGACTACTTTTCTTTTTTCTTTTTTTTTTTTTTTTAACTTCTTTTTGTAGAGATAGGGTCTCCTTATGTTGCCCAGTCTCGTCACTAAGTCCTGGGCTCAAGCAATCCTCCTGCCTTGGTCTCCCAAAGTGCTGAGATTACAGGTGGGAGCCACCGTGCCCAGCCCCCCTGACTCCTAAGCTTTCTTCCCACTCACCAGGATGAGCCCCAAGAGCCTCAAGAACCCAACAAGGTGTCCCTAGAAGACACAGAGACAGATGAACTTTGGGCATCCTTGGAGGCAGCTGCCAAGCGGAAGCTCTCGGATTTGGAGCAGACCCAAGGATCTCTCCAAACGAGACGGAGAAAGAAGAAGCGGCCTGGGTCCACCAACCCCTGACGCCCCTGTGCCCACTTTGTAAATAAACTACTGAACACCCACCGTGACCCTGAGCCTTTTGTGATGGGAGAAAAGAATGAGGGGTAGCTTGGGGTGGGGGCTGCCTGAGCTGGGGCGACGGGATATCTGATGTCACAAAAGCAGGGCCTGGAGGCAGGCAGGCTGGCGTGGGTGGCACTGAGTCCAGGGCCACGCGGGGCCATGGGCTGCTGCCAAGACAAGGACTTTGAGATGTCTGATGAGCAGTCCAAGGAGGCAGAGTCTGAGGACGGCAGGGAAGATGAGACCATAGACACACAAAGAGGGCCCAGGGAGTGTGAGAGGGGGCTTCCCGAGGGTAGGGGTGAGCTCAGAGGCCTCGTCGTCCCCTCAGGCGCCGAAGGTATCGATTTGAACTCCCCGGACCATCCGAATCACAAGTCGAACGAAAGCCTTCTGATCACCGTGCTGTGGCGGCGACTATCCATGTTCAGTCGTCGGGGCTCCTCGCGGTCAAGCAAGAGGCAATCAGACCAGATTCGGAAGCAGGAGAGTCCGATCCGAGAAGGCAACCAGGAGGAGCCGGAGAAGGGATGACCCCAGACCTGCTCTCAGTCCGCCCCAACCTCCAGAGAATAAAATTTCTAACGTGTACCTGCACGACCACTCTGGGGGACTGGGCGCGGACACCACCAGGCAGCTGGTTCTTTAAGGCTCCTTCCCGGAGACAGGCCCAGCCCCCTGAGCTCCTGCTGTAGTACTCCGGGGCGGGATCACGGTGGCGCCTTAGCCAATGGGAGGGCGGGGTCGCTCTTGCGTTTGAGTGTGGGGCGTGTCTTTCGGGTCGCCGGGCTTGAAACGCATGGGACCGCCCCCTCGTCACTGGGGGTGGGGTTACGTGTAGGTGACGTGGCCGCTTCCAGTCTTTGGTCGGGTTTCGGCGGCTTCAGTGCTCGGGGAGGAGGCAGTGACGGCTGGGGAGATTGGAAGTGGCGGCGGCGGCAGGCGGCAGAGGGGAGGTAAGATTCGCTCTAAAGGGGATCTGGCCGCCGTGTCAGCTCTGGGGCAGTGGTTTTACGGGGGCGACGACTGACGGGTGGAAGGGAATCAGGGGCGAGCGGGCAAGTCCTGCTGGCCCGGCTCCGGGTGAGCGAATTCCTTGTCGTCCAATCAGGAAAGCCTCTGTTGAGAGAGACGTCGGCCTTAGCTAATGAGTGGTTGAAGTCTTCCAGAAGGCGGACCTTGGGCGGGGGGGGTGGGACTTCCTGTTTCAAATAAACACCCAGAGGTTTCCCCCTCCGCCCACCGAAGTGTGCCAGTCTTTGGAGGTCCGTTACCGGCCCTCCCTGAGAGGCCGAAGGAAATCTTGGAAACGAAAGGGCTGGGTTAGGGCCCGGGGCAGTTACACGAGCCAGGCCGCAGTCTCAGGACCACGGGATTGGCTCTGGCCCTGTCTCTGCTTCAGGGTCCCCTGCCCGCGCTCTGGCCGCCAGAGCCAAGTTGGAAAAAGAGTCTGAAGCGGGTTCGACTTGGGACAGGGGAAAAGCGGGGCCCTTTCCGCTGCTGGCCCGCCCCAGGATTTGCGAGCGTCTTGGGCGCGAAAGTCCATGAGAAGTGCAGAAGGGGCTCGAGGATTTGTTGATTGGGGTGGGGCGGGGGAGTTTGGGAAAAGAAGCTGCCTGGGGAATGACACTCTCCCCTCCACAACAGTCCGAGGTTATGCGTCTCAATGATCCCGCGGAAACGCTACGGGTCTAAGAACACGGATCAGGGTGTCTACCTGGGTCTCTCAAAGACACAGGTCCTGTCCCCTGCAACTGCTGGCAGTAGCAGCAGCGACATCGCCCCTCTGCCCCCCCCAGTGGCCCTCGTCCCTTCCCCTCCCGACACCATGTCCTGCCGGGATCGGACCCAGGAGTTTCTGTCTGCCTGCAAGTCCCTGCAGACCCGTCAGGTAAGGACCTGGAGTGGAAAACGCGAGGAGTGAGCCTTACTCAAATGTAGGAAGAACTGTGCTCCACCACTGTTAACCGAAGTAATTTTGGGGGGTACCTGATGGAATTGATAGGCTTGGATGGGGCCTGTAGGGTCTGCTATAGCAACAGAGAAGAGGTCGGCTGGCTAACTAGGGGCAAGGACTTAGACTTTTTTTTATGAGGAATCCCTTGGAGGGCAGGATTGCTATTCTGGAGGGAGTACTTCAGAGAGTACTTGGCTGCAATATAATTGGTGTGAATAAGGAACAAGTTCTAGGAAGAACCTTTAGGTTCTAATAAAGCTCTTCTAGGAAGAGCCTTTAGCTGAGCAACATGCACCTTGAATTTTCCAATATACTTCTACCATAAGTTTGCTCTGTAACCATGAGAAAATTAGTTAATCTAGTTACATCTTAGTTTTGATCTCTGTAAGATTAAGGACATTTTCTAGATAAGTAATTTGTTGTTTTTGTTTTGTTTTGAGATCTGTTTTTCAACTCTGTCAACAGGCTGGAGTGTAGTGGCGTGATGATAGCTCACTGCAGTCTTGAACTCCTAGACTCAAGGGATCCTCTTTCCTCAGCCTCCTGGGCAGCTGGGACTACATGGATGCACCACCCAGCTAATTTTAAAATTTTTTCCTACAGGCAATGTCTCACTATGTTGCCCAGGTTGCTCTGGACACCACACCTGGCCCTAGATCAGTAATTTGTATCAAAATCACTTAGGTTTGGATGTGGTGGCTCATACCTGTAATTCCAGCGCTTTGGGAGGCCTAGGCCAGAGGATCACTTGAGGCCAGGAGTTAGAGACCAGCAGGAGCAACAAAGCAAGACCCTGTCTCTACAAGAAAAAAAAAAAAAAAAAAAGCTGGACGTGGTGGCATGTGCTTGTAGTCCCAGCTACTTAGAAGGCTGAGCGAGGCCCAGTCTCTTCCTCTCTCTTTTTTTTTTTTTTTTTTAATTTTGAGAAGGAATTTCTCTCTTGTCGCCCAGACTGGCGTGCAGTGGTGCAATCTCGGCTCACTGCAACCTCCTCTTCCTGGGTTCAAGCGATTCTCCTGCCTCAGCCTCTCGAGTAGCTGGGATTACAGGTGCCCGTCGCCACGCCCGGCTAATTTTTGTATTTTTTTTTAGTAGAGATGGGGTTTCACCATGTCAGTCAGGCTGGTCTTGAACTCCTGACCTGAGGTGATCTGCCCTCCTCAGCCTCCCAAAGTGCTGGGATTACAGGTATGAGTCACCACACCCTGCCTCTCTCTCTCCTTTTTTGGAAACAGGGTCTCTCTCTGTCACCAAGGTTGGAGTGCAATGGTTCTATCTCATCTCACTGCAACATCTGCCCTCCTGGGCTCAAGCAACCCTCCTGTCTCAGGCTCCTCAGTAGCTGGGATTATAGGCGTGTGCCACCACATCTGGCTAATTTCTGTTTTGTTAGTAGAGATGGGGTTTTACCATGTTGCCCAGTCTGGTCTCGAACTTCTGGGCTCAAATGATCCGTCTGCTTTATTTTCTCAAAATGCTGGGATTACAGGTGTCAGCCACTGCACTCAGCTCCTCTTAAAAAAAAATGTGGGAGTGCTTTTTTTTTATTTATTTATTTATTTATTTATTTATTTTTGAGATGGGAATTTCTCTCTTGTTGCCCAGGCTGTAGTGCAGTGGCACGATCTTAGCTCACTGCAACCTCCGCCGCCCGGGTTCCAGTGATTCTCCTGCCTCAGCCTCCCAAGTAGCTGGGATTACAGACATGCGCCACCATGCCCAGCTAATTTTGTATTTTTAGTAGAGACGGGGTTTCTCCATGTTGGTCAGGCTGATCTCAAACTCCCAACCTCAGGTGATCTGCCCACCTCAGCCTTCCAAAGTGCTGGGATTGCAAGCGTGAGCCACTGCGCCAGCCGGGAGTGCTTTTTTAAACAATCCCAGTGGGACCTGAGTAAGCATTGTTTGTTTGTTTGTTTGTTTGTTTTTGAGACAGTCTCTCTTTGTTGCCAGGCTGGAGCACAGTGACGTGATCTGGGTTCACTGCAGCCTCCACCTCTGGGTTCAAGCGATTCTCCTGCCTCAGCCTCCCAAGTAGCTGGAACTACAGGCATGTGCCACCACACCCAGCTAATTTTTGTATTTTTGGTAGAGACGGGGTTTCACCCTGTTCACCAGGATGGTCTCTGTCTCTTGACCTTGTGATCTGCTCGCCTCGGCCTCCCAAAATGCTGGGATTACAGGCATGAGCCAGTGCACCTGGCCAAGTAACTGTATTTACTTATTTATTTATTTATTTATTTATTTTTTGAGACGGAGTCTCGCTCTGTCACCCAGGCTGGAACGCAGTGGTGGGATCTCGGCTCACTGCAGCCTCCACCTCCCAGGTTCAAGTGATTCTCCGGCCTCAGCCTCCTGAGTAGCTGGGACTACAGGTGCATGCCACCACACCTGGCTAATTTTTCGTATTTTTAGTAGAGATGGGGTTTCACCATGTTAGCCAGGTTGGTCTCAATCTCTTGACCTCATGATCCGCCTGCCTCAGCCTTCCAAAGTGCTGGGATTACAGGCGTGATCCACCGTGCCCAGCCGAGTAACTGTATTTTTAAATATTTTTACCGATGGCTGGGCATGCTGGCTGACACCTGTAATCCCAGCACTTTGGGAGGCTGAGGTAGGAGGATTGCGTGAGCCTAGGAGTTCAAGACCAGCCTGGGCAATATAGCAAGACCTTATCTCTACAAAAAGTTAAAAAATTAGCTAGGTGTGGTGGTGTGTCCTGTAGTCCCAGCTACTTGGGAGGCTGAAGTCGGAGGATCGCTTGAGCCCAGGATGTCGAGGGCGCAGTAAGTTATGATCATGCTACTATATTCCAACCTGGGAGACAGAGTGAGACCCTGTCTCAAAAATAGAAAAGTTATAAAGATGTGTTTTTCAGCTCATGGTAAAGCTGCTCTTCTATGTGATCTCCAAGAGCTTTGCAATCATCCTTATTGATTTCCTGATTTGAGGAATAGAATGGCAATACTAGATACCATTTATTTAGTGCTTACTATGTACCAGGTAGTTGACTGAAGTACTTTTCAGCCTTTTTGTTATTTAACCTTAGCAACAATGGGAGATGTGTGGATTGTCTTCATTTTATAGAAGAGGAAGTAGAGATTTAGAATGTTTTAAGTAACTTGCCCCAAATCCCCCAGCTAGTAAGTGGTGAGTCAAGATTTGAACTCAGGTCTACCTGCTCTTCAAATCTGGACTCTAAATGACTACCACTCATAAATCTAGATCATCTGATGGATGCCACCAGTACTAGAGATAGGTTAGTGGACACCTCAGGAAGTGAAAGCTGGGACTGGGGAAGGGAGAACTAAAGTTGTCACCTCTTGCCATCGCTTTTCAGAATGGAATCCAGACAAATAAGCCAGCTTTGCGTGCTGTCCGACAACGCAGTGAATTCACCCTCATGGCCAAGTGAGTTGAGAGAAGCTTTCTGGTGGGGTGATATAATGTCTGAAGAAAAGTAGACTTGCGATCAGTAGCCTTGGCTGTGAAGTCTGGGATTGGTTGTGGGTTCAGAAGGGCCTCCTGCCCTTTCCCACAGTCTCACTAGTGGTCATTTGCAGGCGCATTGGGAAAGACCTTAGCAACACATTTGCCAAGCTGGAGAAGCTGACAATCTGTGAGTGTTCTTGGGGTCTTTCAGAAGTGGGGCAGTAAATCAAAGAGGGCTGAGGGCTATATTCCCTGAGCTTTGTCCTTGACCTCACCCATTGTGGCTTCTTGTTTGTCTCTGTAGTGGCAAAGCGCAAGTCTCTCTTTGATGATAAAGCAGTGGAAATTGAAGAGCTAACATATATCATCAAACAGGTGAGCTACTAGCCATCAGGAGAGCCCAGCATTCCAATCAGATCACCTGTGTCTTCTGTGATTTTCCATTGCCATGGGGACCCAGAGCAAGTTTCTTTTTTTAGAGAGGGGGTCTCACTGTGTTGACCAGTCTGGAGTGTAGTGGTGTGACCTAGCTCACTGCAGCCCTTAACTCCTGGGCTCAAGCTATCCTCCAGCCTGAGCCTTCTGAGCGGTAGAGACTACAGGGACATGCCCTCATTCCTGGATAATTTTTTTTTTTTTTTTTGAGACAGAGTTTTGCTCTTTCACCCAGGCTGGAGTGCAGTGGTATGATCTTGGCTCACTGCAACCTCCACCTCCCAGGTGCAAGCGATTCTCCTGCCTCAGCCTCCCCAATAGCTGGGACTACAGGCACCCGCCACCAATGACTGGCTAATTGTTCTATCTTCAGTAGAAACGGGGTTTCACCATGTTGGCCAGGCTGGTCTCGAACTCCTGACTTCAAGTGAGCCGCCCACCTTGGCCTCCCAAAGTGCTGGGATTACAGGTGTGAGCCACTGCACTCGACTGTAATAGTAACTTTTATTTTATTTATTTATTTATTTATTTATTATTTTTTGAGACAGAGTTTCACTCTTGTTGCTCAGGCTGGAGCACAGTGGCGCGATCTCAGCTCACTGCAACTTCTGACTCCTGGGTTCAAGTGACTCCCCTGCCTAAGCTTCCCGAATAGCTGGGATTACAGGCACATGCCACCACTCCCAGCTAATTTTGTATTTTTAGTAGAGACGGAGTTTCTCCATGTTGGTCAGGCTGGTCTCAAACTCCTGACCTCAGGTGATCTGCCCACCTCAGCCTCCCAAAGTGCTGGGATTACAGGCATGAGCCACTGCACCAGGCCAATAATAACTTTTTTTTTTTTTTTTTTTTTAAGATGGAGTCTCACTCTGTCGCCAGGCTGGAGTGCAGTGGCGCGATCTAGGCTCACTGCAACCTCCGCCTCCCAGGTTCAAAACGATTCTTTTGCCTCAGCATCCCAAGTAGCTGGGACTATAGGTGCGCACCACCACACCCAGCTAATTTTTTGTATTTTTAATGGAGATGGCATTTCACCATGCTGGCCAGGATGGTCTCAATCTCTTGACCTCATGATCTGCCTGCCTTGGCCTCTCAAAGTGCTGGGTTTACAGACATTAGCCACTGAGGAATTGTGTGTATGAAAATAATTCTGTTGATGCCTCTCGAAACTACAGTGCCAGCTGGGCGCGGTGGCTCACGCCTGTAATCCCAGCACTTTGGGAGGCCGAGGTGGGCGGATCACGAGGTCAGGAGATCGAGACCATCCTGGCTAACACGGTGAAACCCCGTCTCTACTAAAAATACAAAAATTAGCCGGGCGAGGTGGCAGGCGCCTGTAGTCCCAGCTACGCGGGAGGCTGAGGCAGGAGAATGGCGTGAACCCCGGGGGGCGGAGCCTGCAGTGAGCCGAGATCACGCCACTGCACTCCAGCCTGGGTGAAAGAGCGAGACTCCGTCTCAAAAAAAAAAAAAAAAAAAAAGAAACTACAGTGCCTTTGACTCTTCCCTTTTCCTGAGTACTGTCCGGGGGCTTTATTGGTCATGCCCTAGACCCAAGATTTTGGCCTTTGAAAGGGTTCTGTGGCCAAGAGCATGGCCTCACAGAATGGAGCCAGGGCAGTAGGCTGGAGGAGTAAACAAGTTACTTACAAATGGATGAAGGCCCTACTTTGCCTCTTTCTAGCTCTTCTCTGCAGGAACTGAGCCAGAGCAAACACTAAACCTTGGAAAATCCTAGCAGGCCCATCTGGTCTGACTGAGATATTCTCACTCTGGCTAGTAACTTCCACCTTGCCCTTCCTACCAGAGATGGCCATCGTGAGAGATGCTAACTGAGGACTCCTTGGCTAATACTTTGTTTTTTTGTTGACTCTTTTACCAGGACATCAATAGCCTCAACAAACAAATTGCTCAGCTCCAGGATTTCGTGAGGGCCAAGGGCAGCCAGAGTGGCCGGCACCTGCAGACCCACTCCAACACCATTGTGGTCTCCTTGCAGGTGGAACCTGGGGAGGAAGGGAGGGAGGCAAAGGGGAAGAATGTGGAGTCTTCTTTGGTTGACCCTCTCTCCTTTTCTTCTAGTCGAAACTGGCTTCTATGTCCAATGACTTCAAATCGGTTTTAGAAGTGAGGACAGAGGTGAGAACAATCTGTGTAGGACGGGTAGGAATATGGGGGTAAAGATCCAAGAGGGAAATGAAGAAGGGACAAGTTCTACAGGGTCATGGGGCCAATGGTGGGAGTCTCTTTAACATGCCTGCTTTCTAGTGGCTTCAGGTCCTTTGCATTTTTCCCCAACCCCAGAACCTGAAGCAGCAGAGGAGCCGGAGAGAGCAGTTCTCCCGGGCACCTGTGTCAGCCATGCCCCTTGCCCCTAACCACCTGGGTAAGTCACAGGTAAAACGGGAAGCCCTGGGAGGTAAGGTTACTTACTCTGGTTGTGATGGCATCCTCTAAAGGCACGGGTTGGCTAGGAGAGTGGAGGGTCAAGGAATTTTCTAGGCTTTATCTCTCAGAGGCCGAACCAGATGGTTGAGATTCGTGATCCACATTTAGACTCCCACATTCTCACTGTTGGGGTGAATTCAGTTATATTCAGAATAATGATAATTTCTAATTTTTTTTGTACACTTTATTCACATTCTCTAATTTTCACAACCACCCTTTGAGAAAGCAACTGTTATTATCACCCATTTTACAGGTGAGGAAACTGAGGCTCAGAGAGGTTAAATGACCTGTCCAGGGTCACAAGGCTAGTAAGTGCCAGAGCTGGGATTCAAACCCAGAGCATGTGGGCTTTGAACCTGCTTTTAACTGTTAAGGTGTGCCACGTCCTGTTTTCTCCCCCAGGGGGTGGTGCTGTGGTTTTGGGGGCCGAGTCCCATGCCTCCAAGGATGTCGCCATCGACATGATGGACTCTCGGACCAGCCAGCAGCTGCAGCTCATTGACGAACAGGTACCCAAGCTCTGAACTAGGGAGAATCAGCTTCTCTATTATCCTCTGTGGTTCCCAAGAGAGTGTTTGGAGTGTGCCATGGGCAGAATGGCAAGCTGGGAGGGTTGTAAAGATGCAGGTCTGACCCTGAAGAAGCTGATGGTGCTCATGTGCTCTCTCCCTCTCCTGAAGGATTCCTACATCCAGAGTCGGGCAGACACCATGCAGAACATTGAGTCGACAATTGTTGAGCTGGGCTCCATCTTTCAGCAGTTGGCACACATGGTTAAGGAACAGGAGGAAACCGTTCAGAGGTGAGACACACTCTCTCGCCCCAAACAGAGGAGCTTTCTCTTCCCCGTGGATTGGCATCTTAAAGTCCCCAGGGACTGCTTGATGCCCTTTCGAAGATAGAGTGAATTCTGCCCACCCATGGGACCCAGTTCACCTGCTTCCATCCACCCAACAAGTGTTTATTGAGCACCTGTTCATGTGAGGCACTGTTCCAGGTGTGGGAGATACAGTGGCAAGTAGGACAGTAAAGCCTGTCTGGAGCTGCTTTGTAGCATGTGTAAGTGTATGGAATTTGATAGGGCAGATGAGGACAGCTGTGGAAAAGAACTGACAAGGCTGGCACGGTGGCTCACACCTGTGATCCCATAGGCAGCACTTTGGGAGGCCGAGCAAGGCAGATGCTTGAGTTCAGGAATTCAAGACCAGTTTAGGCAACAAAGTGAGACCCTGTCTCTACAAAAAAATACAAAAACTAGCTGGGCATGGTGGCATGGGCCTGTAGTCCCAGCTACTCGAGAGGCTGAAGTGGGAGGATGGCTTGAGCCTGGGAGGCAGAGGTTGCAGTGAGCCAAGATCGTGCCACTGCACTCCAGCCTGGGCGACAGAGCCAGATGCTGTGTCAAAAAATAAAAATAATGAACAACAAAATTTCAGGTAGTAATAAAGGCTGTATACAGAGTTAAAGTAGGATGATGTGTTAAAAAAGTAGTGGATGGGTACGGTGGCTTACACCTGTAATTCCAGCACTTTGGGAGGCCCACGCAGTCACTTGAACTCAGGAGTTTGAGACCAGCCTGGGCAACATGGTGAAACCCCATCTCTACAAAAATAAATTAGCTGGACGTGGTCGCGCATGCCTGTGGTTCCATCTACTCGGGAGGCTGAGGCGGGAGGATGACTTAAGCATGGGAGGTCGAGGCTGCAGTGAGCCATGATGGAACCACTGCGCTCCAGCTTGAGTGACAGAGCGAGACCCCATCTCAAAAATAAGAAAATGACTAAGTAGGTATATCAGATTGTGTGGTAGGGAATGCTGCTCTGAAGACATGACATTTAAGCAGAGACTTGAATGACAAGAGGGATCCTGCCAGGCAAAGAAGAGAAAGTGTTCTAGGCCAAGGAGACAGCTAGAGCAAAGCCTTGTGATGGGACAGTCTCACCATACACAAGAATCAAGAAGGCCTGCGTGGCTAGAAAGTAATGAACAGGGATAGAGAACTACAGGGTGTACTGGAGGGATGTAGGCAGAGGCCCAACAGTGGGCTGGCCTCTCTGTTCCTCTGGTGCCTCATGCTACTACAGGAGGTTTTATCTGCTCCTCCTCTGTGGTGCTTAGCATTCAGTCAGTCAGTTATGGGAATATAGCAGCGGGCAAAAGAGACGAAATCCTTGCCCTTCTGGAACGTGTATTCTAATAGGGAGATAGATGTGAAAAAGTCATCATAAATAAACAATATGTTAAAAAAAAAAGTCATAAATGCCAAAAAAAAAAAAGAGAGACAGTCAACACAGGATAAGCTAATCAGGAGTGCCAGGTTTGGAGGGAGAGAGGCCCTATTAAGAAGGTGGCATCACACTTGGGAGAAGGTGAGGAAATTAGCTACATAGACCCTGGCAAAGGCCTGCAGGTGACAATATGTCTGATGAGTTAAAGGACAGCAGAGACTACTGCAGCTGGGATCAATGAGGAAGAGAGTTGTACAAGGTGTGGTCGGAGGGGAACTGTGAGACCTCTTGAGACCATTGGTAGGCTTTAGCTTTTACTCTGAGTGACATAGGGAGCCATTGCATTACAGGGGTTAGTTTTTCTGTGTTTGAGACAGAGCCTTGCTCTGTCGCCCAGGCTGGAGTGCAGTGGCATGATCTTGGCTCACTGCAACCTCCACCTCCTAGGTTCAGGTGATTCTCATGCCTCAGTCTCCCGAGTACCTGGGACCACAGGTGTGCACCGCCATGCCCGGCTACTTTTTGTATTTTTAGTAGAGACGGAGTTTTGCCACATTGGCCAGGCTGGTCTTGGACTCCTGGCCTCAAGTAACCTGTCCACCTTGGCCTCCCAAAGTGCTGGGATTACAGGTGTGAGCCATCACAACTGGCCAAATACATTTAATTTTATTTATTTATGCATGTATTTATTTATTTATTTTTATTTTTGAGATGGAGTCTCACTGTCGCCAGTCTGGAGTGCAGTGCCAGAATCTCAGCCCACTGCAACCTCTGCCTCCTGGGTCCAAGTGATTCTCCTGCCTCAGCCTCCTGAGTAGCTGGGACTGCAAGTGTGCGAGACCACGCCCAGCTAATTTTTGTATTTTTAGTAGAGACAAGGTTTCACCATGTTGGCCAGGATGGTCTGAATCTCTTGACCTTATGATCCGCCCACTTCAGCCTCCCAAAGTGCTGGGATTACAGGCATGAGCCACCATGCCCTGCGTTAATTTTATTTTTATTTATTTATTTATTTTTGAGGCGGAGTTTCACTCTTGTCCAGGCTGGAGTGCAATGGCACCTGTCGCCTCACTCACTGCAACCTCTGGGTTCAAACAATTCTGCCTCAGCCTCCTGAGTAGCTGGGAGTACATGCACCCACACCACTCCCAGCTAATTTTTGTATTTTTAGCAGAGACGGGGTTTCACCATGTTGGCCAGGCTGGTCTCGACCTCCTGACCTCAGGCAATCCGCCCACTTTGGCCTCCCAAAGTGCTGGGATTACAGATGTGAGCCACCGTGCCTGGCCACATTTAACTTTAAAACAAAAATTATAATAGTGTATACCCTGGGATTTGTAAAGTACATAGATTTAACTGTAGAATAAGGGATGAAACAGGAGGGTTTCAAAATTTTGACAGTTTTTTTTTTGAAATGGAGTTTCGCTTTGTTGCCAGGCTAGAGTACAGTGGCTCGATCTCAGGTCACTGCAGCCTCCGCCTCCCAGGTTCAAGTAATTCACCTGCCTGAGCCTCCCGAGTAGCTGGGATTATAGGCGCCCACCACCACGCCCAGCTAATTTTTGTATTTTTAGTAGAGACAGGGTTTCACCATGTTGGCCAGGATGGTCTCGATCTTTTGACCTTGTGATCTGCCTGCCTCGGCCTCCGAAAGTGCTAGGATTACAGGTGTGAGCCACCACACCTGGCCAATTTTGACAGTTTATATGAAGTAGGCTGTGAAGAGTTAATAAGGTATATTGTAATCCCTAGAGCAACCACTGAAATAAAATAGAAACTCAACAATGACATATAGCAAGAAGAGCAATAACCAAATTGAAATGGAAATAGAATTTTAATCAAAATTTCAATTAATTCAAAAGAAGGACAAGAGAGGATAAACAGAAACAAAAAATAAAAGAGAAAAACAGAAAATAGTGCCAGGTGCGGTGGCTCACGCCTGTAATCCCAACACTTTGGGAGGCCAAGGTGGGCGGATCACGAGGTCAGGAGATCGAGACCCTCCTGGCTAACATGGTGAAACCCCGTCTCTACTAAAAATAGACAAAAAATTAGCCGGGCGTGGTGGTGGGTACCTGTAGTCCCAGCTGCTTGGGAGGCTGAGGCAGGAGAATGGTGTGAACCCAGGAGGCAGAGCCGTGAGCTGAGATCGCGCCACTGCCCTCCAGCCTGGGCAACAGAGCGAGACTCCATCTCAAAAAAAAAAAAAAAAGTAAAATGGCAACCCTAAATCCAACCTTATTAAAAATTACGGCTGGCCTCAAGTGATCTCCCCACCTTGGCCTCCAAAAGTGCTGGGATTACATATGTGAGCCACCACACCTGGCCAGATTCTGCCTTTTTTGTTGTTGTTTTTTGTTTTTTTTGTTTTTTTTTTGTTGTTGTTGAGACAGAGTCTCACTGTGTTACCCAGGCTGGAGTGCAGTGGCACGATCTTGGCTCACTGCAAGCTCCACCTCCCGGGTTCACGCCATTCTCCTGCCTCAGCCTCTCGAGTAGCTGGTGTTACAGGCTCCTGCCACCATGCCCGGCTAATTTTTTTTGTATTTTTAGTAGAGACAGGGTTTCACCATGTTAGCCAGGATGGTCTCGATCTCCTGACCTTGTGATCCGCCTGCCTTGGCCTCCCAAAGTTCTGGGATTACAGGCATGAGCCACCGCGCCTGGTCGATTCTGCCCATATTTTAGTCTCCGTCCCAGACCTGTCTCCTAAACTCCGTATATCCATACTCCTGTTCAACATCTCCACTTACTGGCCTGGGAGTGGTGGCTCATGCCTGTCTTCCTAACACTTTGGGAGGTTGAGGCAGGTGGATCATTTGAGGTTCAGGAGTTTGAGACCTGCTTGGCCAAAATGGTGAAACCCCATCTCAACTAAAAAAAAAAAAAAAAAAATAGCTGGGCATGGTGACACATGCCTGTAATCCCAGCTACTCAGGAGCCAGAGGTGGGAGAATCACTTTAACCTTAGAGGCAGAGGTTGCAGTGAGCCGAGATCCTGCCATTGCATTCCAGCCTGGGCAGCAAGAGCAAAACTCTCAAAAAACAAAAACAAAAACACAAGCTGGGTGTGGTGGTGCACTTCTTGGTCCCAGCTGCTGGGAAGTCTGAGGCAGGAGGATCTCCTGAGCCCCAGGGGTGGAGGTTGCAGTGAGCAGAGATTGGGCCACTGCACTCCAGCCTGGGTGACAGCAACACCCTGTCTCAAAAAAAAAAAAAAAAAGTATTAAAAAGTTAAATGTATTTTGAAGAAATTAAGAGGAAGACATGGTAATAGTATTCACATATTTACCATCTTCAGTGTTCTTCATTCCTCCTTGAATAGATCTAAGTTTCCCACTGGTATCTCTTCCCTTTATCCTGAAGGAGCACTTCCTTTGGTATTTTTTTTGTAGTGGAGATCTGAAGAAGCACTTCCTTTGGTATTTTTTTTGTAGTGGAGATCTGCTGACAACAGTTTCTTTCAGTTTTCTTTCATCTGAAAACTGAAATCTTTTTCACTAACTAAATCAAAACTAAACTTTTTTTTTTTTTTTTTTGAGACAGTCTCACTCTGTTGCCCAGGCTGGAGTGCAGTGGTGCGATCTTGGCTTACTGCAAGCTCTGCCTCCCGGGTTCACGCCATTCTCCTGCCTCAGCCTCCTGAGTAGCTGGGACTACAGGCGCCCACCACCACGCCCGGCTAATTTTTTTTGCATTTTTAGTAGAGACGGGGTTTCACCGTGTTACCCAGGATGGTCTTGATCTCCTGACCTCGTGATCCGCCTGCCTCGGCCTCCCAAAGTGCTGGGATTACAGGCGTGAGCCACTGCGCCCGGCCTCACCTTCATTTTTGAAGGATGTTTTCTCTGGATATAGACTTCTGGATATACAGTTGCTTTTCTTTTTTTTTTTAAGTTTTTATTTATTTTTTCCTGAGACAGGGTCTCACTCTCTTGCCTAGGCTGGAGTGCAGTGGCATGATCATGGCTCACTGCAGCCTTGACCTCCCACCTCAGCCTCCTGAGTAGCTGGGGCTACAGGCATACACCACCACAATAGGCTGATTTTTTTTTTTCTTTTTTGCTAGAGATGGGGATCTCACATGTTGCCCAGGCAAGTCTCAAACTCCTGGGCTCAAGAAATCTTCCCATCTTGACCTCCCAATGTGCCTGGCTCATACAGATTTATTCTTTTTTTTTTTCTTTTTTCCAAGATGGAATTTTTGCTCTTGTTGCCTAGGCTGGAGTGCAGTGGTGTGATCTCGGCTCATTGCAGCCTCCACCTCCTGGGTTCAAGCGATTCTTGTGCCTCAGCTTACTGAGTAGCTGGGATTACAGGCACCCACCTCCATACCCGGCTAATTTTTTTTTGTATTTTTAGTATAGACGAGGTTTCACTGTGTTGGCCAGGCTGGTCTTGAACTCCTGACCTCAAGTGATCCTCCCGCCTCCGCCTCCGCCTCCCAAAATGCTGGGATCACAGGCATGAGCCACAGCACCTGGCCCGATCATGTTTTTTTTGTTTTTTTTTTTTTGTTTTTTTTGAGATGGAGTTTCGCTCTTGTCACCCAGGCCGGCATGCAGTGGTGCGATTTTGGCTCACTGCAACCTCCGCCTCCTGGATTCAAGCGATTCTCCTGCCTCAGCCTCCTGAGTAGCTGGGATTACAGGTGCCCGCCACCACGCCTGGCTAATTTTTTGTATTTTTAGTAGAGATGGGGTTTTGCCATGTTGGGCAGTCTAGTCTCGAACTACTGACCTCAGGTGATCCGCCCACCTCGGGCACCCAAAGTGCTGGGATTATAGGTGTGAGCCACCACGCCCAGCCTCTGAGTTTTTTTTGTTTTGTTTTGTTTTTTTTTGAGACGGAGTCTTGCTCTGTCGCCCAGGCTGGAGTGCAGTGGCGCAATCTCGGCTCACTGCAAGCTCTCCGCCTCCCGGGTTCACGCCATTCTCCTGCCTCAGCCTCTCCGAGCAGCTGGGAGTACAGGCGCCCGCCACCACGCCCGGCTAATTTATTTTTTTGTATTTTTAGTAGAGACGGGGTTTCACCGTGGTCTCGATCTCCTGACCTCGTGATCCGCCCGCCTCGGCCTCCCAAAGTGCTGGGATTACAGGCGTGAGCCACCGCGCCCCGCCTGAGTTTCTTTTATGTGTAAATTTGTCTTTAAATTTAGGAAGTATTTGGCTATTATTACTTTAAACATTTTTCTGCCTCTTTCTGTCCTTACCATCTGGAAATATATATGTTTCCAGATACATGTCTTACATAATAAATTTATATTAATTATATGTATATTTTCAGGTCGATGTGCTGTTAAGCCCATTTGGTGAATTTTTTTTAGATAATTTTCAGTTTCAAATTTACACTTCGTTCTTTTTTAGAGATGTTTCTCTGCTGTGATTTACTACCTTCTTAGTACAAGCATATTTTCCCTCAGTTATAATAGCTGCTTTAAAATTTAATTCTTATCATCTGGATTATCCTAGGGATGGTGCCATTCATTGCCTTTTCTTTTCTGTATGGGTCACAGTTCCCTGTTTCATTGTATAACTACTAATTGAGGATTTTATCGTACATGTTATAATTGATATATTATGAAGATTCTAGATTATCTTATGTTTCTATAAAGAATGTTGACTTTTTTGTTGTCGCAGGCAGTTAACTTGGCTGAACTAAGATCATTGTTTTTTATATTTCTTCTGTGGTTTATGTAATTTATGGAATGATTGGTATAATAGGAGGTACCCAGGCATTACTGGAAGGAGAACCTCGAGGAGTGAGAAATAGTCATTGGATTCAGCAATGTAGATATTGTTGGTGACTTTGAGTCAGATTCAATAGAGGGATGGGAGCAAAAGCTTGAATGCAGTGGCGTTTAAGAGAGAATGAGGCTAGCCATGGTGGCTCTTGCCTGTAATCCTAGCACTTTGGGAGGCTGAGGCAGGTGGATCACTTGAGGCCAGGAGTTCAAGACCAGCCTGGGCAAAATGGTGAAACCCCATCTCTACTAAAATTACAAAAAATTAGCTGGGCGTGGTGGCGTGTGCCTGTCATCCCCAGGAGGCTAAGGTTGCAGTGAGCCGAGATCCCGCCACTGCACTCCAGCCTGAGTGACAGAGCAAGACTCTGTCTCAAAACAGAAAAACAAACAAGAATGAGAGAGAGCAATTAGAAAGAGTAGGAATAGATGAATAGACAGCTCTTTCTTTCTTTCTTTCTTTCTTTCTTTCTTTCTTTCTTTCTTTCTTTCTTTTTTTCTTTTTTTTTTGAGACAGAGTCTTGCTCCGTCGCCAGGCTAGAGTGCTGTGGCGCAATCTCAGCTCACTGCAACCTTCGCCTCCCGGGTTCAAACGATTCTCTTTCCTCAGCCTCCCGAGTACAGGCACGTACCACCACACCCACATCCAGCTAATTCTTTTTTTTTTTTTTTTTTCAGTAAAGGCGGGTTTCACCATGTTAGCCGGGATGGAAAATGGACAGCTCTAAGAGTTTTGCTTCAAGATGGAGAAAGGAAATGGAGTAATAGCTGATAGGAGGAAGTTAATCAGAAGTTTTCTTTTTTCGTTTTTTTACTATGAAAATTTGGGGGTTAGGCAAAGTAGCTTACACCTGTAATCCTAGTGCCCTGGGAGTTCAAGGCAGGAGGATCGCTTGAGGCCAGAAGTTCGGGACCAGCCTAGGCAACATAGCAAGACCCTATCTCTCCAAGAAAATGAAAAATTAGCCTGGCATGGTGACATGCCTGTAGTCCTAGCTATTTATGAGGCTCAGCAGAGAAGATCACTTGAGTCTAGGAGTAGTAGGAGGTTACAATAAGCTGTGATGGTGCCATTGTACTACAGCCTGGGCAATAGAGTGAGACCCTGTCTCTAAAAAATTTTTTAAGCCGGGCGCAGTGGCTCACGCCTGTAATCCCAGCACTTTGGGAGGCCGAGGCGGGCGGATCAGAAGGTCAGGAGATCGAGACCACGGTGAAGCCCCGTCTCTACTAAAAATACAAAAAGTTAGCCGGGCGCGGTGGCGGGCGCCTGTAGTCCCAGCTACTCAGGAGGCTGAGGCAGGAGAATGGCGTGAATCCGGGAGGCGGAGCTTGCAGTGAGCCAGATCGTACCACTGCACTCCAGCCTGGGCGACAGAGCGAGACTCCGTCTCAAAAAAAAAAAAAAAAAAAAAAAATTTAAAAGAAAAAGTTTAAATTTACCAGTAAGTTAAAAGAACCATAATAAACACTGATATAGCTGCAACCTACATTCAACAGTTAACAGTTGGCCAGATTGGCTTTGTTTTATTTTTCTGAACCATTTCACAGTAGGTTGCCGTTATGACACTTAATCCTTAAATATTTTAACGTGTCTCCTAAGAATACACAAATTCTCTTTAAAAACCATCCAGTACTCACTTCAGCAGGATGTATATTAAAATTTGAAGAATACAGAGGTTAGCATGGCCTCTGCACATGGATAGCACAAATTTGTGAAGCTTTCTGTATTTTTTATTACCTGGGTGATGAGATAATATGTATACCAAGCCCCAAGACACACAATTTATTTATAGAACTAACCTACACATGTACCCCTGAAACTAGAATAAAATTTAAAAATTAAATAAAAAAATAAAAACCAGGCTGGGCACGGTGGCTCACACCTGTAATCCTAGCACTTCGGGAGGCCAAAGTGGGCAGATCACCTGAGGTCAGGAGTTTGAGACCATCCTGGCCAACATGGAGAAACCCTGTATCTACTAAAAATACAAAAATTAGCTGGGCATAGTGGTGCATGCCTGTGGTCCCAGCTGCTTGGGAGTCTGAGGCAGGAGAAGTGCTTGAACCTGGGAGGCAGAGGTTGCAATGAGCCGAGATTGTGCCACTGCACTCCAGCCTGGGCAACAGAGCGAGACTCTGTCTCAAAAAATAAAAACAAAAAACCACATCCAGTTATCCTATCTGTGAAAGTTAATGATTTCCTAATATTATGTATTATTCAGTGAGTGTCACTCACAACAGAGTGATACTCTGTCTCAAAAAAATAAAAACCACACCCAGTTATGTCTGTGAAAATTAACGATTTCCTAATATGTATTATCCAGTGAGTGTTACGACAGAGCGAGACTCTGTCCTAGAAAATAAAAAAATAAATAAAATAAAAACCACACCCGGGGCCGGGCGTGGTGGCTCACGCCTGTAATCCCAGCACTTTGGGAGGCCGAGGCGGGCGGATCACGAGGTCAGGAGATCGAGACCATCCTGGTTAACACGTGAAACCCCGTCTCTACTAAAAATACAAAAAATTAGCTGGGCGCGGTGGCGGGCGCCTGTAGTCCCATCTACTCGGGAGGCTGAGGCAGGAGAATCGCTTGAACCTGGGAGGTGTAGGTTTCAGTGAGCCGAGATTGTACCACTGCACTCCAGCCTGGCAACAGAGCAAGACTCCATCTCATAAAAAAAAAAAAAAAAAAGACACCCAGTTATCCTATCTGTTAGAATTAACTATTTCCTAATATTATGTGATGTACAGTGAGTGTTTACATTTTCCCAGTTGTCCCCAAACTGTTTAATAGCTTTTTAAAAATTAAATCAGAAAGCCAGGTGTGGTGGCTCACACCTGTAATCCCAGCACTTTGGGAGGCCGAGGCAGGCAGATTACCTGAGGTCGGGAGCTGGAGACCAGCCTGACCAACATGGAGAAACCCCATTTCTACTAAAAATACAAATTTGCTGAGCATGGTGGCGCATGCAGGAGAATCACTTGAACCGGGGAGGCGGCGGTTGCGGTGAGCCAAGATGGCGCCATCGCACTCCAGCCTGGGCAACAAGAGCAAAACTCTGTCTCAAAAAAAAAAAAAAAAAAAATTAGCCGGGCGTGGTGGCGCATGCCTGTAATCCCAGCTATTTGGCACGCTGAGGCAGGAGAATCTCTTGAACCCGGGAGGCGGAAGTTGGGTGAGCCAAGATCACGCCGTTGCACTCCAGCCTGGGCAACAGAGTGAAACTCCATCTCAAAAAAAAAAAAAAAAAAGGAAGAGTCCCGAATGCGGTGGCTCACACCTGTAATCCCAGCACTTTGGGAGGCAGAAGTGGGTGGATCACCTAAGGTCAGGAGTTCGAGACCAGGCTGATGAACATGGTAAAACCCATCTCTACCAAAAATACAAAATTAGGGTGTGGTAGTGCATGCCTGTAATCCTAGCTACTTGGGAGGCTGAAGCACGAAAATCACTTGAACCCAGGAGGTGGAGGTTGCAGTGAGCCAAGGTCATGCCATTGCACTTCATCCTGAGCAATAAGAGCGAAACTCCATCTCAAGTAAATTAATTAAATCGTCCTCTTTTCTGAGCATCACTGTAGGCTTTAATTATAGGTTTGAATATATTGTTTGTCTTATTATTAGTTAGGGCAATGATTATTGTGAGTGCTTAAGTTGTTCCAAATATGTCTGGTGGGAGCCTAGAGGGTTTAAAAGGCTGAGAGAAAATAAACGTATGTTTGCATGCCAATGGGAATGATGCAGCAGATAAATTTAAAAATGAAATATAGGAGAAACATGGGAGAATTCTTGAAATGATGTCCTTGAGAAGGTGAAAGGAAGTGGGCTCCAGGGCATAAATCGAGGCTTGGCTCTAAGAGGAGCTGGCGATAGGTGGGCGACAGGTGGAAAGACAGAGGCTATTGTAGCAATGCTGGGGGTGGAGCGGCATTTATCCTCAGACCACTTCAGTCTTCTCAGCTCATTAAGAAGAAAAGCCAGTAGAGGAGAGGATAGGGGAGAGAAGGTGTAGGAGGTTTTAGGAATCCACTCCTGCCCACTTGCTCTTACCCTTTAGCCAGGGTCCAACCCTGATTGATCTTTATTCCCCACGGTATCTAGCAGAGTGCTTTTACCCTACATTGTTGATCATGTGAAACTGAGTGAACACCTACATTTGTATAAAGCCAGTTTCTGAACATCAATCCACTAAGCAGCCTCACACATTTTTTTTTTTTTTTTTTTTGAGACGGAGTCTTGCTCTTTCCCCCAGGCTGGAGTGCAGTGGCGCGATCTTGGCTCACTGCAAGCTCCGCCTCCTGGGTTCATGCCATTCTCCTGCCTCAGCCTCCCGAGTAGCTGGGACTACAGGCGCCCGCCAACACGCCCGGCCAATTTTTTGTATTTTTAGTAGAGACGGGGTTTCACTGTGTTAGCCAGGATAGTCTCGATCTCCTGACCTTGTGACCCGCCCGCCTCAGCCTCCCAAAGTGCTGGGATTACAGGCTTGAGCCACCGCGCCTGGCGCAGCCTCACACATTTAATTGGCCAAGGTAGAAGAAAACACTTGGAGATTCTGATTCGAGAGATGTAAATGGAGTGGGCTTTCAGGGAGCTTCATTTGTACAAATTCCATAGGGGGTTCTGATTAGCATCCAGGTTTGGGAACCACTGATTAAAAGAAAGTTTGTTTATTCAACTACTATATGTTGAGCACCAGCCATTTATAAGGTACTGCGAGTACAGCTGTCTTGATCCTAGAGTCAGGAGAATTGACCGATTTTTGTTGTTGTTATTGTTTGAGACAGTCTCACTCTGTCACCCAGGCTGCAGTGCAGTGGCACGATCTTGGCTCACTGCAACCTCTGCCTCTCAGGTTCAAGCGATTTTCCTGCTTCAGCCTCTGGAGTAGCTGGGATTACAGGCATGCACCACCATGCCTGGCTAATATCTTGACTGATTTTTTTTTTTTTTTTGAGACGGAGTCTCGCTCTGTCACCCAGGCTGGAGTGCAGTGGCAACCTCCGCGTCCTGGGTTCAAATGATTCTTCTGCCTCAGCCTCCCAAGTACCTGGGACTACAGGTGCGAGCCACCACGCCTGGCTAATTTTTGTTTGTTTTTTTTTCTTTTTTTTTGAGACAATCTCGCTCTGTCGCCCAGGCTGGAGTGCACTGGCGCAATCTTGGGTCACTGCAAGCTCCACCTCCCGGGTTCACGCCATTCTTCTGCCTCAGCCTCTCCGAGTAGCTGAGACTACAGGCGCCCGCCACCACGACCGGCTAATTTTTTGCATTTTTAGTAGAGACGGGGTTTCACCGTGGTCTCGATCTCCTGACCTTGTGATCCGCCCGCCTCGGCCTCCTAAAGTGCTGGGATTACAAGCGTGAGCCACCACTCCCGGCCTAATTTTTGTATTTTTAGTAGAGATGGGGGTGTCACCATACTGGTCAGGCTGGTCTGGAACTCCTAGACCTCGTGATCCGCCCACCTTGGCCTCCCAAAGTGCTGGGATTACAGGCGTGAGCCACCGCGCCCGGCCTAATTGACTGATTTTTATCTATTTCAGCTGAGACCTAGGGAACCCCTTGCAGAGTTAGGCCATAAACACCATAGCTCCTTGAACTATGTTGTATTTTGAATATTAGAATATTAAGTCTGGGTGTGGTGGCTCATGCCTGTAATCCCAGCTCTTTGGGAGGCCGAGACCATCCTGGCTAACACAGTGAAACCCCATCTCTACTAAAAAAAATACAAAAAAATTAGCCGGGTGTGGTGGCCAGCACCTGTAGTTCCAGCTACACGGGAGGCTGAGGAAGGAGAATGGCGTGAACCCAGGAGGCGGAGCTTGCAGTGAGCCCAGATCACGCCACTGCACTCCATCTCAAAAAAAAAAAAAAAAAAAAAAAAAAAGTTGAGTTCTTTCCTCAATCCATGTACATTTAAAATGAAATTATAGCATATAGGCAACTTTACATTCTAGTCTTCCTTGAAACAGTGTCATACGTATTTTTCACTGTTAGCATGTGTTTGCTCATTGATTTAGCAAACATTTGTTGCTGCTGTGAGCTAATCCTGCTGGGTCTGAGGATAAAAGGGTGAAAGACCATTCTGGTCCTCCTGGAGCTCACTAGTAGGAGAGACATAAGTTGACAGTGACAGCTCAGTATGATAGGGCAAGAAGAGAAGGGGATGAGGCTGGGTGCGGTGGCTCATGCCTGTAATCCCAGCACTTTGGGAGGCCGAGGCAGGATTACTTGAGGCCAGGAGTTCAAGACAGCCTGTGCAACACAGAGACCCTGTCTCTATTTAAAAAAAAAAAAAAAAAAAAAGAAGAAGGGGATGAGAGAACTCAGAGTAGGTACTGCTCCTAGATGGGGCCAAGGGGCCTTCCCAGAAGTGAACCAAGCTAAGACTTGAAGGGAATGCCAGCCCAAAAAGGGGAAAGGAGAAGCTGTTCTATGTGAGGAAAAAACAGCACAGAAATGAGAAAGAACTTGGTAGATTCAGGAGTGCAGAATTATTCAGCATGGCTGGGGGAGTGGTGAGAGGCAAGGCCAGGTCACAGATGACCTGTGTGTCACAGCAAGAAATTTGGTGTCACGAGAGAACATAAGAAGCAAGTGGATTGATGGTGGGTGAGAATTAGGTTTGTTCTGGATGTGCTGAGTGCCTCAGACTTCATGGGACAGCTAAATGACAGAGTTTAATAGGCATTTCATCTTCTGATGTTTGGAAGAGAAGGCAGTGCTAGAAGTAAGGACTTAGGACAGTGGCCTCTTGGTGAAACCCTGGGCATAGACCACCCAGAGACTGGGTAAAGTGAAAAAAAGGTCAGGACAGATCCCCTATGGAGTCAGGGGGTATGTGGAGAAGGGAAGAATCTAGCCAGACTGAGGAGGAAGGTTGAGGAAGATGAGAGAAGAAAGCAGAGAGAGAAATGTGTCCTTAGAACTTGGGGTAGAGGAATTTTAAGGAGTGGTTATTTCTCCTTGCTCCTGAGAAAGTAAGTTCGAGGTAAGGATGTGTTTGAGTCAGGAGGGGCTTGAATTAATTGTATCAGTGCCAGTATTTTCAGTGGAATGGCTCAGTAGCAATTTTACAGTATGTTGGAGCATGAAAGGGAAATAAGGAAGTAGAATTTATGGGTAACCATATACAAAATAAATTTATGAAAGGATGCAATCTTTAAAATAGGTGTAGACATTCATATGCTTCCTCTCTGCATGCCAGTGGATCTGGGTTTCAGCACTTGCCCTAGAAACCACTGATTAAGTCTCAAGTTTTTTGGGATGCAGATTCTTGGGCCCCAACGTAGAATTTCTGGTTGTGACACTTTAGAATTTTTATATTTGAGAATTCAACAGGTGATTCTTATTTCTCCTAAGGTGTGAAAACCACTGATCTAATGTTGCTCAGTCATTTTCCTTTTCACCTCATAAAATATTCAAACTACAGAAAAGTTGGGAGGATAGCACAATAAACACTCATATTCCTTTCACCTGTAGTCACTAACTTTTTTGTTTTTATGTTTGTTTTTTTCTTTTCTTTTGAGACAAGGTGACATTCTGTCACTCAGGCTATAGTGCAGTAGCGCAGTAATAGCTCACTGTAGTGTCAAACTCCTGGGCACAAGTGACCCCCACCTCAGCCTCCCCAGCAGCTGGGATAACAGGTGCATGCCACCATATCCAGCTAATTTTTAAATTTTTTTGTAGAGCCGGAGTCTCCTATATTCCCCAGGCTGTTCTTGAACTCCTGAACTCAAGCAATGCAGCCACCTTGGCTTCCCAAAGTGCTGGGATTACAGGCATGGGCCATCTGGCCTGGCCACCAATTGTTAACATTTTATCACTTTTTTTCCTCTTTTTTTTTTTGAGATGGAGTCTTGCTCTGTCACCCAGAATGGAGTGCAGTGGTGCGAGATCTCAACTCACTGCAATCTCCGCCTCCCAGGTTCGAGTTGTTCTCCTGCCTCAGCCTCCTGAGTAGCTGGGGTTACAGGCGCACATCACCACATCCAGCTAATTTTTTGTATTTTTAGTAGAGACAGGTTTTCACCATGTTGGTCAGGCGGGTCTCACTTTTTTGTTCAATGTTAAATTAAATCTAACGTTGATTAAATTAGGTTAAATGCTTTTCGCCGCGGTGATTACATTAGCAGGAACTTGATGACATTATCCCTTTGTTGCTGATGTTAATTGAATCACTTGTTCAAGGTGCTGAACTTGTGATCCACCCGCCTCAGCCTCCCAGAGTGCTGAGATTATCGGCATGAGCCACCACACTCAGCCTTTCCCCTCTTTCTTTTGCCGAATTATTTGAAAGTAGGTGCAAATTTCATGCTGTTTTATCCCTAGGTACTACAGCATGCTAAGAATAAGGCATTCTCCTGAACGCCATAATGTCATTTTCTTTCTTTCTTTCTTTCTTTCTTTCTTTCTTTCTTTCTTTCTTTTTTTTTTTTGAGACGGAGTCTTGCTCCGTTTCCCAGGCTGGAGTGCAGTGGCACGATCTCCACTCACTGCAAGCTCTGTCTCCCAGGTTCACACCATTCTCCTGCCTCAGCCTCCTGAGTAGCTGGGACTACAGGCGCCCGCCACCACGCCTGGCTAATTTTCTGTATTTTTAGTAGAGACGGGGTTTCACCGTGTTAGCCAGGATGGTCTTGATCTCCTGACCTGGTGATCCACCCACCTCGGCGTCCCAAAGTGCTGGGATTACAGGTGTGAGCCACCACGCCCTGCCCATAATGTCATTTTCAAGCTAAGAAAATTAACAGTTCTCCAACATGATCCAGTAATCAGCCCATGTTCAAGTTTCCCCATTTGGTTTTTTTTTTTTTTTTTGAGACGGAGTCTTGCTCTGTCGCCCAGGCTGGAGTGCAGTGGCACGATCTCGGCTCACTGCAAGCTCCACCTCCCAGGTTCACGCCATTCTCCTGCCTCAGCCTCCTGAATAGCCGGGACTACAGGTGCCTGCCACCATGCCCGGCTAATTTCTTGTATTTTTAGTAGAGATGGGGTTTCACCGTGTTAGCGTGAATGGTCCCGATCTCCTGACTTTGTGATCGGCCCGTCTTGGCCTCCCAAAGTGCTGGGATTACAGGCCTGAGCCACCATGTCCAGCCCCCATCTGATATTTAAAACAAAAGTTCTTATCTTTTTTTCTTTCAGTTTAAGACCCAGGAAGATTCACATTTTGTATTTGATGTGTCTCTTTAGTGTGCCTTTTGTTTTATTTTTCATGACATCAACTTTTTTGTTCAATGTTAAATTAAATCTAACGTTGATTAAATTAGGTTACATGCTTTTGCCGCGGTGATTACATTAGCAGGAACTTGATGAGATTATCCCTTTGTTGCTGATGTTAATTGAATCACTTGTTCAAGGTGCTAACTATCAGACTAAGCACACTCATCCCTTGGTATTGTGGGGCATTGGCTCCAAGAGCCCCAGGGGAAACCAAAATCCATGCATCCGCAAGTGCCATAAAATCTTGTCATATGTGCATTAATCTACTCACATCCTCCGATATGCTTATTTAATTTTTTTTTTTTTAATAGAGACAGTGTCTTACCATGTTGTTCAAGCTGGTCTCCAACTCCTAGGCTCAAGTGATCCTCCTGCCTGGGCCTACCAAAGTGCTGGGATTACAGCCTGGCCAAAACTAGGGTCCATATAGCTTTTTTTTTTTGGTGGGTTTTCTTCCCCCCACCCGAGGCCGTCGTGCTATGTTCCCCATGCTGGAGTGCAGTGGCACAATCTCAGTGCAGCATCAAGCTCCTCAACCTCCTGGGTTCAAGCTATCCTCCCACCTCAGCCTCCCGAGTAGCTGGGACTATAGGGTCACACCACCACACCCAGCTAATTTTTGTATTTTTTGCAGAGATGGGCTTTTGCCATGTTGCCTAGGCTGGTCTCAAACTCGTGAGCTCAAGCCATCTGCCCACCTCAGCCTCCCAAAGTGCTGGGATTACTGGCCTGAGCCACCATGGTTGGCCATAGAGCTTTTTTTTATCCCCTGACTTCCTGTCCATATCATTATGTTTTCCTTTTTCACTCAGAACCATGATTTCCTGACTGTAATGGTCTGTGAACATTTTTCCCCTTACAATAAATGTAATATAATATTTACAATAAATATAATATAAATACAATAAATATATTTCCCCTTACAATAAATATTTCCCCTTACAATAAATATAATACATACTCACCAGTTAAAAATGTAAATACTGATGAGCAAAAATTGTAACTAACATTTTTGGGGCTCTTGTGGGTTAGGGACTTTATACTAACTCATTGAAGACTGACAGCAGCCTGAGAGAAGGTAGGGTTTGGGTTATCCTCATTTTGCCGGTGAGGAAAATGAAGCTTGAAGTTAGACTAACTTAAGAGTCTTAAGCTAATAAATGGCAGAGTTGGTTTTCAAACCAGAAATAACTTGTTTATAGTACCCTTCCAAAGCTTTTCTATACACAAATATGTATAAGAATGGAATCATATTGTGACCATCTTTCCATGTCAATAAATGGACTTCAACAGCATTCTTTTTAATCCAGTGTCTTTTTGTTTCCTCTTCTCCCGGCCTTGTCCCCAGGATCGACGAGAACGTGCTAGGAGCCCAGCTGGACGTCGAGGCCGCCCATTCAGAGATCCTCAAGTACTTCCAGTCAGTCACCTCCAACCGGTGGCTCATGGTCAAAATCTTCCTCATCCTCATTGTCTTCTTCATCATCTTTGTGGTCTTCCTTGCTTGAACCCTGTCCACTCTGAGGCACTCTGTTGGGGTTTGGGACCCTCCTGGGAAGGCAAGTGGCCAGTGCTGCCACTGAGCCTGTGCAGGGTACTTGGGAGAAAGGCCCTGTTTCCCTGGAACTGCTAAGAATGGCCACTGCCCCTGATCCCCTACCCCTTGCCTCTGGCCACCCTGTCCTCCCCCCACCACCCTCAGGCCTATGAAACACACAGGGTTCTAGATTTGAACTCTGCTGTGAAGTGACTGGAAGGGAGCAGAGGCCAGCTGGGGGCCAGTGGGGGAGGTTGTTTCCACTAGGAGATTTTTATAAACCCTCTCCAGCCTCTCCCAAAGGAAGCGTTGGCAGCAAAGGGAGATGATGCCCTTACCCACCTTCCTGTGAGTGAAGAGAGGAAGCAGCCCCAGGGACCAATTTTCCCAATTGACCTCTTTCTTCCTCTTTCACCATGTGAGGCAGGGAGCCCTGAGCCCTTCAGCTGCCTGCACAACCCCCAACACTGGCTGCTGGTGACTCTCAATCTGCCAAATGTGCTGCAGCCCGTTTTCTCCCAATTACAGCAAGACTGTCAGCCTCACTAGCCATGTCATCATTTCTGGGTGGGAGCGTCGAAGGGCCTAGGCAGCGAGTGGAGAGAGCCCACTGCCCAGTACCAGAACTGAAAGGGTTGGGCTAATGGCTCTGCCAGGTATCACTGCTGATGCAGGCTATTTTGGGCTCTGACACACAGCTGCCTCTAGGCAGGGGAGAACCAAGTGTTGCAACACTTCATTAGCTTGGAAACTTCCTTTCACACAGGGGAGCAGGATCCCAGAGGGGGTCCCTGATTGGTGGTAACTTCCAGGACTGTCTCAAGCAGTGTTTGGACCTGTTTCATCTGTATCTTCCAACTGTTTGGCCGTAATTCTTCCTTGAGCTAAGCAAGTCAGAAGCTCTGCCTGCTGCCAGTAGAAGGTGTAGAATTTTTTCCTAACTCCAGTTGAGGCTTTTGATTCCCTCCAAGCACTTCACCAAATCAAAGCCAGTCACAGAGAATGGAGGAGACACCTGCCCAGAATACCCACCGTCCAGGGAGATTAATGTGCTTTGTTCTTCCTGACCGAGACTCACAACCACATTCTGAGGTCACTCGAGTGCCCCTGTCTCATACATGCCAAAGAAGTTGAAGCTATAGAGACAACAATCAATCAGGGGCTGGTGGTGGTGCTTTTGGGGGTCTAGGAGAGCCCAAGGCCCTGATATTTTAAAATCTCCTCCTCCTTGGCATCTCCAGCAAGTTGCCGCTGCTGGTGAGCTTCGCTGTCTGCCCTGTTGACACGATGGGTTTCTAGTAGGGGACGCCATTGATGGAAGATCTGTGAAGACAATGCTCGCCAAACCCCTGACAGATGTCTCATTTGACTCAGCAACTCAGGGCGGGGTGGGGGAAATTCATAAAACAAATTCATTTATTTCACAAATACATGTTGAATTTTTACTATGTGCCAGGCATAGTACCTGCCGAGTCAAGCCCTCGAGGAAAAAAAGCCATTAATTAGTCAACGTTCGAGCTCACATTCTAATTCTCAACTTCGTGATTTGTTAATCCATCTTATAGGCGAAGAAAGCGAGGCATAGACAAGGAGCCGAGCTGAAACTGGCTAGATTCCGGTAGGGGTCTGAGCCATCTCTCCCACCTGGAGGCGCGGTCTCCATTCCTCTGAAGCCCTTTGTGCGGCCCCCTTCCTCGCTGAGTTCTGGGCTGCAGTGGCAGCACTCTGCTCTAGCACTAACTCTGAAGCTGCCAGGGCAGCGTCAGCGGACAGATGAAAAGGTGCCGGGACATGCCGGCTGCCAGCCGGGGTTCCGCAAGCTCAGGCCTTAGGGCGGGGCGTGGAGGGGAGGCCCCGCCCCTCGCACGACGGCCTTAAGTGTGCGCACGCGTAGGGGGTCGCTCTTTCTCCGGGCGGCGGCACCGCCCACACCCTGGGACGTCAGCGGCGTGCGACGTGCTTTGCTGTATAAATGCGGTGGCTCCTGGCCTAGGGACACTTCAGTCCTGAGCGCTTGGGAGTGCGGTCGTTTGCCGGCGTAGCGGCCAGAGCCTGAGCCAGCCCTTGTTCTTCGCTGTGGCATGGCGGACGAGGGGAAGTCGTACAGCGGTCAGTACTGGTCTTCGGGTGGGGAACCGGCTATCTGGGGCGTGGGTGGGCGGCGCTGGCCTAGGCCTCAGCCCCCGGGGCGTGAGGCCGCTAGGGGCCCGGCGTCCGCGGGGAGCGGCGCGCGGGGGGCCGGGCACTGGAGGTGGACACCCGAGTTGTTGACTCCTGGATTCCTGCTGGAATCCTGGTGTTGGGGGACCTGCGGCTCGGAGTGGGTGGCTCGGGGGGTAGGGTGACGGGATTCCTTTGAACTTTGTGGGTGGTTGATGCCTGTCAGTTCGGTTTGGCGGCCTGACTCTTCCTTTAATGTGAGTTAGTGCCCTGCTCGTGGGCTGCCCTGGTGCCCTATTTTTTACTGCGTCCAGTCGGTCTTGAACCCTCGGGCCTGGGCTTTGGCTTAACATTCGAGACTTACTACACATCAACTGGATGTTCTAGTCTGAACACTACACTGGGTGTTAGTTCTTTTGTAGTAGTTAGGAGTGCGTGGTGGAGGTTGAAACCGTGAATTTAAAACTGTCGTTTTCCACCCCCTTAATGTGGAATAACAACAGTATTTCTTAAGAGTGTGTGTGGGGAGGGGAAATGAGATCATTCCTATCAAGTGCCTGAAGCATAGTGGCCGGCACTGGAGAAAGTTCTCAGTGAATGTTAGCTGCGCCTTCTATGTTCTTTTTTCCTAGGGTCATTTGTTGAGATTCATTTTTTACAGAGTGCTCGGTATTAGGCAGACCTCTTTTGGGAGTTAGGGACCTTTTTTAAGACGCCAATCCTACACAGCATGAATCAGAAGGTCATCTTCCTGGAGAGCATTCCAGGGTCCCTGGTTAAGCACCCTAGCTTGGCACTGCCGCTAGAGCCTGAGTCTAGAATTTGTCTCCTGAGTTAAAGGACATTTCTGTGCATGGAAACGAAGAGCTCTTCACAAAACTTCAAAGTGGCAATTTGAGAACAAGGAGAATTTTTAGAGGATCCTTAAACTGGTCATATTTGTAACTGGCATCTGTACTGTATAGACAAAGTACCGAGTGGCAGATTTCAGGTGGCTTTCAGAGGTCTGATTTGTGTTCAGTTACACTTTTGGGTCTCACATTTCTATATCCTGCTTCTCTCTAATTCCAGTTTCTACTTCATTTTTCAAAAGCCCTACACAGTTTTCCGGTAACTTTTCCCTGATGCTGCCCTGCCACAGAGAGGGTTCTTTCCTGTGGATAGGCAGCGAAGTTTGCGTGGAGATGGCCTCTGTAGTTAGTATGTATCTCTTCCAATAGTTCAGAGTACTAGAAACTATGATTGCCACACCAAGCCGGACCAGTTACTTACTTCTAATTTGTATTCCTGTTTCTAACTCTAGAACACGATGATGAGCGTGTTAATTTCCCTCAAAGAAAGAAGAAAGGCCGGGGTCCCTTCCGGTGGAAATATGGTGAAGGAAACCGTAGGTCTGGAAGAGGCGGTTCTGGTATTCGGTCTTCCCGCCTTGAGGAAGATGATGGAGATGTGGCAATGAGTGACGCCCAGGATGGTCCCCGAGTACGATAGTAAGTGACCAGTTGGTCTGGTTTGAATTTAGTGGCTCATGAGATTATATGGCCCTTTTACTCTCCATGTCATTTCCCTTCCCACCTGTTACAGTGAGAAATGCCAGGACTAGCTTAGTGATTAAACAATCTTAGTTGTAGTCCCACTGACAGTGCAGGAAGGTCTTTGAGAAGAGTTTCCTAGCATTTGTGGTCATTTTATTCTCTGCTTACCCACAGCAACCCCTATACCACCCGACCTAACCGTCGGGGTGATACTTGGCATGATCGAGATCGCATTCATGTTACTGTGCGGAGAGACAGAGCTCCTCCAGAGAGAGGAGGGGCTGGCACCAGCCAGGATGGGACCTCAAAGAACTGGTTCAAGATTACAGTGAGTACTTTGAGAAAGTAGATGGTGCAGTAGAGATAGGAGGCCACGTTGAGAGTGGAGATGTTTAATTTTATTCCACAAAAATTATTCTTTTTTTTTTTAAATGGAGTCTTGCTCTGTCACCCAGGCTGGAGTACAGTGGCGTGATCTCGGCTCACTGCAACCTCTGCCTCGCGGGTTCAAGCGATTCTTCTGCCTCAGCCTCCCGAGTAGCTGGGGCTACAGACACCCACCACCACGCCCGTCTAATTTTTGTATTTTTAGTAGAGACGGGGTTTCACTGTATTGGCCAGGCTGGTCTCGAACTCCTGACCTCATGATCTGCCCGCCTTGGCCCCCCAAAGTGCTGGGATTATAGGCATGAGCCACCGCGCCTGGCCCAAAAATTATTCTTGTCAGCTGATTACTCCACAGTCAAGTGTCTATCTTTTCTCCTAGGAATCAGTATCTTCCAACACCTTAGAGCAGGTTCAGAGAAGGGGTGGAAGAGAAATATGAAAATTGTGGTTGGATGTCTTCATTTGGCTCAGGCTGAGTGTTGGGGCTTGGAGTCCCTGGAGTTCTCTGAGGGGCAGGCAAGGCGTAAATAATATCTTGGAACTTTTAGAATAAATAAAATTGATTTTTTTTTTTTTGAGGGATTATAAGTGTAAATGGGCTGGGTACAGTGGCTGTTGCCTGTAATCCCAGCACTTTGAGAGGCCGAGGTGGAGGATCACTTGAGGCTGGGAGTTCAAGACCAGTCTGGGAAATACAGCAAGACCCCTTCTCTACAGAAAATGTTAAAATTAGCCGGGCATGGTAGTACATGCCTGTAGTCCTAGCTACTCCAGAAAGCTGAGACAGGAGGATCGCTTGAGCCTAGGAGATGAAGGCTGCAGTGAGCTATGATCGCACCACTGCACTCCAGCCTGAGTGACAGAGTGAGGCCCTGTTACTAAGAAAAAATAGTAAGTGTAAGTAGACAGAAAGGAGTTAAAGAATCTATGTGTATCTCAAGTAGAAAACCTAGTACTGGTCCTTTCTTTAGATAGTCTTTTAAAGTTTGGTAGAAGGTATAAAAGGCATTGTATTGGGTCTGCTATTCAGCCTTACTTATCCCTTCTTTTCTCTTTCTCTCATTTCTAGATTCCTTATGGCAGAAAGTATGACAAGGCATGGCTCCTGAGCATGATTCAGAGCAAGTGCAGTGTGCCCTTCACCCCTATTGAGGTAAGACAAGGCCTGAGTGGCTGGCTGGCCAGGCACCAGGGATGGTGAAGGGGCAAGCTGGACTCCCAGTGTAATGCCCCTCCCCAAGGGCTCTGGACTCCCAGTGTAATGCTCCTGTTTCCTCTTGCAGTTTCATTATGAGAATACACGGGCCCAGTTCTTCGTTGAAGACGCCAGTACTGCCTCTGCATTGAAGGCTGTCAACTATAAGATTTTGGATCGGGAGAACCGAAGGGTGTGTTTAAAGGGCCTGGCTTGGCTGGAGGTGGGAGTTGGTGCCCAGAACAGGGACTGGGTCTTGGTCTTGCGGCTTAGGCTTCCCTACAGTTTTCTGTGCCCTTTGTGTCTTCCCTCCAGATATCTATCATCATCAACTCTTCTGCTCCACCCCACACAATACTGAATGAACTGAAGCCAGAACAAGTAGAACAGCTAAAGGTGAGGCAGGCTCAAATTAGATGTTTCCAACCCAGTCTTATCACTTCTCACACCCCCACCCCACACACACAACCCCAGTGACCACTAAACCCTTCTTTTTCTCTGTAGCTGATCATGAGCAAACGATATGATGGCTCCCAACAAGCCCTTGACCTCAAGGGCCTCCGTTCAGACCCAGGTATGGTTGACAACAGTTCTCAGATAGGTGGTGACAAGGTGGGATCTGTCAGGGAGGGAAGGTTTGAGGATGTTTTACTCCTAATGTTGGCATGGGCAAACCCTCTCAGTCTTCCCTTTCCTTCCCTTCTGCTTCCTGAAGATTTGGTGGCCCAGAACATTGACGTTGTCCTGAATCGCAGAAGCTGTATGGCAGCTACCCTGAGGATCATTGAAGAGAACATTCCTGAGGTAAGGCCTTTGGCCCAGTATTAGGCATGAGGAAGCAGGGTGCGTTAGATAGGAAGTGGCTGGAGGGCAGATTCGTCTCTGATCCACTTGCTGGTGATACTTCTTCTAAACTCTTTTCTCCTCACAGCTATTGTCCTTGAACTTGAGCAACAACAGGCTATACAGGCTGGATGACATGTCTAGCATCGTTCAGAAGGCGCCCAACCTGAAGATCCTAAACCTTTCTGGAAATGAAGTGAGAATTGATAGCTCGGCTATATTTTTGAAGGGGTGGGTAGAGGGTGTAGAGAGTTTGTCCGGTGATGGCAAGAGGCAAGAGAGAGAACTCAGGCCAGATGTGCTGGTTTGTGACTGTAATCCTAACACTTTGGGAGGCCAAGGCAGGAGGATCACTTAAGGCAAGGAGTTTGCACGCCTCTAGTCCAAGCTGCTCCAGGGGGCTGAGGTGGGAGGATTGCTTGAGCTCAGGTGTTCAAGGCTGCAGTGAGTTATGATTGTGCCGTTGCATTCTAGCCTGAGCAACCTGTCTCAAAAAAATTTTTTTTAATTTAAAAAATAAATTAGTCGAGCATGATGTCACATGCCTATAGTCCTAGCTACCCAGGAGTCTGAGGTGGGAGGATCTCTTGAGTCCAGGAGTTTGAGGCTGCAGTGAACTATGATCATGCCACGGCACTGAACTTGGGTGACAGAGTGAGACCCTGTCCCAAAAAAAAAAAAAAAGAAAAGAAAAAATTTTAAAAGATTAAAAAAGATCTCAGAGCTAAGCGTAGGGACTGGGGGTATGGGGAGCCAGCTGGCTGTCTTCACCAGGGTCTCCTCCCTTTTTTCCTTCCACCCTTTGCAGTTGAAGTCTGAGCGGGAATTGGACAAGATAAAGGGGCTGAAGCTAGAAGAGCTCTGGCTCGACGGAAACTCCCTGTGTGACACCTTCCGAGACCAGTCCACCTACATCAGGTCAGTTGTAGCCTGTGTCTCCCCTCCTGGGGACCTTCACCCCCTGGGAGGCTGAGCTAATGCATCCTGACCAGGGCCCGTCTGCGGAGATGTGCAGCCCTGAGCTGGAACCACCTGTCCTTTGGGAGGAACGCGTGCTCCCCCTTTGGTCTGTCTATGTCTTCCAGCTTTGTCCTGAGATCTTCTCTCTTCTGACCTGACTATCTGTTTGCTGGGTCTGTGGCCTTTCTCTTTCTTCCTGAACACAGCCTTTTCTAGAATCTCCCTACCCTGTTGTTCCAGGAAAGGCATCTCCCTTTCTACTCTGACCAGAGGGTGTCTTGTACATACCCTATAGATGGGGTTGCCTTGTGCCAAGAGCCTGGTGTCCATGGGTTGAGGAAGCCCTCCCTACCTGGGACTTCCTGCTGAGATGGGCCTTCCCTCCTTTATACTGTGATGGTCCCTCTTGCCCTTGTGCCAAGAGGTACCCTTTTCTCAGGATCCACTTGCCCAGGGCTGTTGCTGTCCATGCTGAGGTTGAGGCCTCCTAGGGGCTGGTGGCATGCAGTCTGTCTCTCTCGCTCAGTGCTATGAGCTGGGCTCTCCCTGAAGAAGAAACCTGGGTTCCCCAAGATGTGACCAGAGCTGGGGCCCCGCCAGCAGGCGAGGGAATCCCAAGGCAGGTGCTGGGCGTGGAGGCCACGGGGGCATAGGCTACCAAGGAGACAGAGAACTGACCCCCTCGGGGGCGCTGCCTCTCCCTCACTCACACACTGCACGTCACCCTGTTTGGCCCCGGTGGATGGCTGGTTAGCCAGAGACGGGTAAGATTCCTCAGGGAAGGAACAACCTAAGACAGGCACAGTCGCAGAGGGGCCATCAGGAGAGAACTTGGGGGCAACAGAGGTGGGGCATGGACCCTCACCCCCACAATCCTGCAGGGGCCTGAACCCTCATACCTTCTGAGGAAGGTCTCCTGCCCCCATGGCTGCTTTGCTTCCCACGCCCAGCTCAGATCGGGACCCAGGTAGCAGACAGAGACCTGGCCAACAGCAAGTGCCCACTCACCACAGCAACGATTTGTTTCTCATTTCTACCTTGGACCACAGGGATGGGGCAGCTGAAAGAAAGGGCTGTGTCAGGGTGTCTTTCTCCCTTTTCTCCCTCATTTTTCTAGATGCTTTTTTGCCTTGTAGTTCTTTCCCTTTTTCTTTGCTTTCTCTTTCCTTTTTCTCTCTGTCTCCTATACCTCCCCATCTCTCCCTTGCCCCTGCCCCATCCTGCCTTTTTCTCTTTTTCCTCCTTTTCCTTTCCTTTCTTATTCCTTTGCCTCTCCTCTTCCTGAGCCCCACCTGCTCATCTCCCTGCCCTAACATCCTGTGCCATCCCTCTGGTGTGTTTGGGTCTTGGCCAAGGCCAGACCTGGCAGAACTGATGGATACCTGGTGAGGCAGCGGAGCCCCTGGGCTCCCACCCCATTCCCTCCTCCCGGGGCTGCACAGGTGAGTAGGTGGAAGGTAAGGGGGGCAGGGAGGGGAAAGAGGTCCTGGGCTTAAAGCCTGGGCTTGGAGTACTGCTCCTTGACACTCAGGGTCAGGCAGAGAGAAAAGAGACAGCCTTCAAGGCAGTCCATGTCTGGGTGCCCCGGCTCAGGTGGGGAGTGGGGACCATTTTTCCCTGAGCACAGGCTGGGAGGGAGTGGAGGGATGAGCAGGATGGGATGGGCTGTCCCTCGGGTTTGGTATATTTGCTCCTAGAGCAGCCCAGGAGGCACGGTGGCTCTGAAGCATCACTCACTTCTGTCCCGTTCTTGACAGCGCCATTCGCGAACGATTTCCCAAGTTATTACGCCTGGTAAGTCCATAATTTTTTCATTCTAACAAGCACAGCATCTCTCACTCACAAGGATCCTGGTTAGTTTTCTTTTTCTTTTTCTTTTTCTTTTTTTATTTGAGACGGAGTTTCACTCTTGTCGCCCAGGCTGGAGTACAACGGCGTGATTTCAGCTCACTGCAACCTCTGCCTCCCAGGTTCAAGCGATTCTCCTGCCTCAGCCTCCTGAGCCCAAGTAGCTGGGATTACAGGCATGTGCTACCACACCTGGCTAATTTTTGTATTTTTAGTAGAGACAGGGTTTCACCATGTTGGCCAGGCTGGCCTCGAATTCCTGACCTCAGGTGATCCACCCACCTCAGCCTCCCAAAGTGCTGGGATTACAGGCATGAGCCACTCGCGCCAGGCCCCTTTTTTTTTTTTTTTGATGGAGTCTTGCTCTGTTACCCAGAGTGCAATGGTGCAATCTTGACTCACTGCAACCTCTGCCTCCTGGGTTCAAGCAATTCTCCTGCCTCAGCCTCCCGAGTAGCTGGGATTACAGGTGTGTGCCACAACACCCGGCTAATTTCTTTGTGTATTTTTAGTAGAGATGGGGGTTTCAACCATGTTGGCCAGGATGGTCTTGAACTCCTGACCTCAACTAATCCATCCACCTTGACCTCCCAGTGTGCTGGGATTACAGGTGTGAGCCACTGCGCCCAGCCTGGATTCCTGGATACTTTTCATGATGCTTTTACACTTGACTTCTGACCCTTTTCTCTTAGTTCTTCAGTCTACTTATGCATCCAGCCTTTTTCTCTCTGGTTTAAACTGTCAGCTTTCTTTTTTGTTTGTTTTGTTTTTTTGAGACAGGGTCTGGCTCTGTCTTCCAGGCTGGAGTGCAGTGGCGCAATCGTAGCTTACTGCCACCTTCGCCTGCCAGGCTCAAGTGATCTTCCCACTTCAACCTCCCAAGTAGCTGGGACTGCAGGCATGCACCACCATGCCCAGCTAATTTTTGTATTTTTTTTGGTAGAGATGGGTTTTGCCATGTTGTCCAGCCAGGCTGGTCTCAAACTCCTGGGTTCAAGCCATCTGCCTGCCTCAGCCTCCCAAAGTTCTGGGATCACAGGTGTGAGCCACTGTGCCCAGTCTACACTGTCAACTTTTACTTCCTTTCCACAGGATGGCCATGAGCTACCCCCACCAATTGCCTTTGATGTTGAAGCCCCCACGACGTTACCGCCCTGCAAGGTAGGAAGCATGGACAGAGTAAGAACTTGTGTGTGGAGAGAATACTGCTTCCATGTTCCTAATACCTGTTTGATTTCAGGGAAGCTATTTTGGAACAGAAAACTTGAAGAGTCTGGTCTTGCACTTCCTGCAACAGTAAGTATCCCAGGGTCCCCCTTCCCCACCCCAAGGTTGAGGGGGAATGGTGGGCAGACTCAGGCACACATCAATCTTTTGGTTTTTTGTTTTGTTTTGTTTTGTTTTGTTGGACAGCGTCTCATTCTGTCACCCAGGCTGGAGTGCAATGGTGTGATCTTGGCTCACTGCAACTTCAAGTGATTCTCCTGCCTCAGCCTCCCCAGTAGCTGGGACTACAGGTGTGTGCCACCACACCTGGCTAATTTTTGTATTTTTCGTAGAGGTGGGGTTTCACTTTGTTGGCCAGGCTGGTCTCCAACTCCTGACCTCATGATCCACCTGCCTCTTCCTCCCAAAGTGTTGGGATTAGAGGCGTGAGCCACCGCACCCAGCCATTTTTTTTTGTATTTTTAGTAGATATGGGGTTTCGCCATGTTGTCGAGGCTGGTCTCGAACTCCTGGGCTCAAGCTATTCACCCACCTCAGCCTCCCAAAGTGCTGGGATTACAGGCATGAGCTTCCATGCTGGGGCACAATTCACTCTTGGGAGCTACTGGGTCCTTTTATGGCTGTAGACCACAGAGCCATACTTTCGCTTTTGTTTTTCCCATAGGTACTATGCAATTTACGACTCTGGAGACCGGCAAGGGCTCCTGGATGCCTACCATGATGGGGCCTGCTGTTCCCTGAGCATTCCTTTCATTCCTCAGAACCCTGCCCGGTTAGTATCACATCCCAGAATCTGCCCGAGACCACTGGGTTTCCCAACAGATACAGGGCAGCACCTGCTGGCAGCACTGCTCTGAACACCACGTCCATTCCTTTTATTCCCCCAGAAGCAGCTTGGCGGAGTATTTCAAGGATAGCAGAAATGTGAAGAAGCTTAAAGACCCTAGTAAGTGTGTGATACGAACAAAATATGATGGGAAAAGGGCATGGGAAGGAATCAGTCATAGAACTCAGGAGTGTGTGGCAGCACCACTGAGCTTTCTCCTCTACCCACAGCCTTGCGGTTCCGGCTGCTGAAGCACACGCGTCTCAACGTTGTTGCCTTCCTCAATGAGTTGCCCAAAACCCAGCACGACGTCAATTCCTTCGTGGTAGACATAAGCGCCCAGACAGTAAGCTCCTGCTTGTGCCTGACAGAAGCCTAGAATTGGGGTGGGGGTGGCATTTAATAGGCAAGGGGGGGGGCACTCAGGCTCTGAGAAGTGTACATTGTACCTTGATGCTGCTTCTCTTTCAGAGCACACTGCTGTGTTTTTCTGTCAATGGAGTCTTCAAGGAAGGTAAGAATATTTAGAGTACTGGGTTTGTAGCATGGTCCCACCCCCAGCTGGAATTTTCCTCAGCACTCTTAGCTTCCCAGCTACTTTCTCTCTCATTTTCTTTTTGAGCTCCTTCTCCCATTCTGCCCCCAAGCCGTCTTGGCTTGGCCTACCTCTCCACCTGTCCTGTCTGGATATGGGAAAAGCCTGGGAGGACTTTGGAGTCAGGCAGTTCTTAGTTTCCATCCTAGTTTTGGTTGTGTGGGGCTGTGGACAAGTAACATTACCTCTAAGACAGAGTCTTTATTTGTAAGATGGGGTTAGTAATAGCCATCTCATAGTGGTGCTGTAGGAAGTAAACTGAAGTGACTTACAAAGTGCTTGGCCTGGGGCCTGGCATACAGATGCTATCAGTGGATTAGCAGTTATTACTCTTTTTTTGAGACGGAGTCACACTCTGTCACCAGGCTGGAGTGCAGTGGCGTAATCTTGGCTCACTGCAACCTCCGCCTCTTGGGTTCAAATGGTTCTCCTGCCTCAGCCTCCCAAGTAGCTTGGACTACAGGTGCACACCACCATGCCCAGCTAATTTTTGTATTTTTAGTAGAGAAGGGGTTTCGCCATGTTGGACAGGATGGTCTCGATCTCTTGACCTCGTGATCTGCCCGCCTCAGCCTCCCAAAGTGCTGAGATTATACGCATGAGACACCGTGCCTGGCCGTAGTTATTACTATTGTCCTTTCTGACCTGACCCTTCACCCCACCTCTGCTTCCCTTATACCCTTATATACTTAATCATCCCTCTCTGACCTGCTAGGATTCTTTGTATCAAAGAAGACCATGATTCAAGAAGCTGTTTGTAAACATAAAGCACTAGTGACCCTAAGGTGTTGTTGCTGTTCTCATTGCAGTGGACGGAAAGTCCCGGGATTCTTTGCGAGCCTTCACCCGGACGTTCATTGCTGTTCCTGCTAGCAATTCAGGGTAAGTATTGTGCTTTTGGATTGGATACCAGTCCTAATCCATGGCCAACAGTGTGGTAATTGGAGGGTAGAGTCAGTCTTTGGGGTGATTTCAGAAAGGCAACAGGAAATCAGAGAAAGCTCACATAGTAGTTAAGAGCCAGTTAATAGCTTAGCTCTGGAATTGTACCGTCTGGGTTTTCATCCTGGCTCCACCACTTCTAGCAAGTAGGCTGCTGCCTCATCTGAAAATTCATATAACAATATTCACTTCCTAAGTTTGTTGTGAGGATGAATTAAAAAAAAGAGCTAAAGTCCATGGGTTGGGAGAACTCTAGTGTGTTTGGTAGATAATCCTTCCAAACATTGATTCCATGGGAGGGGATAAATGATAAAAGGTAACAATAGCTAAGAGTAGGAGGGGGACCTTGTGGATATTGAAAGAATCAGAGAATAGGAATGATGTTGGGAGGATGACGTTATCTATCTATCTAGCTTTTTAAGTGCTCTTTGTCCTCAAGGCTATGTATTGTAAACGACGAGCTATTTGTGCGGAATGCCAGTTCTGAAGAGACCCAAAGAGCCTTCGCTATGCCTGCACCCACGCCTTCCTCCAGCCCGGTGCCCACCCTCTCTCCAGAGCAGCAGGAAATGTTGCAAGCATTCTCTACCCAGTCTGGCATGAACCTCGAGTGGTCCCAGAAGTGAGTACTGGGCATGTGTAGGATGGGGGTGAACTGAAGTAGGGCTAGTAGTAAATAATGAGAGCTCCTGACAGTTTTTTTTTTTTTTTAAAGACAAGTCTTACTCTGTCATCCAGGCTGGAGTGTAGTGGTGATCATAACTCACTGTAGCCTCTAACTCCTGGGCACAAGCTATCCTCCCACCTCAGCCTCCAGAGTAGCTGGGCCTATAGGCATGTACCACCTATTTTTTTTTTTTTTTTTTTTTGAGGTGGAGTCTTGCTCTGTTGCCCAGGCTGGAGTGCACTGGTGTGCTCTTGGCTCATTGCAACCTCTGCCTCCTGGGTTCAAGCAATTCTCCCATCTCAGCCTCCCGAGTAGCTGGGATTACAGGTGCACGCCACCATGCCTGGCTAATTTTTGTATTTTTTTTTTTTTTTAGTAGAGACAAGGTTTCACCATGTTGGCCAGGCTGGTCTCGAACTCCTGACCTTGTGATCTGCCTACCTCGGCCTCCCAAAGTGCTGGGATCACAGGCCTGAGGCACTGCACCCAGCCAAATTTTTATTTGCTTGCTTGTTTGTTTTGAGACAGGGTCTCACTCTGATGCCCAGGCTGGAGTGGTGTGATCACAGCTCACTGCGGCCTCAACTGCTAGGGCTCAGGTGATTCTCACACCTCAGCTACCTGAGTAGCTGGGACTACAGGCATAGGCCACAGCACCTGGCTAATTTTTTTGTATTTCTTTGCAGAGATGGGGTTTTGCCATGTTGCCCACCTAGGCCTCCCAAAGTGCTGCGGTTATAGGTGTGAGTTACTGTGCCTGGGCTCCTGAAATTTTAAAAGGCAAAACTTTTGGCTGCTTAAAAAAACCTAATAGTTGGCCGGGCGAGGTGGCTCACACCTGTAATCCCAGCACTTTGGGAGGCTGAGGCGGCCAGATCACGAGGTCAAGAGATCAAGACCATCCTGGACAACATGGTGAAGTCTTGTCTCTACTAAAAATACAAAAATTAGCAGGACTTGGTGGTCCACGCCTGTAGTCCCAACTACTCGGGAGGCCGAGGCAGGAGAATTGCTTGAACCTGGGAGGCAGAGGTTGCAGTGAGCCGAGATCGCGCCACTGCACTCCAGCCTGCTGACAGAGCAAGACTCAGTCTCAAAAAAAAAAAAGCAAACAGAAAAACACAAACCTGATAGTCTGTAAAAAATTTGCCTGTGCATAAATTAGCATAAAAAACTTAAAGGTAAAATGGAAGTTCGTTTTCATATACTGTTCTGCAACTTAGTTTCTTTACTTACACCATGAACATCTTTCCCTACCACTGTAAAAACTTATCTTGGGCTTCTTGACATCTATTTAATATTCCTTATCTTTGAGAAGCCATTGGTAGAACTTTTGGACTTTTACTAATTTCTCATTTGTATAAATAGTGCAAGGATGTATAAGAATGTACATATTTGTTGGCAAACTTGGGTGCTTTTATGGAGTGGACTTTCAACTGGCATTTAGGGGTCAGAGTTCTTACAGAGCTGCCTGTTCTTCCACTCCAGGTGCCTTCAGGACAACAACTGGGACTACACCAGATCTGCCCAGGCCTTCACTCATCTCAAGGTAAGGTCTGGAAATACAGTGGCAAAAAGACTAGGATCTCTGGGCCTCCAGGAGGTCAGGTTAGCTGGTGTTGCCGAGTCGGGAGGGTAGGCCTGCCTCAACTGACCTTCATTTTTCTCCAGGCCAAGGGCGAGATCCCAGAAGTGGCATTCATGAAGTGATCATAGTCATGCCTCAGAAGCAGCCCCCCTGTAAATAGTCCTTGGATATTACCGTCTGGTTGTCATCTGTCATCTCCTCCTGTCTGGCCCGAGGCCGCCCCGTGACTGTGACCAAGGGAGGGAGGGCTGCCTGATCCCTCTCCTCGCCTGCCTTCTGGAAGACTTCAGAAGATTGAGCCTCACTGGTGCCAGGAAGCCAAAGCTTACTTTGTAGAACTGACACTAAACTACCCGAAGGATTTAGGTGCTTTGTGTACTTAACCCCAGGACCTCCTTACTTTTTAATATAAAGAGTGATGTTGTATTTCGTGTTCTGTGTGCTGGATTGGTTGTCTCCTCCCAGCCCTGAGCGGGTGGGGGTGGGGGCGCCCAGGGAGGGCGGAAGGCGGCTCTGCGGCAGGAAGCCCCACCCCGGAAGTCGGCTGGCCATGGCGGCGCCTTGGAGGCGATGGCCCACCGGGCTGCTAGCCGTGCTGCGGCCCCTGCCCACCTGCCGGCCCCTGCAAGGCGCGACGCTGCAACGGGATGTGTTGCTCTTTGAGCATGATCGGGGCCGCTTCTTCACCATCCTCGGGCTGTTCTGCGCGGGCCAGGGCGTCTTCTGGGCCTCCATGGCTGTGGCAGCCGTGTCCCGGCCCCCGGTCCCGGTGCAGCCTCTGGATGCGGAGGTCCCAAATCGTGGCCCCTTCGACCTGCGCTCCGCGCTCTGGCGCTACGGTCTGGCCGTCGGCTGCGGCGCCATCGGTAAGACGTGGGGTGGCGGGACACGACCTTCCCTATAGAGTCAGGGACTCCCTATCCAAGAGTGGCGGGCGGGCTTTACCCCACAGAAATTCGAAACTCTGGCCGGGCGCGGTGGCTTACATGCTGAGAGGCCGGAGGCGGGTGGATCACTAGGTCAGGACATCCAGACCATCCTGGCTAACACCGTGAAACCCCGTCTGTACTAAAAATACAAAAAATTAGCTGGGCGTGGTGGCAAGCGCCTGTAGTCCCAGCTACTCGGGAGGCTGAGGCAGGAGAATCAATTGAACCTGGGAGGCGGAGGTTGCAGTGAGCCGAGATGACGCCACTGCACTCCAGCCTGGGCGACCGAGCGAGACTCCCGTCTCAAAAAAAAAAAAAAAATGCGAAACACTGATGTCTCCGAGCGCCGTGCCCTGTCATAGCCTAGGCTGAGGGCTGCCCTTTACTCTGCGACCTTGAGCAAGGTCCTTAAAGCTCTTCATCTATCTTCCCATTAAAATGGAAACGGACATCTATTAAGGTTGTTGGGAGGAATAACGGGATTCTCGGGTATAACAGGAGCTCAGTACTGCACTCCAGTCTGGGCGACAGAGTGAGACTCAGTCTCAAAAAAAAAAAAAAAAAAGCACTCAGTAAATACTACTTTCATCCCAAAAATTTCTTATTCAGAGGGCACTGGAAAGGTCGGTACTTAGATGTCCAGTGAAAAACCCCTCACCCCAGTCTCTGCCCTTCCTGCAGGAGCCCTCGTACTCGGTGCTGGTCTTCTCTTCTCTCTCCGGTCTGTGCGCTCAGTGGTGCTTCGAGCTGGAGGGCAGCAGGTGACCCTCACCACTCATGCTCCCTTTGGCTTGGGGGCCCATTTCACAGTTCCTTTGAAGCAGGTATCTTGCATGGCCCACCGGGGTGAAGTCCCTGCCATGCTACCTCTGAAAGTCAAAGGCCGACGCTTCTATTTCCTCTTGGACAAAGCTGGACACTTCCCTAACACAAAACTCTTTGACAATACTGTGGGTGCCTACCGGAGCTTGTGAAGAAATGGCCTCAAGTCACTCACCTCTCCAAGAGGAGGATAAAAACTGAACCTTGGGGAGCCAGGTGTGTTGGTTCACACCTGTTGTAATCCCAGCACTTTGGGAGGGTGAGGCAGGAGCACTGCTCAAGCCCAGGCTGGGCAACATAGCGAGACCTTGTCTCTATTTACAAAAAAAAAAAAAAAGCGCCAATCTTAGAATGGAGTAACAACCAGGGTCACACAAGGAGGTCAAGATTCATTAATAACAAATAAAGAAGCAGTCATCCCTAGGGCAGCTGCCTGACAGTACCTCTAAGTTTCAATCCATGTCTGCTTAGCCTTCACTCCTTCCTCCTATCTAGTTGTACTTTAACATCAAAAACTCACTACTAAGATGAAGACAGTAATATAATATTTTGCTACAAAAACAGCTGTAGGAAGAGGTGGACGGGGGCCTGTCATTACGTTCCCCCCCTCCACCCCCCCGCCGAAAGGAAAACTAAGACTCCCAACATAAACAGGGCCTTGTGGGGGAGAGGATTACAGGCACTTGGGCATGGAGTCTTCAGCTGCAAGAAGTACTCTGGTTATTCTTCAGGAATGGGAAAGGCGTGACCCAACGAGAGCATCTGTCTCAGAGCTCCACTCAGGGTCACCCCTCTCCAGAGGCCGGTATGGGGTGGCTTCAGACTTCCACTGCACGACCTGGAACACCAAGACCACACACCACAATACCAAATTCACCCAAGAAGAGGTCTGTGGGAGACAGGGACAGGATTGTCAGGAGTGGGACCATTTCAAATCCATTCCTTCCCACCCACACACCACTCTTAACTGCTGAATTTTAAGCTGACAACCCCTTCAGCTCCTCTCACTGGTGAGCCAAGCTCACAATACACTGGTGAGCACCCACACAGCTACAGATACTTCTGTGAATCTTTCCTTCTATCCTTGGGTCTCACTTCAGCATTGTGTAGGTTGGAGTAAAACTGCAGAGCAGTTCCAGGGGGTGTCCATGGAATTTTCTGGGCTTCAGAACAGCTGTGAGGTCAAAGAGACAGTTGTGAGAAAGCGTGATAGTTTATATCCGAGGCACACCTGTGCCCAGTGCCCTGTGAGTTGAGAGCAACCGATGGGGATAAAAGGAAATTACAGGACCCTGCTGCAGAGGGAAGGTAGTCAGCCCCAGCCAGGCTTCCCTCCCTCTCCCATTACCTAATTGTAGTGTTCAAGGAGATGATGGAGTTGCAGAGAGACCTGGTGCCAAATCGAAGGATACAGGCAGACACCAAGACCAGGAAGACGGCTATAGCTGAGATGGCCAGTGCAATGCGCAGCCCTATAGCACCTCTGAGAGGGAGAGAACAAGCCTTGTGGTGGAGGCGAGGCTCATTCTATCTCAGCCCCTGGCCCTCAGGGTTAGGCAGTCACCTGTGGGAGTCCTCAATGCAGCTGCTGTAGATCCAGAAGAGCAGAAGCAGGAGGCAGTAGAGGGCCAAGAGGCCAGAGGCCCCAGCTACAAAGTAGCACAGGGATGGTGCTGAGGGACGGGATAAGGCCAGGGAGGAGCCATTCAGGGTGGCCACACCATACAGGGGACATCTACCACTGAAGGAGCCCTGTGGAGAGAAGCTGCTGAGTCCTAGATTTCAGGTTAATGCCTCTAGATACAATCTCTTGGTAGGGTGTCAGTGATAACCTAGGAATGGTCCTGCATTCCAGGAAGTTATTTGTGCACTGTCAATTCCTATTTCTGGGACAGGGATATTGATGGAGAGGGCCTGCTGGGGAATCAAACCTGCAGTGGCCAGAAGCATCAGAAAATAGGCAATGATTAGAGAATACAATGAGCATCAGAGAAGCCTCACGAGTTCTGGTCTCTGTACAGAAACTCAGAGTAAACCCAGGCCTTGTATATCCTTCAACAAATAACTATCTGTGAGGTGCTTTTTTTTTTTTTTTTTTTTTTTCTGGAGTCTCCCTCCGTCGCCCAGGCTGTAGTGTAGTGGCGCCATCTCGGCTCATTGCACGCTCTGCCTCCTGGGTTCACGCCATTCTCCTGCCTTAGCCTCCTGAATAGCTGGGACTACAGGCGCCTGCCACCACGCCTGGCTTTTTGTATTTTTAGTAGAGACGGGGTTTCACCGTGTTGGCCAGGATGGTCTTGATCTCCTGACCTCGTGATCGGCCTGCCTCGGCCTCCCAAAGTGCTGGGACTACAGGCGTGAGCCACCGTGCCCGGCCAGTGTTTTTTGTTTTTTTGTTTGTTTTTGAGATGGAGTTTTGCTCGTCGCCCAGGCTGGAGTGCAATGGCACGATCTCGGCTCACTGCAACCTCCGCCTCCCAGGTTCAAGCGATTCTCCTGCCTCAGCCTCCTAAGTAGCTAGGATTACAGGCATGAGCCACCACACCCGGCTAATTTTTGTATTTTTAGTAGAGACAGAGTTTTGCCATGTTGGCCAGGCTGGTCTCGAACTCCTGACCTCAACTGATCCGCCTGCCTCGGCCTCCCAGAGTGCTGGGATTACAGGCGTGAGTCACCGCGCCCGGCGGATCTCTGAGGTTTTCTCATGGTATAAAATAGGCACCCTAGTGCCTACTTAATGAACCCATGTTTACTAACCAGATTACCTGGCTGGGGTAAACGATGTAAATTATTAGCTTCTACCTTTACGTCAGCGTTTTCTACATCTCTTATTTTGTCATTTAATACACTGTGCTACAATCATGTGGCAGCTTGATCATCTCCACTACACTATGCTTTATTTCTCGACACAGCTCAGCACAAACGGCTTCTGATTTAACGGATGGACGCAGGTTCTGCGTCCGACTTGTTTCAGAACCACAGTAAGGCTGTGCAGCAAGAGCCACGAAACCCGACTCTACTTAGTGCTTTAAGACGCTACTGACCCGTCCCTTTGGCGAGGGGACAACTTCGAAGTATGACCTGGCCAGGAGGAGCCACAAAGCGCGATTAGCCTCGCTGCATTTCAGGTACAGGCCGGCGCCAGCCGTGCCTCACCAGGTCCACCGGCTCCGAACAGCAGCAAGCCCGGTCGGAAAACGACAGCGGCCTCGCCATGTCATTACCGGCCAGCTCCCCCGCCTACCTGACCCCGCCCCGCAGCCGCACCTGGGTCCGAGTCAGCGCCGCGGCCGCCACGGCCCCGCACAGGAAGGCGGCAGCAAAGAGCGCAAGCTCAACGCGCTGCAGCCAGGGCAACGCCATGGCACTCTAACCACCAGGAAGCAGCAACCCCCCCAAAGCCCACCTTATCCGGCGCGACCCACGAAGGTGGAGACGTCACTTCCGGGGGCGGGATTTATTTACAAAGACCGAAGCTGCCACTAACTCAGAGCGGCAAGTACAGCGAGTAGTCCGAGAGCGCCCACCGGCGGGCGGGGCGGCTGGTGCGGCCGATCATGGGCAGCTTCTGCACGTAGCGGGAGGCCGGGCTAGGCCCGTACGGCGCGGGGAAGGCAGTCTGGAAAAGGCGCCCGCGGCAGCGCCTCCCAGCCTGCCGCCCGGCGATGATGAAACGAAAGTGCGGGGCGCCGCGCGGGGCGAAACGACTCTTCTGGAAGACGTCGCGGGTGCCGGTCCCGGGGCCCTGCTGCCGGGGTGCCCCGCGCGCCCGATGCACGCGCGGCAGGGGCCTGCTCTCAGAGGCGGCGGGCCCAGAGGCCGACGCGGGGCCGCCTCCGCCGCTGCCCCGGGGGCTCTCGTCGCCGTGCGGGCTGACCATGGCGCTTGCCGTCAGCTGCGGCATCTTCCGCACCGAGTCCGGGGCTGCCGCCGGCTCCTTCTTGTCCCCAGGCGGCCGCGGAGCCGTAGGTGCAGGCTGGCCGGTGCCAAAGCGTGTGGCCAAGCTGTCACCGAAGAAGGCGTAGAGCTCCCGGTAGATGTCAGCCAGGGTCACCGAAAGAGAAGGGTCCTCCGGCCCCGCGCTCCCTGGCGGCAGCGGGAGGCCGGACCCAAAGCTGGGCTCTGCACCGCCCCCGGAGGACGACTCTTGGAAGAGAAGGCTGTCCCACGGCAGGTCGTCCAGGCGCCGGCACCCCCTGCCACCTGGGCCACCCCTGTTGGGCTCTGCTGCCTGGGCCTTCATCTTCAGCAGTCGCTCTACGGCCACCTGTAAGAGCCGAGGACTAAGATAGGCAAAAAATTCGAGGAACCTGGGCCCATCAAATATTCCAAAGTAAGCCTGCTTGGCTGCTAAGCTCATGCAGGAAGGGGAGGCTAGAAAGGGACGGTACTCACCAGAATGGCTCCATAGACTTTGTGCCCATCTGCTTTGACCTGGGCATTAGATACTGAATAATCATCCAGCACAGCCTGCAAGTTTGTCCAGTAAGTGGACAGGTGTGGGTACAGGACTCGTTCTACTGCCTGGAAGGAAGAGAAGGAATGCAGTTAGCATCTCTTTGACACTTAGTCCCTCTCAAGGATCCTTTCCCATGAAAGACCTACCTTTATCTCTGATCCTAGACAGGGCTCAATCCTCCTAAATTCCCTGATTGGCATATTCAGCCATATATTTATTTGGAACCTACTGTATACCTAAGCTAGGCATTGGGAATAAAGATAAGGTACAAAGGGAGACAATAAAAAGTATACCCAATATTACTGCCCTGTGTGCCAAATAACGCTCATTACTGACAACTCCAAAATTTAGTTTGCATACTGCTACCCTATACAATCAGGCAAGTACTGGCTTCACTTAGATGTAAACCGAGACTCAGTTCAAACAATCTGCATAAAAACAACCAACCGGCCGGGCGCGGTGGCTCACGCTTGTAATCCCAGCACTTTGGGAGGCCGAGGTGGGCGGATCATGAGGTCAGGAGATTGAGACCACGGTGAACCCCGTCTCTACTAAAAATACAAAAAAAATTAGCCGGGCGGGGTGGCGGGCGCCTGTAGTCCCAGCTACTCGGAGAGGCTGAGGCAGGAGAATGGCGTGAACCCGGGAGGCGGAGCTTGCAGTGAGTCGAGATTGCACCACTGGACTCCAGCCTGGGCGACAGAGCAAGACTCCGTCTCAAAAAAAAAAAAAAAAAAAAAAAAAAAAACAACCAGAGACTTGGACTCTGATTATACAATTTAAAATCCTGTGATTGGCCCCTGTGGCTCACGCCTGTAATCCTAGCACTTTGGGAGGCCGAGGCCAGTGAATCACCTGAGGTCAGGAGTTCAAGACCAGCCTGGCCAAGATGGTGAAACCCCGTCTCTACTAAAAATACAAAAATTAGCCGGACGCAGTGGCAGGCGCCTGTAATCCCAACTACTTGGGAGGCTGAGGCAGAAGAATCACTTGAACTCGGGGGGCGGAGGTTGCAGTGAGCCGAGATCACACTCCACCCTGGGAAGCAAAGTGAGACTCTGTCTCAAAAAAAAAGAAAGAATTAACTATAAGGAAAATACCAGCCAGGCGCGGTGGCTCACGCCTGTAATCCCAGCACTTTGGGAGGCCAAGGCAGGCGGATCAGGAGGTCAGGAGTTCGAGACCAGCCCTGGCCAACATGGTGAAACCCCGTCTCTACTAAAAATACAAAAAATTAGCCAGGTCTGGTGGTGAGCGCCTGTAATCCCAGCTACTCAGGAGGCTGAGGCAGGAGAATCACTTGAACCCAGGAGGCAGAGGTTGCAGTGAGCCGAGGTCGCGCCATTGCACTCCAGCCTGGGCGACAGTGTGAGACTCTGTCTCAAAAAAAAAAAAAAAAAAAAAGGAAAGAAAATACCATGCCATGGCCGCCCCGTCCGGGAGGAAGTGAGGAGCGCCTCTGCCTGGCCGCCCCGTCCGGGAAGAAGTGAGGAGCGCCTCTGCCCGGCCGCCCCGTCCGGGAAGAAGTGAGGAGCGCCTCTGCCCGGGCGCCCCGTCCGGGAAGAAGTGAGGAGCGCCTCTGCCCGGGCGCCCCGTCCGGGAAGAAGTGAGGAGCGCCTCTGCCCGGCCGCCCCGTCCGGGAAGAAGTGAGGAGCGCCTCTGCCCGGCCGCCCCGTCTGGGAGGTGAGGAACGCCTCTGCCCGGCCGCCCCGTCTGGGAGGTGAGGAGCGCCTCTGCCCGGCCAACCATCGTCTGGGAAGTGAGGAGCGCCTCTGCCCGGCCGCCCACCGTCTGGGAAGTGAGGAGCGCCTCTGCCCGGCCGCCCCGTCTGGGAAGTGAGGAGCGCCTCTGCCCGGCCGCCCCGTCTGGGAAGTGAGGAGCGCCTCTGCCCGGCCACCCATCGTCTGGGAAGTGAGCAGCGCCTCTGCCCGGCCACCCATCGTCTGGGAGGTGAGGAGCGCCTCTGCCCGGCCGCCCCGTCCGGGAAGAAGTGAGGAGCGCCTCTGCCCTGCCGCCCCGTCCGGGAAGAAGTGAGGAGCGCCTCTGCCCGGGCGCCCCGTCCGGGAAGAAGTGAGGAGCGCCTCTGCCCGGGCGCCCCGTCCGGGAAGAAGTGAGGAGCGCCTCTGCCCGGGCGCCCCGTCCGGGAAGAAGTGAGGAGCGCCTCTGCCCGGCCGCCCCGTCCGGGAAGAAGTGAGGAGCGCCTCTGCCCGGCCGCCCCGTCCGGGAAGAAGTGAGGAGCGCCTCTGCCCGGCCGCCCCGTCCGGGAAGAAGTGAGGAGCGCCTCTGCCCGGCCGCCCCGTCCGGGAAGAAGTGAGGAGCGCCTCTGCCCGGCCGCCCCGTCGTCCGGGAAGAAGTGAGGAGCGCCTCTGCCCGGCCGCCCCGTCCGGGAAGAAGTGAGGAGCGCCTCTGCCCGGCCGCCCCGTCTGGGAAGTGAGGAGCGTCTCTGCCCGGCCGCCCCGTCCGGGAAGAAGTGAGGAGCGTCTCTGCCCGGCCGCCCCGTCCGGGAAGAAGTGAGGAGCGCCTCTGCCCGGCCGCCCCGTCCGGGAAGAAGTGAGGAGCGCCTCTGCCCGGCCGCCCCGTCCGGGAAGAAGTGAGGAGCGCCTCTGCCCGGCCGCCCCGTCCGGGAAGAAGTGAGGAGCGCCTCTGCCCGGCCGCCCCGTCCGGGAAGAAGTGAGGAGCGCCTCTGCCCGGCCACCCATCGTCTGGGAGGTGAGGAGCGCCTCTGCCCGGCCACCCATCGTCTGGGAAGTGAGGAGCGCCTCTGCCCGGCTGCCCCATCTGGGAAGTGAGGAGTGCCTCTGCCCGGCCACCCATCGTCTGGGAGGTGAGGAGCGCCTCTGCCCGGCCACCCATCGTCTGGGAGGTGAGGAGCACCTCTGCCCGGCCACCCATCGTCTGGGAAGTGAGGAGCGCCTCTGCCCGGCCACCTATCGTCTGGGAAGAAGTGAGGAGCGTCTCTGCCTGGCCGCTCCATCTGGGAAGTGAGGAGCTCCTCTGCCCGGCCGCCCTGTGTCTGGGTACAAGTGAGGAGCTCCTCTGCCTGGCCGCTCCGTCTGGGAGGTCTACCACGGAGGCCAGAAGCAATGTGGGGGCTGGACGTGGTGGCTCACGCCTGTGGTCCCGGCACTCTGGGGGGCGAGGCGGGTTGATCACTTCGGGCTAGGAGTTCGAGACCAGTCTGGCCAACTTGGCGAAACATGAAGAATACAACAGACAAACCAACCAACCAACTCAGTGACAACAAAACAGGTCTACCCTGGAGTCATACTCTAATTTTTTCTATTTTCTTCCCTTTCTGATCCTTTATCCCACTTTCTTTTTCTTCCTCCTCCTTCTCCCTCTTCTTTGTCAAATAGAGGATTGAGTTATTATCACTGATCCATATAAAGTCCCTCTCTCATTTATTTTAACTCCCACCCCCCATTTCTATTCCCCGACTTCCCATGTGCAACCTTCCTAATATGTTTGATACGCATCTTTTTGTTTGTATGTATTTCTAGAAAATGTTTATTGTTTTTGTATGCAAAAATTAATAAAAAAATAAAAAAAAAAAAAAAAAGAAAATACCATGCCAGAATTTACAAAAGTCTACAGACACTCAAGAAAAAGATGGGCCAGGTGCAGTGCCTCACACCTGTAATCCCAGCACTTTGGGAAGGCCAAAGTTTCACTTAAACCAAGGAGTTTGAGACCAGCCTGGGCAATGTAGGAGGACCTCATCTCTATTAAATAAAAAAAGAAAAGAAAAAGATGATCTAAATCTTTTTTTTTTTTTTTTTGAGACGGAGTCTCGCTCTTTCACCCAGGCTGGAGTGCAGTGTCGCGACCTCAGCTCACTGCAAGCTCAGCCTCCCGGGTTCACGCCATTCTCCTGCCTCAGCCTCCCGAGTAGCTGGGACTACAGGCGCCTGCCACCCCGCCCGGCTAATTTTTTGTATTTTTAGTAGAGACGGGGTTTCACCCTGTTAGCCAGGATGGTCTCGATCTCCTGACCTCGTGATCTGCCCGTCTCAGCCTCCCAAAGTGCTGGGATTACAGGCGTGAGCCACCGCGCCTGGTTGATGATCTAAATCTTATTAAATACAAAAAAGAAATACTCCCCACGTCATTCTATAAGGCCAGTATAACCCTGATTCTAAAACCAGACCAGGACAGTACATGAGAGGAAACGTGTTTAATTTCACTCCTGAATATAGCAGACTCACAAGTAAATTAAAATGCATTACAGTCAAATAAAAGTTTTGGATTTTTTCTTTACGACTATCCCATGACCTAGTTTAGTGTATAATGGAACTATAAAGATTGTTTACTATCAGGAAATCTGTAATAACACTGGAAAATAAAAGCTGAAAAGCCTTCGGATCATTTCAAAAGATGCAGAAAAACCATTTGATAAAAATCCAATATAAATTGATGATAAAATTAAGAATATAGGCCAGGCACGGTGGCTCACACCTGTAATCCCAACACTTTGGGAGGCCAAGGCGGGTGGATCACGAGGTCAGCAGATCGAGACCATCCTGGCTAACACGGTGAAACCCTGTCTCTATTAAAAATACAAAAAAATTAGCCAGGCATGGTGGCGGTTGCCTGTAGTCCCAGCTACTCTCGGAAGGCTGAGGCAGGAGAATGGCGTGAATCTGGGAGGCATAGCTTGCAGTGAGCCAAGATGGCACCACTGCACTCTAGCCTGGGTGTCAGAGCGAGACTCCCTCTCAAAAAAAAAAAAAAAAAATTAAGAATATATAGCCGGGCGCGGTGGCTCACGCTTGTAATCCCAGCACTTTGGGAGGCTGAGGCGGGCGGATCCCGAGGTCAGGAGATCGAGACCACGGTGAAACCCCGTCTCTACTAAAAATACAAAAAAATAGCCGGGCGTGGTGGCGGGCGCCTGTAATCCCAGCTACTAGGAGAGGCTGAGGCAGGAGAATGGCGTGAACCCGGGAGGCGGAGCTTGCAGTGAGCCGAGATCGCGCCACTGCACTCCAGCCTGGGTGACAGAGCGAGACTCCATCTCAAAAAAAAAAAAAAAAAAAAAAAAGAATATATATATATGGCCGGGCGCCGGTGGCTCATGCCTGTAATCCCAGCACTTCGGGAAGCCAAGGCGGGCGGATCACGAAGTCCAGAGATCGAGACCATCCTGGCCAACATTGTGAAACCCCGTCTCTACTAAAAATACAAAAACTAGCTGGCCCTGGTGGTGCACGCCTGTAAGTCCCAGCTACTCAGGAGGCTGAGGCAGGAGAATCACTTGAACCCGGGAGGTGGAGGTTGCAGTGAGCCGAGACTGTGCCACTGCACTCCAGCCTGGGCGATGGTGCGAGACTCTGTCTCTCTGTGTCTCGCCCTGTCACCCAGGCTGGAGTGTAGTGGCGCCATCTCGGCAAGATTCCATCTCAAAAAAAAAACAAAAAATCTCAAAAGCAACAAATAGAACTTATTCCAGGTATACAAAAGTGGTTCAGCAGAAGAATCCATTAATACACCTAGCATATCAACAGAATAGAACTTGTCATATTAAACTGCATAATCGGCTGGGCGTGGTGGCTCATGCCTATAATCCCAGCACTTTGGGAAGCTGAGGCGGGCAGACCACTTGAGGCCAGGAGTTTGAGACCAGCCTGGCCAACATGATGAAACTGCCTCTCTACTAAAAATACAAGTTAGGTGGGCATGGTGGCACATGCCTGTAATCCCAGCTACTCGGGAGGTTGAGGTGGAAGAATTGCTTGAACCCAAGAGGGAGAGGTTGCAGTGAGCCGAGATCATGCCACTGTACTCTAGCCTGAGCGACAAGAGCAAAACTCCGTCTCAAAAAAAAAAAAAAAGAAAAGATCCTCCCTCTTAATATTATCACAGTGGCAACACCTAACTTTTTTTTTTTTTTTTGAGACAGAGTCTTGCTCTGTCGCCCAGGCTGCAGTGCAGTGGCGCAATCTCAGCTCACTGCAAGCTCCGCCTCCCGGGTTCACGCCATTCTCCTGCCTCAGCCTCCCGAGTAGCTGGGACTACAGGCGCCCACCAACACACCCGGCTAATTGTTTGTATTTTTAGTAGAGACAGGGCTTCACCGTGTTAGCCAGGATGGTTTCGATCTCCTGACCTTGTGATCTGCCCACCTCGGCCTCCCAAAGTGCTGGGATTACAGGCGTGAGCCAACGCACCCGGCGCCAACACCTAATTTTTAAAGTGCATAATCATTTGATAATTTCTACAGATGCTAAAAAGGTATGACAAAATTCAGTATCTATTCATGTGTAAAATGCTCAATACAACAGGAATTGAAGGTATTTCTTAATGTGATAATATAGAGGCAGGAATTTATAAAATGTGGGGACATCAGTATCTGCCATACAGGACTTTCGAAAGGATACGACATTTACATTCAGAAAGTCAAGCTATCACTGAGCCTGGCCTAAGGCCAGAACTCAATACATGGCAGTAGCAGGCACAAACCATTTTGGAGATAAAGACGCACAAGTACTATTTTTCTAACACAAATGGGAGTTCTTAACGGCTCTGTCTGTGAGAAAGGCCAGGGTGCTCACCTTCCAGCCAAGAGCATGCAGCCCCACCACGGCTCCATAGTGACAGCAGAGCGGCCGCACAGGATCTGCCAGGATCTTCTGCAGGGATAGCAGGATATGCTGATAGAGGCCACTTACAAGGTCCCCATGAGTCCTGTGGGAGCACCATTCAGTTAGGGAGGGGAATGAGGCATGGTGCCACCCAACAGGGCACAAGACAACACAAAGAGAATAGCATCTGTACAGCACACTCGGGCATGGTGGGGTTAAGTGAAGAAGGCTGCCAGGGGTGACTGGCCTAGGACCTGAGGGCTGAAGAACCAATATCTTGGTGTATTTGTAATCCATTTTCAGAATCCCAGTGTGTCACAGCACACCAGCTAGGACGCTCCTAGGGAGAAGGTTCCCCATCTTCTCATAGACCCTCAAAGCCAGAAGCTTCACCCCATTTCCTTACCCCAACCCACTTGGCTCTGCAGCAATCCCACCCTCAGGTTTAGGCCCAGCGGCTACCAGAAGATGTGGCTGAGCAGGAGGGCAGCCCCATCCCGCAGAGTCCAGTGGTCATTCAGGGGGTTGATGGAGGCAGCCAGTGGCTCCAGGACACAGTAGAGGACACTGCCCACCAGACAGCGGACATAGGGCCCCAAGCACAGGTGCGGATTACGAAACAGGCTCCGTGCCACCTGCAGCAGCCGGTGCAGTTGCTCCAGGTCATGGCTTACAGATTTCACCTGTTGGGAGAAGAGGGTAGCTTACAGGAACATGAGGGGACAGGCAGGAGCCCACCATTCTGACAGCACTTGCCATGAGCCCTACACCTTGCAAGGTCATCTCTTCCTTACAAAACATTCTTCCTGTCCCAGCCTGGTCACTTACCCCACTGACCACATAAACAAAGTAAGGCAGGAGCGCCCCAATCTTGGAGTTCGTCTGCAAGTCCTGGAGTGCAACCTAAAAGGAAGGGCCCAGACTGCATTGGATCCACCAGAAAATTGTAAAACATGAATGCGGTATTCTTCTGGAAGACAGTGTATCACCTTATTCATGTTTTACAATTTTAAATGTTCATATTCTTTGATCAGCAATTCTATTTCTATAAATGTAACCTACAGAAACTCATTCACATATACCTGCATATGACACTGAATACAACCTGAATGTCCAACATATTTTTTTTTTTTTTGAAACAGAGTCTCGCTCTGTCACCCAGTGGCAAGATCTTGGCTCACCGCAAGCTCCGCCTCCCGGGTTTTACGCCATTCTCCTGCCTCAGCCTCCCGAGTAGCTGGGACTACAGGCGCCTGCCACCACGCCCAGCTAATTTTTTCTATTTTTTAGTGGAGACGGGGTTTCTTTTTTTTTTTTGAGACGGAGTCTCGCTGTCGCCCAGGCTGAAGTGCAGTGGCGTGATCTCGGCTCACTGTAGGCTCTGCCCCCAGGGTTCACGTCATTCTCCTGCCTCAGCCTCCTGAGTAGCTGGGACTACAGGCGCCTGCCACCTCACCCGGCTAATTTTTTGTATTTTTAGTAGAGACAGGGTTTCACTGTGTTAGCCAGGATGGTCTCGATCTCCTGACCTTGTGATCCGCCCGCCTCGGCCTCCCAAAGTGCTGGGATTATAGGCATGAGCCACCGCGCCCGGCCTAGAGATGGGGTTTCACCGTGTTAGCCAGGATGGTCGCGATCTCCTGACCTTGTGATCCGCCCGCCTCGGTCTCCCAAGGTGCTGGAATTACAGGCGTGAGCTACCGCGCCTGGCCGTTCAGCATATTTTTAACTGAGAAAGGCAATCTATAAAACCAGATGCTTAATATAATACCACTTAGGTTTTTATGAGAGTAATCATAGTTGATAGAGAAAAAAAAGTAGGTGGAGGAATAGACTTTTCAGTTTCTTTTTCTTTTTTCTTTGAGACAGAGTCTCGTCCTGTCGCCCAGGCTGGAGTGCAGTGGCTCAATCTCGGCTCACTGCAACCTCTGCCTCCTGGGTTCAAGCAATTCTCCTGCCTCAGCCTCCCAAGTAGCTGGGATTACAGGCGCCCACCACCATGCCCAGCTATTTTTTGTATTTTTAGTAGAGACAGGGTTTTGCCATGTTGACCAGGCTAGTCTCGAACTCCTGGCCTCAAGCAATCCGCCCGCCTCAGCCTCCCAAAGTGCTGGGATTACAGGCGTTAGCCACCGTGCCTGGCCCTTTTTTTTTTTTTTGAGATGGAGTCTCACTCTATTGCCCAGGCTGGAGTGCGGTGGCGTGATCTCAGCTCATTGCAACCTTCGCCTCTTGGGTTCAAGCGATTCTCCTGCGTCAGCCTCGCGAGTAGCTGCGATTACAGATGCACGCCACCAAGCCCGGCTAATTTTCTGGTATTTTTAGTAGAAACGGGATATCACCATGTTGGCCAGGCTGGTCTCGAACTCCTGGCCTCACATGATCCACCCACCTCGGCCTCCCAAACTGCTGGGATTACAGGCGTGAACCACCGCACCCGGCTACTTTCTTTTTCTTTCTGTGTTTTTATATTATATGTACTTCTACAGTAAACATGTACTAGTATTATTTTTTGTTTTTTCTTTGAGACGGAGTTTCGCTCTATCAGCCAGGCTGGAGTGCAGCAGCACGATCTTTTTTTTGAGATGAAGTTTTGCTCTTGTTGCCCAGGCTAGAGTGCAATGGCACAATCTCAGCTCACAGCAACCTCTGCCTCCCAGGTTCAAGCGATTCTCCTGCATCAGCCTCCTGAGTAGCTGGGATTACAGGCGTCCACCACCACATGTAGCTAATTTTTGTATTTTTAGTAGAGACAGGGTTTCACTATGTTGGCCATGCTGGTCTTGAACTCCTGATGTCAGGTGATCCACCTGAGTGGCGCGATCCTGACTCACAGCAACCTCTGCCTCCTGGGTTCAAGCGATTCTCCTGCCTCAGCCTCCTGAGTAGCTGGGATTACAGGCACCCACCACAACACCCAGTTAATTTTGTATCTTTAGTGAAGATGGGGTTTCACCATGTTGGCCAGTCTGGTCTCGAACTGCTGACCTCAAGTGATCTGCCCACCTCTGCCTCCCAAAGTGCTGGGAGGCCAAAGCAGGATTGCTTGAGGGCAGGAGTTTCACCAGCCTGGGCAACACAGTGAGATTCTGTCTCTAAAAAAAAAAAAAAAAAAAAAAAAAAAAAAAAAAAAAAAATAGGCTCACGCCTGTAATCCCAGCACTTTGGGAGGCGGAGGTGGGTGGATCCCCTGAGGTCAGCAGTTCGAGACCAGACTGGCCAACATGGTGAAACCCCATCTTCACTAAAGATACAAAATTAACTGGGTGTTGTGGTGGGTGCCTGTAATCCCAGCTACTCAGGAGGCTGAGGCAGGAGAATCGCTTGAACCCAGGAGAATCGCTAGCCCAGCCTGGCCAACACGGTGAAACCTCATCTCTACTAAAAATGCAAAATTTAGCCAGGCACGGTGGTACGCCCCTTTAATCCCAGCTACTTGGGAGGCTGAGGTGGAAGAATCGCTTGAACCCAAGAGGCAGAGAGGCTGCAGTGAGCCCACATCACACCACTGCACTCTGGCCCAGGTGACAGAGCAAGACCCCATCTTAAAAAAAAAAAAAAATTTATTTTAATTAAAATAATTAATAAAAATTTAAATGTTCATAGAATTAGGCCGGGCGCAGTGGCTCACGCCTGTCATCCCAACAGTTTGGGAGGCCAAGGCGGGTGGATCACCTGAGGTCGGCAGTTCGAGACCAGTCTGACCAACATGCTGAAACCCCGTCTCTATTAAAAATATAAGGCTGGGCGCCGTGGCTCACGCTTGTAATCCCAGCACTTTGGGAGGCTGAGGCAGGTGGACCACAAGGTCAGGAGATCGAGACCATCCTGGCTAACACAGTGAAACCCTGTCTCTACTAAAAATACAAAAAATTAGCCGGGCATGGTGGCAGGCGCCTGTAGTCCCAGCTACTCGGGGAGGCTAAGGCAGGAGAATGGCGTGAACCCAGGAGATGGAGCTTGCAGTGAGCCGAGATCACGCCACTGCACTCCAGCCTGGGTGACAGTGCAAGACTCCGTCTCAAAAAAAAAAAAGCAAAATTAGCCGGGTGTGCTGGCACATGCCTGTAATCCCAGCTACTCAGGAGGCTGAGGCAGGAGAATCGCTTGAACCCAGGAGGCAGAGGGTGCGGTGAGCTGAGATCATGCCATTGCACTCCAACCTGGGCAACAAGAGCGAAACTCTGTCTCAAAAAAAAAAAAAAAAGTTCATAGAATTTACAAGTTCAACTTTGTGCCCCAACTTGGGCCCACTCGCTCACCTTCATCAGTTGCGGATCATCCCCTAGCACAGCACGAGTCACCTGGTGATAGTACTTGAGAAGGTCATCTGTCAGTGAAGACACAGCACTGGGCACTGCCAGAGGACAGGCAGGAAGCAAGGACAGGTGGAGAGCTGGCCCTCTCCTGGCCTCTCCAGCCTCCGCCCCCTCAACCACCATCCCCACACACATCCACAAGAAGCCTTTCCGATAGGACAACCAGGGCAAGAGACTCCCACTGCTCTTAGAGCCTGCTCAGCCCTGACCATCTAGGCTCCGCACACCTCTGTGCTCTGTCCTGTCTTCCACCCACCCTCTGCCAGACGGACTCCTGAGAGATTCAGGCTCTGTGAAGCTCTGCTCAGCATACCCTGGGGGTGAAACACCACCCCAGCATGCTACCTAGACTTCTGTCTTAGCATCCAACATGCTACATCACGACTAGTTACAGGTCTGGGCCCCCATCTCCAACTCTGAGCCCTCCATGCAGAGCCCAGCGCCCACTCAGACCATGGCACAAGGTAGGCATGGGTAAACACGTTAGATGCAGACTCGGGGGCACACAGGCACCACCCTCAGAACCTAAGGGAGAAAATTCATCCAAAGGGCCTGTTTCCTACATCACCCCTTACCCGATCCTTGAGGTGCCAGGTTCCCTTTGCCATCCAGGTAGGACACATGAACTAGAAGCAGTGCAGAGAGATATGTCAGCCTGGCGTTTTGCCCCTTAGAGTACCGCCTACCCCTCCAAGTTCTGCCTCTTCTACCAGCCAGCCCATCACCACTTCCCTTCACGGCCCAGCTCCCATCCCCAACCCATGCAGGACCCCGGCAGCCACCTCTGACAGCTGTCTCGGCACAGCCTTTGGGGATGTTGGTAGCCAGGGCCAGCTCTACCAGGTTCACTTCTCGATCCTCAGGAAAGTAGAGTTCACCCTCCCTGGCGGGGCGCATGGGCAGTGCCTCCTGGGATCCGTAACCACACACGGCCTGAGGAAAAAGAGAATTGGAGAGCAGCCTGAATCCAGGGAGAGAGCAGGCGTCAGGATCCAGGATGAGGCTCCACTGACCAGAGCAGAGAGCCCATGTTTGAGGAAGTCCAGAAGTCCCAAGAAAAGTGGTGGAAGCCTGAAGTTCAGAGCGACCATTGGGGACTTGCCTGGAGCATCCGGGGCTCCCTGGGTCAAGGGAGAGAACATGGTCGCTCCTCCCATAACTGGAAAGGTCTTGAGCCCCACACCAAGCACTGGTCCCCCTTATTCACACTCACTCAACTTTGAAAACTCACTAATGTCTTCTAAACATAGCCTTCCTCTCGCAACTCACCACTCCAGAAAAACCACACCACGAGGCCCTAACACCCACACTGTTGCTCAGGCTCCTCCCTTAGCCTGAATGCCTTCTTTTCCTCTTGGCCTAGTTTAAGCCAAGCTCAAGTTCTTCACCACCATTTAAGGGCCAGCTCCAGTCCCACCTCCTCCAAAAAGCTTTCTCTAACCTCTGGACCCCCAGTGGCCTCCTCTCCCGCTTTTCTGAACACATAGCCCAGGTGGGCTGGGCCTAGCACCTGGTCTGCTGTTGCTATCAGGGTCTTGCTTCCCTTATGTGTGCGTTTAGCCTTTTTTTCTTTTTTTGTTCTGAAACAGAGTTTTGCCCTTTCGCCCAGACTAGAATGCAGTGGCGTGATCTCGGCTCACTGCAACCTACGCCTTCCGGTTTCAAGCGATTCTCCTGCCTCAGCCTCCCAGGTAGTTGGGATTACAGGTGCCCGCCACCACACCCAGCTAATTTTTGTGTTTTTTTGGTTTTGTTTTTTTTTTTTTTTTTTTTTTTACATGGAGTCCTGCTCTGTCACCCAGGCTGGAGTGCAGTGGCACAATCTTGGATCACTGCAACCTCTGCCTCCTGGGTTCAAGCAGTTCTCCTGCCTCAGCATTCTGAGTAGCTGGGGTTACAGGCACCCACCGCCACGGCCAGCTAATTTTTGTATTTTTAGTAGAAACGGGGTTTCACCATGTTGGTCAGGTTGGTCTCAAACTCCTGACTTCGTGATCCGCCCGCCTCCACCTCCCAAAGTGCTGGGATTTTAGGTATGAGCTCCTGTGCCCGGTCTTTTTTTTTTTTTTCTTTTTTTGAGACAGGGTCTTGCTCTGTTGCCCAGGCTGGAGTGCAATCTCAGCTCACCACAACCTCTGCCTGCTGGGTTCAAGTGATTCTCATGCCTCAGTTTCCTGACTAGCTGGGATTACAGACATGTACCACCAGGCCCAGCTAATTTCTGTATTTTTAGTAAAGAAGCGGTTTCACCATGTTGGCCAGGCTGGTCTTGAAGTCCTGGCCTCAAGTGATCCCCTCACCTCGGCCTCCCAAAGTGCTGGGATTACAGGCATGAGCCGCCACGCCCGGCAGCATTTGGTCTTAATGTCTCGCCACATCGCTAGCCCTGAACTGGACATGGAAGTGGCCTCATGCCCCCTGAGCCCTCTGTGGCCTGCACCCCACTCACCTCCACGCTGCTCCATCTGAGGGCCCTGTTGAAGTCCTCAACTGTCAGCTTCCGGCGTTTGGTGTGCTTCATGAACTGAGAGCTATTCTGGGAGGGAGGGAACAAAAGCCAGAGTCAAAGGATGTGGAGCAGGGGGCATGGGAAACCCCAAATGAAGTGGACCAGACTGGAGAGAAGGCAAACAGGAGACCACGCTTAGCGATCAGAAGCCTACATTCCGTCTCTGCTCCTGTACAAAAACACCCCCCGGGTGTCAAATCTTCTGTCAACACCTCAGTTTCTCACATGCAGAATGTGGTATCTACCCACTCTGCCTGCCCAACGGGGCTGTTGTGAGGAGCACATGGGAAAATGCCTGGCAAGCACTTTGTCTGCTGGAAGCCCAGACAGCTTCAAGTAGAGCTCTGTAAAGGCATGGACTGTCTCTGTTGCATGGAGCAGGCACCCAGTGTACACTTGAATAAATCAGCGAGGGTGGAGGTTAGTAAAAAGGCAGAAACAAGGAAAGTTGGAGGTATCAGGGGGTGAGGGGAGTGTACCTGCGTGGCCTCTCTCAGACGATAGCACACGTCCTCTGCGAGCAGTGCCGCCACTTCATCGCTCAGCTCCAGGCCCGTGCTCTCCGCCATGAGACGGACAGACTCCCGAGGGATCTCCACAAACCGCCGCTCTTCTCGCTCTGACATGGCCCCAGTGGAGCTGGGAGTGGAGAATGAAGATGGGAAAAGCTGCCCCAGCCTCCCAAAGAGCTCAGGAGTGTGACCCAAGACCCTCCACACCAGCCTTGCTGCTCGTGCTCTGGAGTTTCTAAACAAGGAGCTCTGAGTACCCAGATGAGGAAAGTGAGGCTCAGAGAAGGAAACAGACTGGCCAATGGGCCAAGAACGGTGAAGCTAGACAAAGTCCAAGGTGTTGGGGTTCACAGAACTAGGTCCCATTTCTGCCCTGTCACTTTCTATGTGAATATGGCCAATCAGTCTGAGCCCTTGGGTCCTAAACAGGCACAATAATTCCTGCCCTCTCTAGCTCACAGGGTTGCTGTGAAAATGAGATGATTGATATGATTTGGCTGTGTCCCCACACAAATCTCACCTTGAATTTTAATAATCCCCACGTGTCAAGGGCGGGACCAGGTGGAGATAACTGAATCAAGGGGACATTTTCCCCCATGCTGTTCTCCTGATAGTGAGTTCTCAAAAGATCTAATGGTTTTATAAAGAGCTTTTCCCCTTTTTGCTCGGCACTTCTCCTTGCTGCAGCCACATGAAGAAGGACATGTTTGCTTCCTCTTCCACCATGACTGTAAGTTTCCTGAGGCCTCCCCAGCACTGTGCGTCAGTTAAACCTCTTTCCTTTATACATTACCCAGTCTTTTTTTTTTTTTTTTTGAGACGGAGTCTCGCTCTGGCGCCAGGCTGGAGTGTAGCGGCGCGATCTCAGCTCACTGCAACCTCCACCTCCCGGGTTCAAGTAATTCTCTGCCTCAGCCTCCTGAGTAGCTGGGATTACAGGTGCCTACCACCACGCCCGGCTGGCTAATTTTTGTATTTTTTTTTTTTTTTGAGACAGAGTTTTATTCTTGTTGCCCCCAACTATCCTGCCTCAGCCTCCCAAGTAGCTCGGATTACAGGCACGTGCCACCACGCCCAGCTAATTTTTGTATTTTTAGTAGAAACAAGATTTCGCCATGTTGGCCAGGCTGGATAGTAGCTGGGCTTTCTGCCTATGTGTTTGGTCTTCCCCAGTTTGGCTGCAACGCCTAAATGCAGGAACCTGTTTTGTTCACAGAGTATGGCACAATAAGAACCCTACAAAAACAGCAGCTGATGACTCACTCTAACAACGCACAGCACAACGAGAAGGTAGGCTCACATGCACCAAAGTGACGCATCAACACCTCAGACAGGAAGGCCCAGATCCAGGATGACCCATCCAGGCACTGTCCCCACTACTCCTCTGGCAGGGGATCAATGGGTCACCAGTGACATCCAGGTCCCTACATCCAATGGGCAGCTATGTGGCTTCTGCGCAGCACTCCTTCCAATGGCCCCCCATTGTCTTTGAAATAAAGAACAAATAGCCGGGCGCGGTGGCTCACGCTTGTAATCGCAGCACTTTGGGAGGCCGAGGCGGGCGGATCACGAGGTCAGGAGATCGAGACCACAGTGAAACCCCGTCTCTACTAAAAAATACAAAAAATTAGCCGGGCGTAGTGGCGGGCACCTGTAGTCCCAGCTACTCGGAGAGGCTGAGTCAGGAGAATGGCGTGAACCCGGGAGGGGGAGCTTGCAGTGAGCCGAGATTGCGCCACTGCACTCCAGCCTGGGCAACAGAGCGAGACTCTGTCTCAAAAAAAAAAAAAAAAAAAAAAAGAACAAATTTGGGCCGGGCGCGGTGGCTCACGCCTGTAATCCCAGCACTTTCGGAGGCCGAGGCAGGCAGATCACAAGGTCAGGAGATTGAGACCATTCTGGTTAACACGGTGAAAGCTCGTCTCTACTAAAAATACAAAAAATTAGCCGGGCTTGGTGGCGGGCGCCTGTAGTACCAGCTACTCGAGAGGCTGAGGCAGGAGAATGGCGTGAACCCAGGAGGCGGAGATTGCAGTGAACCGAGATCACACCACTGCACTCCAGCCTGGGCAACAGAGCAAGACTCCGTCTCAAAAAAAAAAAAAAAAAGGAAAGGAAAGAAATAAAGAACAAATTTGAACAATGGCTCTGGAGGCTCTGCAAGTGCTGCCTACTTCTACAACACCTCTTACCTCTTATCTCTTACTTTCTTGTGTTCTGCATTCCCACCTGTGTCCTCCTTTCAGTTCCTCAAATACACCTATTTTAGGACCTTTGAACACTGCTTCCTCCACTTGGAACTCTCTGGTCCCTGTCATCCACCCCCAATCCCTTCGTCTAGTGAACTGCTACTCACTCCTTCAGATTTCAGTTCAAATGTCACTTGCTCAGGGATGTCTTCCTAGATCCTCCAATGTCCTTGCACTCTGCCTTCAAACCAGTTTTAAGAATTTGTAGCCGGGCCCAGTGGCTCATGCCTCTAATCCCAGCACTTTCGGAGGCCAAGGCGGGCGAATCACCTGAGGTCAGGAGTTCGAGACCAGCCTGACCAACATGGAAAAACCCCATCTCTACTACAAATACAAAATCAGCCAGCCGTGGTGGGGCATGCCTGTAATCCCAGCTACTCGCGAGGCTGAGGCAGGAGAATCGCTTGAACCCATGAGGCAGAGGTTGCAGTGAGTTGAGATCGCACCAGTGCACTCCATTCTGGGTAACAAGAGCGAAACTCCATCTCAAAAAAAAAAAATTGTAGCCGGGCGCGGTGGCTCACACCTGTAATCCCAGCACTTTGGGAGGCCGACGCGGGCAGATCACGAGGTCAGGATATTGAGACCGTCCTGGCTAACACAGTGAAACCCCGTCTCTACTAAAAAAAAAATACAAAAAATTAGCCGGGTGCGGTGGCGGGTGCCTGTAGTCCCAGCTACTCGGGAGGCTGAGGCAGGAGAATGGCATGAACCCAGGAGGCATAGCTTGTAATGAGCCGAGATAGCGCCACTGCACTCTGGCCTGGGCGAAAGAGCGAGACTCCCTCTCAAAAAAAAAAAAAAAAGGCCGGGCGTGGTGGCTCACGCTTGTAATCCCAGCACTTTGGGAGGCTGAGGCGGGCGGATCACGAGGTCAGGAGATCGAGACCACGGTGAAACCCCGTCTCTACTAAAAATACAAAAAATTAGCCGGGCGTGGTGGCGGGCGCCTGTAGTCCCAGCTACTCGGAGAGGCTGAGGCAGGAGAATGGCGTGAACCTGGGAGGCAGCGCTTGCAGTGAGCCGAGATTGCGCCACTGCACTCCAGCCTGGGTGAAAAAGCGAGACTCCGTCTCAAAAAAAAATAAAAAATAAAAAATAAAAAAAATTTAAAAAAAAATTAAAAAAAAAACAAAAACAAAACAACAACAACAACAAAAAAAAATTGTAGGCCAGGCGCAGTGGTTCACGCCTGTAATCCCAGTACTTTGGCAGGCCGAGGCGGGTGGATCACAAGGTCAGTAGTTCTAGACCAGCCTGGCCAATATGGTGAAACCTCGTCTCTACTAAAAATACAAAAATTAGCCAGGCATCGTGGTCCGCACCTGTAGTCCTAGCTACTCGGGAGGCTGAGGCAGGAGAATTGCTTGAACCCAGGAGGTGGAGGTTGCAGTGAGCCGAGATTGCGCCACTGCACTCCAGCCTGGGTGACAGAGGGAGACTCCATCTCAAAAAAAAAAAAAAAAAATTTGTAATTATAGGCCGGGCGTGGTGGCTCACGCCTGTAATCCCAGCACTTTGGGAGGCCGAAGCTGGCAGATCACGAGGTCAGGAGATCAAGATCATCCCGGCTAACATGGTGAAACCCTGCCTCTACTAAAAATACAAAAAATTAGCCAGGAGGCTGAGGCAGGAGAATCGCTTGAACCCAGGAGGCAGAGGCTGCAGTGAGCCAAGATTGCACCACTGCACTCCAGCCCGGGAGACAGAACTGAACTCCGTCTCAAAACAAACAAACAAAAAAAAACAAAAACAAACAAAAAAAAGATCTTCTGAAAGAAAGAAGAACTATTCTTTCTCTTTATTTTTTTTTTTTTTGGAGATGATGTCTGATGTCTCACTCTGTCACCCAGACTGGAGTGCAGTGGCATGATCTCAGCTCACTAAAACCTCCGCTTCCCGAGTAGTTGGGATTACAGGCCCACACCACCACGCCCAGCTAATTTTTGTATTTTTAGTAGGGATGGAGTTTTGCCATGGTAGCCAAGCTGGTCTGGAACTCCTGACCTCAGGTGATCCGCCCACCTCGGCCTCGAAAATGCTGAGATTACAGGCGTGAGAGCCACCGTGACTGGCCCGACAAGCTTTTTTTTTTTTTGGAGATGCAGTCTCGCTCTGTCACCTAGGCTGGAGTACAGTGGCATGATCTCGGCTCACTACAACCTCCGCCTCCCTGGTTCAAGCAATTCTCCTGCCTCAGCCTCCCGAGTAGCTAGGACTACAGGCATACGCCGCCATGCCCGGCTAATTTTTTGTATTTTTAGTAGAGACAGGGTTTCACCGTGTTGCCCAGGCTGGCCTCGAACTCCTGAGCTCAGGCAATCCACATGCCTCAGCCTCCCAAAGGGCTAGGATTACAGGCGTGAGCCACCGCGCCCGGCCATGAATAGCACTGTACTATGCCTGAGACACAGCTAAGTGCTTTATATGGCTGACTTCACTATATCCTCAATAATAAGATATTATGTATTTCGTCTATTTCACAGGCAAGGAAATCAAACCTCAGAGGTTAAATGTTCCACGACTTCTCCAAGATGATGAATCAAGCACTGAGTAAGTAGGGAGAGGGAGCAGGGACTCAACCCCTTGCTCCTAATCTTTATACCGCATTCAGGAGCCGCCAGCTGTGTGGGGAACAAGGCCTGGATCCCACCCCAAAGATATGGGTTGGAGACTCACCCCTTGGTGACCCTAGACTCGCCAACAGATCATTGTGACGCTGCAGTTTCCCTGTCTGTAAAATGGGAGCATTTAGTCCACCAGCGCGAAAGGCGCAGAGGGAGTTTCCCTATTATATGACCGCACACGAAGTCTAGACTGTGACCAAAGTCTCCCACTCCTCAGCCTCCTCTCCTCCGCATCCTCAGCTACTAGTCACGCTGACGAGGAGGCGTGGGAATGGACCTCCGCGGGCCGGGCCTCTGCCAGGCGCATCCTCCCACCCGGCCTCGCCCAGCCCAGATCGGGTGGGGGGGGGGAGGAGGTCAGGGGTCACTGAACTTGGGTCACGTGGTCAGCCAAGGGGGCGGGCCCCCGCGGAGCGGGCTCCAAGGCCGGTGAGTAAGCGGTCGGCGGCGAGAATGGGGAGTCCTTGGACCAGAGCAGGGCCTGCTCACCTGAAGACCCCGGCGTGGCGAAGGCTGCTACCGAGACGACGGCGGCGGGGGCGGTGGCAGCGGCGCCCACTCACTAGCTCACACTAATTCCCTCTCTCGGGGCCCCGGCCCCGCCCTCCACAAGTACAGCCAATCGGCGGGCGCCTTGGAAAGTTTCCGGCCCTCCTGGAGGCTTCCTGGTTTCTGATTGGCCAGTGTGAACAGACTGTAGAGACCAGTGGTCACGTGACGCTGAAGAAGATTCCCGCTTCTTAAAGCAACCTCTCTTGCTACGTTTGCGAGTAGGTGTGTATTATGTTTTAACACACGTTTAATAAGCATTTTTTTTTTTTACCAACACAATAGTAACGAGGAAATAAACAGTCTCAAAGACAGTGTCTTGATTTTATTTGTCTTGTTTGCTCGCGAGTTTCTGAGCACCCGTATTTTCGCGGCTGCAGCAAAGCTTTAGATTTTGGTGTCTGGCTTAGTTTTCCTGCCTGGCCTACCTCCCCAGCATCACACGCCACTTCCCCTCCCTGAAGGGATAGATGGGGCTCTCAGTAGGTGTTCTCGGCAGGCAGAAGGGACTTCTGACCGGGCCGAACATCCCGTGCAAGCTCCGGACTCCAGGGTTCTGCTCTTTCTGCACCTACTTCGCATTCTCCCCACGCCTGTGAACCAAATACGAGCCCTGGCCTACCTCGCCTTGCATGACCGTTGGACACGCACACTGACAGCTCTCTTTCTGCAACTCCCACTGCCATAGCAGCTTGGGCAGTTCTTAATTGATAAGCAGTGGGCTTAGTGAGTAAAGGATGGTATTTGGAATCAGACCGAGCTGGGTTAAAATTCTGACACTGCCTTTGGGCAAATTACCTAATATGGGGTAATAATGCGCACTTCACAGGGTTGTTGTAGATTAATGTCTGTGAGAGTCCCTGGAAGAGTTGGAGGTTAAACTTTCTTTCCTGGCCGGGCGCGGAGGCTCACGCCTGTAATCCCAACACTTTGAGAGGCCGAGGCGGGGGATCACCCGAGGTCGGGAGTTCGAGACCAGCCTGATCAACATGGAGAAAATCAATCTCAACTAAAAATACAAAATTAGCCGGGTGTGGTGGCACATGCCTGTAATCCCAGCTACTCGGGAGGCTGAGGCAGGAGAATCGCTTGAACCCGGGAGGCGGAGGTTGTGGTGAGCCGAGATCGCGCCACTGCACTCCAGCCTGGGCAACAAGAGTGAATCTCCATCTCAAAAAAAAGAAAAAGAAAAAGAGAAACTTTCTTTCCCTCATATGTCACAAGGCATACAGTGAATTCTTTTAGGTTCACCCAAAATGGGGTAGTTCGCACTGAGTGAACTACGGGAGCATTCTACAAGGGAGCATGAATGTACACATTTTCTCTTTTCCCCCCTCTCAGGGTTAGATACTGCTGCCGCTGGAAAAGAAAATCCCCTGGGACCCGAGCTGGCAAAGCCAGATGGATGCGACTGTGGTTGCCATGGCAACCCCACTTAAGGAGAATGTGACCCTGCTGAGTCTCTTCCACTCATATTCAGAACCATATTAGAAGTGGTTTCAAGTGTCTGCCCACCTGTGCGTTAAGGGAAAGAGAGAGGGCGCTCTCCTGTAAGGTCTGACTGAGCCTGAAGTCAACTTAGCCAGACCTGGACAGCTGGCGGATCTCCTTGCTTAGGTTTACTGTTCTGGACAGCCATCAGCAACTTTGGAGACACTAGAAGATGCGAGGGAGACCGGGACTGCTAGGGACCTATTAGATGTAGTGAACCTGTATCCACCCTGTCTGGAGCTCATTTGCTCCCAATCTGAGTGGAGGCAGGGATCAGGGAAGGCAGTAGTGAGACCTCAATGGCCACAGATGGGAGAAAGGTGGCTCGCTCCACACACCCAGTGCCTGGCAAGAACTATGATGGTTTTGGTGTCAGACTTTTTTTCTTTTTTCCTTTTTTTGAGACGGAGTAGCACCCTGTCGCCCAGGCTGGAGTGCAGTGGCACAATCTTGGCTCACTACAACCTCCACCTCCCGGGTTAAAATGATTCTCTAGCCTCAGCCTCCCGAGTAGCTGGGATTACAGGCACTCGCCACCACAGCCAGCTAATTTTTGTATTTTTAGTAGAGACAGGGGTTTCACCATGTTGGCCAGGCCGGTCTCTAACTCCTGACCTTGTGATCCGCCCGCCTCTGCCTCCCAAAGTGTTGGGATTACAGGCATGAGCCACTGTGCCTGGCCAGAGTCAGACTGTTTTTATTCATTTATTTTTATTTTTATTTATTTTTTGAAACTGAGTCTCGCTCTGTCGCCCTGGTTGGAGTGCAGTGGCGTGATCTCAGCTCACTGCAACCTCTGCCCTCCCAGTTTCAAGTGATTCTCCTGCCTCAGCCTCCGGAGTAGCTGGATTACAGGTGTCCGACACCATGCCTGGCTAAGTGCTGTAAGTTTTGTATTTTTAGTAGAGATGGCATTTTGCCATGTTGGCCAGGCTGGTCTTGAACTCCTGACCTTGTGATCTGCCCACCTCAGCTTCCCAAAGTGCTGGGATTACAGGCATGAGCCACCACAACAGGCCCAGACTGTTTTTAAAAAATCACAGCTCACTAGCTGTGTGACCTTAGGCATATTAGTTCACCTGTCTGACCTGTCTCATCAACTATAAAGCGGGATAACGAAATCTACTCCATGGAACTGTTGTGAAGATTCAGAAATGTGTGTAAAGGATTTAGCATGTTGCCAAGCACATGGTACACTATTAGCCTGTGACCTCTTTAGGAGGCTGTAACTTTCAGAATCCTTTGGTACCAACCTTAAAAGCTCAGAAGAGGTGGGGCGCGGTGGCTCACACCTGTAATCCCAGCACTTTGGGAGGCTGAGGCGGGCAGATCACCTGAGGTTGGGAGTTCGAGACCAGCCTGATCAACATGGTGAAACCCCGTCTCTACTAAAAATACAAAATTAGTTGGGCGTGGTGGCACATGCCTGTAATCCCAGCTACTTAGGAGGCTGAGGCAGGAGAATCCCTTGAACCCAGGAGGCGGAGGTTTCGGTGGGCCAAGATCATACCATTGCACTCCAGCCTGGGCAACAGAGTGAGACTCTGTCTCAAAAAAAAAAAAAAAAAAAAAAAAGCTCAGAAGAGTTCTGGAAACCATCTCCAGGGCATCCCCACTTGTTCCCTTCCCCATTAGAGTGCCAGGCTTTTTTTTTTTCTTTGTTTTTTTAATTAGTGCCAGCCTTTTCGATGCCACATCCTACATCCTCACCAGCACCCACATGCTCAGGGTCCACGAGCTGCTTCTGTCCATCAGTTTCTTCCTTTCAGGCTTGGTGTTATTCCCCTATTTGAGAACTTGGGAAGAACTCCAGGACTCCAGTGATCCTCCCACCTCAGCCTCCTAAGTACCTGAGACTACAGATACACATCACTGCACTGGCTTTGGGATGCATTATATAATAATTATGATAATTAAAAGTTGAGTGCCCATCATGGACCAGGCTCTATGCCAGCCACTTGAACATATGATGTCTGATACAGCAGCCTCCAAAGAGGGTTTTCTGCCCATTTTATAATGAGGAAACAGAAGGTCATCCAGCTAAGACTCTAAGACTCTTTTTTCTTTTTGAGATGGAGTCTTGCTCTATCGCCCAGGCTGGAGTGCAGTGGAGGGATCTCAGCTCACTGCAACCTCCCCCTCCCGGGTTCAAGCAATTCACCTGCCTCATCCCTTATCCTCTCGAGTCCAGCTAAGACTTAAACCAGCTCTGTATCAATCCAAATACCATGCTTTCTTGTTTTCTGCTACAGAGCTCTGTTTCCCAGGGAAGTCAAAGAAAGTTAAAGAAAAAATAATAATAATAATTGAAATGAGATTTCATAGGTTAGTAGATAGGAAATGGACAAGCTGGGAAAGGGCATTCCAAGGTAGACAAATAGTATTGCAGAGGTATAGTGTCAAGGAAAATTGGCATGTTTGTTTAATCCTGTAGGCATTTCATACATTTTTATGTTACCCTAACTAGATTCTGAGCCCTTTTACATCTTTAGTTCAGTGTAGTATAGTGATATACTGTTGTTTATATACCCAACTTAGGAAGGGCTGTGTTGAGATCCTACAGTCTGTGTCATTACTAGCCCCTTGTTCATCTCTCCCTGTCTGCTGTCTCCCTTCTTTCCCAGCTATGCTCTTGGTTACTTTTAAGGGCAGGAGAAGAGCAAACACTCTGGAACTAGATCAGGACTCAGAATGCCGCTAATGATGGTATCATTTGCTGGAAGCCAAAGACCCAACATCAGAGCCTTGACTTCAGTAAGGTCACCCTTAAACCTGGACAAATGGGTTAGTCAGCTCCCCTCGGTGGCTGAGGCTAGTAGAGGCATCAGTCTAAGAAAAAGAGGGGCTAGTAAGCAGCCAACTCCGGAGCCTCTTTAAAGTTATTGTTCCTGCTAAAAAAAAAAAGAAGAAGATAACACTTCCATGAGAACCAAGGACTTTTTATACTTAGAACACATACTGAAAAATCAAGAGGCAGTAGCTAAGCTAAGAGAAGCACCAGATGCCTTCTGGGATGAGTTGCCTTCCTTGCCTCCACAACAGCAGCCAGACTGGACCTCTGGACAACATGATAAGTGTGACAATCACACTTCCTAGAGTAGAACCAAGGGTAGGAGGCCACCAGGCTCAGCTTACAAGCCCTGCGAAACCAGAAAAAGCACATCAGTTAGACCTGGAAGTGGGGGTAGCCACAACCATGTACTTCTCATCCCAAGGCACATGTCCTGGATCTTTCAAGCAGACAGCATGAAAGTTTCTTCTGTCTCTCTGATGTGGGCATTAAATCCTATATTACTCCTCACCCCTACACACCCCTTCTCCAGGCAGTAACCCCAGCACGTATGATCAGGCACTCACCCAAGTAATCGTCCATCAGGGAGCCAATAGCAAACTGCAGGAAAGATGGTGAAAAGAAAGTGAAGCCAAGATGAGCACAGAACCAACCTCTACCCGGCAGCCCCAGGCCTTCCGCCCATCCATCCCTTCTTCCTGGCAGAAAAGCATAGAACCCCATGAAACTATGGGTGGTAAGAAATCAACAGCTCTCAGCTCAACCTGGTATAGGTAGAGAGGCGGGGAAAAGACTCACAATGTCATTCTTGTCCACACGGGTCCCCACAATCTTTAAGCGGATCTCATCGTCCTGCTGAATCACAATATCCTGGGGAGAGGAGGGAACAGTGTACAGATGCTCCTCAGTTTATGAGAGGTTACATCACAACCACTTCACTGTAAGCCCGGGGGCATATTGAATGCACATCACTTTCGCACCATCGTAAAGTCATAAAATCATGAATCAAGCCATGGTAATTCAGGGACCATCTGTACTCAGCCATCCCCAGGCCAATATTCTCCCTCAGGATGGCTGATTCTCTCCTCCTCTCCCTGACTTCTTTCTGTCCACTCACCTCATCCATTGTCTTGTAACATGGTGGGTTGGAGTTAGGATCAAACTCCATCTCTGAAGGGATGGACTGAAAGGAAAGTGAGATTAGGTTAGCACTTTAAATGGATGCTTCAATAGATGGTAATGAATGGGTATCTCTCTTCCTCAGCCCCACCCAGTGTGCCCAGACTTACATGTCGAGAGATGAAGCAAGACATGGGCCCAATTTCTGTGAAGAGTCCAACCTAGAAAAAAATGAGTGATCTTACGGCCATTCGCAGTGGCTTACACCTGTAATCCCAGCACTTTGGGAGGCCAAGGCAAGTGGATCACGAGGTCAGGAGTTCGAGACCAGCCTGACCAACATGGTGAAACCCCTTCTCTACTAAAAATACAAAAATTAGCCGGGCATGGTGGTGTGCGCCTGTAATCCCAGCTACTCAGGAGACTGAGGCAGGAGAATCGTTTGAACCCGGGAGGCGGAGGTTGCAGTGAGCCGAGATCGCACCACTGCACTCCAGCCCAGGCAACAGAGCAAGACTCTGTCTCAAAAAAAAAAAAAAAAAAATTATCTTGCTTTTTCTTTGTCCCCTCAAGTGTTGTGTTTTTGTTTTTTGCTTTTTAAATTTTGAGACAGGGTCTCACTCTGTTGCCCAGGTTGGAAAGCAGTGGTGCGATCACAGCTCACTGTAACTTTGAACTTCTGGGCTCAAGCAATCCTCCCACCTCAGCCTCCCAAGTTGCTGAGACCACAGGTGCCCACCACCATGCTAGGCTAATTTTTAAAAACTTTTGTAGAGACAGAGTCTTGCTATGTTGCCCAGGCTGTCTCAAACTCCTAGGCTCAAGCAATCTTCCCACTTCTGCCTCCCAAAGCACTGGGATTATAGGTGTAAGCCAGCCCACCCAGCCCTTTTCTCTTTTTTTTTTTAAGCTTTCATTTGTATTTATTTATGTATTTACTTTGAGACAGAATCTCGCTCTGTTGTCCACTCTGGAGTGCAGTGATGCAATCTCAGCTCACTGCAACCTCCACCTCCCAGGTTCAAGTGATTCTCATACCTCAGCCTCCCAAGTAGCTGGGACTACACACACATGCCACAATGCCTGGCTAATTTTTGTATTTTCAGTATAGATGGGGTTTCACCATATTGGCCAGGCTGGTCTTGAACTCCCAACCTCAGGTGATCTGCCCACCTCAGCCTCCCAAAGTGCTGGGATTACAGATGTGAGCCACTGTGCCCAGCCTAAGCTTTCATTTTAAAGTATTAAAGCGCTTAGGCCTGGGACGTGTTAGTCCAAGATTTGAACACCTGTTGGCCACATGATCTTGGCCAGTACACTTAACTTCTTCTAAGCTTCAGCTTCTGTAAAAAGCACCCACTGGCCGGGCACGGTGGCTCACGCCTATAATCCCAGCACTTTGGGTGGCTGAGGCAGGTGGATCACATGAGGTCGGGAGTTCGAGACCAACCTGATCAACATGGAGAAACCGCATCTCTACTACAAATACAAAAATTAGCTGGGCATGGTGGCGCATGCCTATAGTCCCAGCTAGTTGGGAGGCTGAGGCAGGAGAATCACTTGAACCCAGAGGCGGAGGTTGCAGTGAGCCGAGATTGTGCCACTGCACTCCAGCCTGGCAACAGAGCTAGACACCATCTTAAAAAAAAAAAAAAAAACCACCTTTTAGAGTCATTGTGAGTCTCTGCACATCACCTGGCCCACAGTAACTACTCAATCAACACAGGCTTTTACTGTTATGACTATTAATACTGACTTCCCTTGCCCTCTGAGTTAGGCAGGGCAAGATTACCATACAATTTGAAAGTGCAGGCGGGGAGCAGTGGCTCAAGCCTGTAATCCCAGCACTTTGGGAGGCCGAGGCGGGCGGATCACGAGGTCAGGAGATCGAGACCATCCTGGCTAACATGGTGAAACCCCGTCTCTACTAAAAATACAAAAAAAAATTAGCCGGGCGTGGTGGTGGGCACCTGTAGTCCCAGCTACTCGGGAGGCTGAGGCAGGAGAATGGCATGAACCCGGGAGGCAGAGCATGCAGTGAGCCGAGATCGCGCCACTGCACTCCAACCTAGGTGACAGAGCGTGACTCCAACTGAAAAAAAAAAAAAAGAGCAATACAAGAAGTAAAGTGATGGCCAGGCTGGTGGCTCACCTGTAATCCTAGGGCTTTGGGAGGCCGAGGTGGGGAGACTGAGCTTAGGGGTTTGAGACCAGCCTGGGAAACATGGCAAAACCCCATCTCTACTAAAAAAATATGGCCAGGCGCGATGGCTCACGCCTGAGATCCCAGCACTTTGGGAGGCCAAGGCGGGTGGATCACCAGGTCAGGAGATCAAGACCATCCCGGCTAACACAGTGAAACACCGTCTCTACTAAAAATACAAAAAATTAGCCGGGCATGGTGGTGGGCACCTGTAGTCCCAGCTACTGGGGAGGCTGAGGCAGGAGAATGGTGTGAACCCGGGAGGTGGAGCTTGCAGTAAGTGGAGATCTCGCCACTGCACTCCAGCCTGGGCGACAGAGCGAGACTCCGTCTCAAAAAAAAAAAAAAATTAGCCAGCCATGGTGGCACATGCCTTTACTCCCAACTACTTGAGAGGCCGAGGCAGGAGAATCACTTGAACCTAGGAGGCAGAGGTTGCAGTGAGCCAAGATTGCACCACTGCACTCCGGCCTGGGCAACAGAGCAAAACTCTGTCTCAAAAAAAAAAAAAAAAAGAAGTGACGTGACTTAGTCAAAGGAACAGAGTTATGAAGTGGAGCCAGAACCCAACCCAGATCTTCCAAAAAACTACCCCACTGCCTCCCCTATGTATAGTCTCACCTTGTTGACCTGAGTGACAACAGCATCCACAACCTCCCCTTTAAAGGGCCGGAAAACAATGGCCTTGTACTTAACTGGATAAAGGACAAAGCCTCGGCCTGGCTGGATCACACCAGCACCAATATTGTCAATGGTGGTGACAGCAATTACAAAGCCATACCTGCAAGGAGGATGAGAAACAGGAAGACATTGTGTGTCCAAGAGCCTCTAAAGACATCTGCAATAAAAGTCACTGAGCTCTTGGGAGTAGGGTCGGGGAGAGCAAAAGGACAAGCAGATAGCACCTCTACTCCCAGACAGCTTAATGACCAAAAGAAGACAGAACAGAGATCAGTATGTATAAGACCAAATGCTGTTCTGGTAATTTCACAATAAATGTCCAAGAAGACTGGAGTCCTTGAGGCAACAGATCTCAATCTTTGGGATGCCTGAGAATCATCTTCTTAAAATGCAGATTCTCGGCCGGGCGCGGTGGCTCACGCTTGTAATCCCAGCACTTTGGGAGGCTGAGGCGGGCGGATCACGAGGTCAGGAGATCGAGACCACGGTGAAACCCCGTCTCTACCAAAAATACAAAAAAAATTAGCCAGGCGTGGTGGCAGGCGCCTGTAGTCCCAGCTACTGGGAGAGGCTGAGGCAGGAGAATGGCGTGAACCCGGGAGGCGGAGCTTGCAGTGAGCCGAGATCGCGCCACTGCACTCCAGCCTGGGTGACAGAGCAAGACTCCGTCTCAAAAAAAAAAAAAAAAAAAAAAAAAATTGCAGATTCTCAGGTCTGCCCCAGAGAGTCTTGATTCTGGAGGGAATAAGGAGACTCAGGAATCTGCATGTTCCTGCAGGTTTTTCTGATGCTGGAGGCCCAAGTACTGCACTGCCCTGAGCCAGGTCCCAGCTCATTAATCAGAGAGGCCCCTCTGTGCAAAGCCCAGAGATGGTCAAGTCCCAGTCTACTTCCTTCCTCCCCCAAACTCTCGATCTGCTTTTTCTGGTCATTCATTTAGAAGATATATAGAGGCCCACGGTGTGTGGTCCCTGGGCACAAGGGATAAGAGAAAACCAGAAAATGACAGAGGGAGAGCAGACACAGGAACAATGATTACACTGTGAGCGCCACAAGGGCTGGCCTCATTCTATCTTGTTCCCATTCTACCTTGTTCTGAGCCCAACACGGGTCCTGGCACACACCGAGGGTTTTTAAAATGTTTGAAGAGTAAATGAATGACCAATCTCAGCTGAGAGAAGGAAGTCTTATTGTCCAGCATTGCAGAGGGCGCCCTGGGAACCCAAAGCAGGAAGCAACTGGCTGCCTGAGAGGGGAGAGGGGTCCCCAGAGTGGGTGGCAGGACGAGTAGGAATTGGGGAGGGGTTGTAGGTATAGCGCCCCGTGTGCGCATCGAATGATCTGGCGGCGCGGTGAGCTCAGCACTCACTTCCCTGTGCAGGTCCCCTCCACCTCGGTGAAGAGCTTCTGCTTCACTGTGTTGAGCAAGTTGGGGCCGAAGTAGCGCGGATGCAGCAGGATTTCGTGCTCTAGGGAGATCTGCGGAGAAAAGTGGGGTGGCGACCAGGCCAGGCGTTGGGAGGTTATCGGACGACAAGGGGAGTCTCGTGCCGGCGCCTGGCCTTGCTCTTCCTTTCCACCCAGCCCTTGCCGCCACCCTGAGCCCTGCTCACATGGTAGAACATCTTCCCAGAGCAGGTAGGCAGGCAGAGTCCACACCTCCGACAGCCCCTGGGAATCCACCGGAAAAACAGTTAGTCGCCACAACCCCAGTTCCGCGCTTACTGCGACGAAGAGGGCGGAACTCCACCTCCTCCGCGAGGGCGGAACTCCACCTGCTCCGCGGGTCTGATTGGGCCTAGCCGTCGTGGGCGAGAGCCACTAATCCCCGCCCCTCATCCCCGCCCCCCGGCCATCAAACAGCAACTGGTTTTTTTTTTTTTTGAGACAGAGTCTCGCTCTGTCACCCAGGCTGGAGTGCAGTGGCGCGATCTCAGCTCCCTGCAAGCTCCGCCTCCCGGGTTCACGCCATTCTCCTGCCTCAGCCTCTCCGAGTAGCTGGGACTACAGGCGCCCGCCACCACGCCCGGCTAATTTTTTGAATTTTTAGTAGAGACGGGGTTTCACCGTCTTAGCCAGGATGGTCTCGATCTCCTGACCTCGTGATCCGCCCGCCTCGGCCTCCCAAAGTGCTGGGATTACAAGCGTGAGCCACTGCGCCCGGCCTTGTTTTTTTTTTTTTTTTGAGGCGGAGTCTCGCTCTGTTGCCCAGGCTGGAGTGCAGTGGTGCTATCTCGGCTCACCGCAACCTCCGCCTCCCGGGTTCAAGCGATTCTCCTGCCTCAGCCTCCCGAGTAGCTGGGATTAAAGACATGTGCCACCACACCTGACTAATTTTGTATTTTTAGTAGAGATGGGGTTTCTCCATGTTGGTCAGGCTGGTCTCAAACTCCCAACCTCAGGTGATCCACCCACCTCGGCCTCCCAAAGTGTTGTGATTACAGGCGTGAGCCACCGCTCCCGGCCGGCAACTGTCTGAATTGCTTGAACCTGGGAGGCGGCCCGAGATCTTTCCACTGAACTCCAGCCTGGGCAATAAGAGCAAAATTCCGTCTCAATAGATTAGATAGATAGATAGATAGATAGAGAGATAGATAGATAGATAGATGATAGATAGATAGATAGATAGATAGATAGATAAAAATAGATAGATGCTACCCCTTACTGCTTTCTTCCTAGATGCCTGGGCAACAAGAGTGAAACTCCATCTCAATAAATAAATTAAATAAATAAATGCTACCACTTACTACTTTCTTCCTAGATGCCAGACACTGTGTTAAGCACTTTATATAATTCTCTCCCTTAATTCTCATAGTAATCTACAGAAATTGGTGTAGAAATAAAAAAAAAAATGTACTGCCGGGCGCGGTGGTTCAAGCCTGTAATCCCAGCAGTTTGGGAGGCCGAGACGGGAGGATCACGAGGTCAGGAGATCGAAACCATCTTGGCTAACACGGTGAAACCCCGTTTCTACTAAAAATAAAAAAAATTAGCCGGGCGTGTTGGCGGGCGCCTGTGGTCCCAGCTACTCCCAAGGCTGAGGCAGGAGAATGGCGTGAACCCAGGAGGCGGAGCTTGCAGTGAGCTGAGATGGCGCCACTGCGCTCCAACCTGGGGGACACAGCGAGACTCCGTCTCAAAAAAAAAAAAAAAAAAAAAAAAATGTACACGAGCCTTAGCCAAAAGGCCAAGAAGCTACAGAAAATAATGAAAGTTAGGCCGGGCGTGGTGATTTAAGCCTGTAATACCAGCACTTTGAGAGGCCGAGGAGGGCGGATCATGAGGTCAGGAGATTGAGACCATCCTGGCTAACACGGCGAAACCCCGTCTCTACTAAAAATACAAAAAATTAGCCAGGCGTGGTGGCACGTGCCTGTAGTCCCAGCTACTAAGGAGGCTGAGGCAGGAGAATCGCTTGAACCTGGGAGGCGGAGGTTGCAGTGAGCGGAGATCGCGCCACTGCACTCCAGACTGGCGGCAAAGCAAGACGGAGTCTCAAAAAAAAAAAAAAAAGGCCGGGCGCGGTGGCTCACGCCTGTAATCCCAGCACTTTGGGAGGCCGAGGCGGGCGGATCACGAGGTCAGGAGATCGAGACCATCCTGGCTAACACGGTGAAACCCCATCTCTACTAAAAATACAAAAAATTAGCCGGGCGAGGTGGCAGGCGCCTGTAGTCCCAGCTACTTGGGAGGCTGAGGCAGGAGAATGGCGTGAACCCCGGGGGGCGGAGCCTGCAGTGAGCCGAGATCGCGCCACTGCACTCCAGCCTGGGTGAAACAGCGAGACTCTGTCTCAAAAAAAAAAAAAAATATATATATATATGTATATATATATGTGTGTATATATATGTATATATATACGTGTATATATATATACACGTATATATATATATATATTTAAAAGCTATTGGAATCCCAAAAAACACTTTAAGCCTCGAGAGAGATATGACTGCGAGTCACATATAGTTTACAACTTCTTTTCTCAGATTATAGATTAACTCTTTTTCTATTTTTTTTTTTTTTTTTTTTGAGAAGGAGTCTCGCTCTTTCACCGAGGCTGGAGTGCAGTGGCGCGATCTCGGCTCACTGCAGGCTCCGCACCCTGGGGTTCACGCCATTCTCCTGCCTCAGCCTCCCGCGTAGCTGGGACTACAGGCGCCTGCCACCTTGCCCGGCTGATTTTTTGTATTTTTAGTAGAGACGGGGTTTCACCGTGTTAGCCAGGATGGTCTCGATATCCTGACCTCGTGATCCGCCCGCCTTGGCCTCCCAAAGTGCTGGGATTACAGGCGTGAGCCACCGCGCCCGGCCTTTTTTATTTTTATTTTTTTGAGACAGAGCCTTGCTGTGTCACCCAGGTTGGAGTGCAGGAAATCCATGACTATTTTATCCTCTGTTAAAAAATATTACACGCGGCCGGGCACGGTGGCTCACTCTTGTAATCCCAGCACTTTGGGAGGCCGAGGCGGGCGGATCCCGAGGTCAGGAGATCGAGACCACGGTGAAACCCCGTCTCTACTAAAAATACAAAAAATTAGCCGGACGTGGTGGCAGGTGCCTGTAATCCCAGCTACTCAGGAGGCTGAGGCAGGAGAATCTCTTGAACCCGGGAGGCGGAGGTTGCAGTTAGGCAAGATCTCGCCACTGCACTCCAGCCCAGGCAACAGTGCGAAACTCCAAATAAAAAAAAATTGGAAAAAAAAAATACATGTACTCTTTCCAAAAAGAAACATTGTCTATAGCCAACCAAATTGCTATAACTATGTACCAATCTTCCATGAAAAATGTAATCCTACTAAAAAGTCCTGTGTGCTTGCCTATATAAATGAAATCTTAACTTTCTTACTTCACAACACTGACTCCATTCCTCTGGAGTTGGTGTTTCCAGGTGTTCCATCCTCATACTTCGCACTTGAAAAAACCCTAAATTAGGTTCTGACCTGTCGGATTATTTTAGGTTGACACTGATACTATTATTCTTACCTTATAAATGAGCCGGAAAAAGATCAAGGGGCGGTATTTGGGTATGAATAGCTGACCTGCTCCAAAGCTTGTGTTCCTTTTTTTTTTTTTGAGACAGAGTCTCGCTCTGTCACCCAGGCTGGAGTGCAGTGGCACAATCTCGGCTCACATCAAGCTCCGCCTCCGGGGTTCACGCCATTCTCCTGCCTCAACCTCTCCGAGTAGCTGGGACTACAGGCGCCCGCCACCACGCCCGGCTAATTTTTTTGTATTTTTAGTAGAGATGGGGTTTCACCGTGGTCTCGATCTCCTGACCTCGGGATCCGCCCGCCTCGGCCTCCCAAAGTGCTGGGATTACAAGCGTGAGCCACCGCGCCCGGCCTCCTTTTTCTTTTTTTCTTTCTTTCTTTTTTTTTTTTTGAATCGGAGTCTCATTCTGTCGCCTAGGCTGGAACGCAGTGGTGCAATCTCGACTCACTGCAACCTCCACCTCCCAGGTTCAAGAGTGATTCTCCTGCCTCAGCCTCCCAAGTAGCTGGAATTACAGGTGCCCACCACCACGCCCAGCTAATGTTTTTTTTTTTTTTTGTATTTTTAGTAGAGACCGGGTTTCACCATGTTGGCCAGGCTGGTTTCGAACTTCTGACCTTAGGTAATCCATCTGTCTCAACCTCCCAAAATGCTGGGATTACAGGCCTGAGCCACTGCACCCGGCCCCACCTTTTTTTTTTTTTTTATTCTTGAGAAAGGGTCTCATTCTGTCACCTAGGCTGCCAGGCTGGAGTGCTCATTGCATTCCCCAGCTACAGGTATGGGTCCCCATGCGCGGGTAATTTTTTATTTTTTGCAGAGATGTGGGTCTTACTCTGTTGACCAGGCTAGTCTTGAACTTCTGGCCTCAAGTGATCCTCTTGCTTTGGTCTCCCAAAGTGTTGGGATTACAAGTGTGAGCCCTCATACCTGGGAAAGTCGCCTTCTTCACTACTGTAAACTCTACTGCCTGAGACTGAAACTTTGGATAAAAAAGACACCAAAGCAATGACAAGGACTGTTGTGTCTGCTCCTCAAAGTGTGTGCATGTAGAGCCTGAAAGCTCAGAACAGCAATTCTCAAATTGTGGTCCCCAAAAGAAACCTTCAGGGGATTGGTGAAGTGCTCTTCTAGTTACATGTCTGTGTGAAACCAACTTTTCTTCATGTATTTCAATCAAAACAATATATCCTAATAGCTAATAGAAGCAGATGTGAAAATGGAGCTGTCTCCTATAGAAACAGTATGATATTGTGAAATATACATTTCTTTGACCCCATTTTCTGGCATGCAACTCCTAAATCTCTAAAGTGATTTTTTTGGTATGCTAATGATTAACTGATGGCTGGCAGGCCCTAGGTAGCTTCCGGATGGGGGCTGGTCACCATAAAGAGCAGGGCATGATTGGAAGGTTGGGGTTTTCAGCCCACCCCCAACTTCTGGGGAGTGGAGGGGGTGCTGAACTGTTTAGCTGATCACCAATGGCCAATGGTTTCAGCAGTCATGCTTACATAATGAAGCATCCACAAAAATCCAAAAGGACCGGGTTCAGAGATTCCACATGGCTGAACACCTGGAGGTTCCTGGAAGGTGGCACACCGGAAGAGGGCTCGGAAGCTCCACATCCCTTCCCCATACCTCACCCTAGGCACCTCTTCATCTGCATCCTTTGAAATAGCCTCTATAATAAACCAGTAAACGTAAGTAAATGTTTCCCTGATTTCTATGAGCCACCCTAGTAAGTTAACGAAAGCCCAAGTAGAGTTGTGGGGGCCTAGATTTACAGTTGGTCAGTCAGAGGCACAGGTAAAACAGCCTGGGGCTTTTGACTGGCATCAGAAGTCAGGGGCCACGTCTGGTAAACAATAATTTGATTTAAAAAAAAAAAAAAAAGGAAGGGAAAGGAAGGGTGGGAGGGAGGGAGGCAGGGGAAAGAGAGAGACGGGAGAGACAGAAGAAAAGAAAACGGGGAAAAGAAAGAGAGAAAAGAAAGAAAGAAAGAGAGAGAGAGAAACAAAGAAAAAGAAAGAAAGAAAGAAAGAGAAAAGGAAGGAAAAGAAAAGAAATAAAAGAAAACAAAAGGAGATAAAAGAAACTAGTACTGGGGGGCCGGTGGGGAGGGCGATCTTGGGATCTGCACCCTAAACCTTTGAAATCTGAGGTTATCTCCAAGTAGACACTGTTGGCATTAAACAAGAGGACACCCAGCTGGAATTGCTTGCTTGTGGACTGGGGAAAAAACCAACACATTTGGTCACACAGAAGCCTTCTTTGTTGATTGTTGTGGTGGTGTGAGAGGAGAGAAAAACAGTGTCTCCCCCCAACTCCCCTGTAAAATAATGCCATTATTCTCACAACGTTATTTATTGCTTTTGGTAAATAGTTACTTTTCCATCTCTATTTTAAAATATATGTATATATATATATATATATATGCCGGGGGCCGTAGCTGATGCCTGTAATCCCAACACTTTGGGAGGCCGAGACGGGCGGATCATCTGAGGTTGGGAGTTCGAGACCAGCCTGACCAACATGGGAAAACCTCGTCTCTACTAGAAATACAAAATTAGCCAGGTGTGGTGGCGCACGCCTGTAATCCCAGCACTTTGGGAGGCCAAGGCGGGCGGATCACGAGGTCAGGAGTTGAGACCATCCTGGCTAACACGGTGAAACCCTGTCTCTACTAAAAATACAAAAAATTAGCCAGGAGTTGTGGCCGGTGCCTGTAGTCCCAGCTACTCGGGAGGCTGAGGCAGGAGAATGGCATGAACCCGGGTGGCGGAGCTTGCAGTGAGCCAAGATCCTGCCACTGCACTCCAGCCTGGGCGACAGAGCGAGACACTGTCTCAAAACAAACAAAACAAACAAACAAACAAATATAAATATATATGAGGCCAGGCAAGGTGGCTCATGCCTGTAATCACAACACTTTGGGAGGCCAAAGTGGGTGGATCACCTGAGGGGTCAGAATTGCAATGAGACAAGATCACCCCACTGCACTCCAGCCTGGGTGACAGAGCAAGACGCAAAAAAAGAAAAATAAATGAAAATTAAATTAAATTAAAAATTAAAAAGGTCAGGCTTGGTGGCTGACACCTGTAATCTCAGCATTTTGGGAAGCCAAGCTGGGAGGATCACATAAGCCCAGGAGTTCAAGACCCACCTGGGCAACACAGAGAGTCCCCCGTCTCTATTTACAACATATACATATATATATATTTTTTGAGACGGATTCTCCTGCCTCAGCCTCCCAAGTAGCTGGGATAATAGGTGCCAAGCTTATTTTTATATTTTTATTATTATTTATTCTTTTTTTTTTTTTGAGATTGAATTTCACTCTTGTTGCCCAGGCTGGAGTGCAATGGCGCAATCTCGGCTCACTACAACCTCCGCCCCCCAATTTCAAGCGATTCTCCTGCCCTAGCCTCCCAAGTAGGTGAGATTACAGACATGCGCCACCACACCCTGCTAATTTTTGTACTTTTAATAGAGACGGGTTTTCTCCACGTTGGTCAGGCTGGTCTCGAACTCCCGACCTCAAGTGATCCACCCGCCTCAGACTCCCAAAGTGCTGGGATTTCAGGCACGCGCCACCATGCCCAGCTGATTTTTGTATTTTTAGTAGAGATGGGGTTTCACTATGTTGGTTAGACTGCTCTTGAACTCCGGACCTCAAGTGATCTGCCCGTCTCAGCCTCCCAAATTGCTGAGATTAAAGGCGTGAGCCACTGAACCCAGCAAATCTTAGAATTTTTGAGAGGAAGGGACCTTCAAGAGACAAACGCAGTTCAGGGACGTGTGGCTATTGCCCACAGTCACCAGTTGGTTCTCGTTTTTTTAGGGGGGTGGGGGGACAGGCTCTTGCTCTGTCGCCCAGGCTGGAGTGCAGTGGCACGATCTTGACTCACTGCAACCTCCGCCTCCCAGGTTCAAGTGATTCTCCTGCTTCAGCCTCCCCAATAGCTGGGATTACAGGCGCGCGCCCCCACGACTTGCTAATTTGTGTATTTTTAGTAGAGACTGGGTTTCAGCATGTTGGCCAGGCTGGTATCGAACTCCTGACCCCAAGTGATCCGCCCTCCTCGGCCTTCCAGAGTCCTGGGATTAGAGGCGTGAAGCACTGCGCCTGACCTAGTTGGTTCTCTTTTTCCCTGTCAGCCTGTAGCGGGAGTGGCGTGCTGTCAGCTGGGGTCCGACACTGTAAGGTTCCCGACCTCCAGCCTCGCCAGGAGAGCGCCGCGTTCAGCGACTCCGGAGCCGGGTACCTCCTGCCTGCTGGATTAGGTAGGAGAAGCTCAGCCAATCCTGAGGGCTCGGAGGCAAGGAAGGCGGGACCAGGAGGAAAAGTTGAGGACAGGAGCGCCACCCAATCCAGCGCCTGACTGTAAAAGCGATGGCGGCGAGCACCCAATTGTAGACGGCAGTTAGAGGGAGGATGGTTAGTGAAGAGCGGACCAATCCGTGATAGGGGAGGGCAATCTTAAGCCAATTAAAGCTGAGAAGGTGGGAAGGGGCGGAGCTCGCCCTGTGGCTGCTCGGTGGTGGGTGAGGGATCGGCTTTCTCCGCTAGTTCCCACCCTGGGAGTCCTTAGCCCCTGGAATGCGTGAGGGAGATGCTTAGGGAGTTCCCGAAGTGGGGCGTAGAGGCATCGCCTGGCAAGGCCTGGGAGCGAAAAAGATCTCTACTTCGTGGAGCCGTTGGACGCCACCGGGTGGGCATCAAGGAAGCGGAGAGTGGCTAAGGGGCGGGACTTCCGGGGGCAGGGCTTATTGGGCGGGGGTGGGGCCTGTTCTAAGGTTAGGCCGAGGTGGGCGGAGCTAATAGGAGAGCTTTGGGTGTGACCTAGGAGAAAGAAGGGCAGTAACTTAAGCGATTGTTTTGGAGTGGCAAGGGATAGTTAAGGGCTGATAAGGTTGCTGGGGAGGTTACCTGTCTTAACTCACTGTCCTTTTTTCTCAGGGAGCCACTGGTGGGGACCTTTTTTGGGCCCCCTTTCCTTCCTGGGGTACTATGGAGTTCCCAGAACACAGTCAGCAGCTGCTGCAGAGCCTCCGGGAGCAGCGGTCCCAGGGTTTCCTTTGTGACTGCACCGTGATGGTGGGTAGTACCCAGTTCTTGGCCCATCGGGCTGTGCTGGCCTCCTGCAGCCCATTCTTCCAGCTTTTCTACAAGGAGCGGGAATTGGACAAGAGGGATCTGGTGTGTATTCACAATGAAATTGTCACAGCCCCAGCCTTTGGGCTGCTTCTGGACTTTATGTATGCTGGCCAGCTGACCCTGAGAGGGGATACCCCTGTGGAGGATGTGCTGGCAGCTGCCAGCTACTTGCACATGAATGACATCGTCAAGGTGTGTAAGCGGCGGCTTCAAGCCCGGGCCCTGGCAGAGGCAGACAGTACCAAGAAGGAGGAGGAAACCAACTCACAGCCTCCTAGTTTGGAGTTTTTGTCTAGTACTTCCCGTGGCCCCCAGCCTTCGTTGGCATCTGCTGAGACATCAGGCCGTTGGGGCAAAGGGGAATGGAAAGGCTCTGCCGCTCCCTCACCTACTGTCCGTCCTCCAGATGAGCCACCAATGTCTAGTGGGGCTGACACTACACAGCCTGGCATGGAGGTTGACACACCACATCTGCGGGCACCTCATCCACTAGTGGCTGATGTCTCTCTTGCCAGCCCTAGTAGCTCCACTGAGACCATTCCTGCAAACTACTTCTCTTCTGGCATCCCAACAGTTTCACTGGAGCCACTGCCATCTCTTGGTGTGAGTCCTGAGAGTCTGAGGGTGGTGGAACCAAAGGATCCTGGAGGACCACTGCAAGGCTTCTATCCCCCAGCCTCAGCCCCAACCTCAGCCCCAGCCCCTGTCTCAGCTCCAGTTCCATCCCAGACTCCAGCCCCAGCTGAAGCTGAGCTGGTCCAGGTGAAAGTTGAAGCTATTGTGATCTCTGATGAAGAGACTGATGTGTCAGATGAACAGCCTCAGGGTCCTGAGAGAGCATTCCCATCTGGAGGAGCAGTGTATGGGGGACAGCCCTCCCAGCCAGAGGCTTTTGAAGACCCAGGGGCAGCAGGACTGGAGGAGGTGGGGCCAAGTGACCACTTCTTGCCAACAGACCCTCATCTACCCTACCATCTGCTGCCAGGTGCAGGGCAGTATCATCGAGGATTGGTGACCTCACCCCTGCCTGCACCCGCATCCCTGCATGAGCCACTTTACCTGTCTTCTGAGTACGAAGCAGCTCCAGGAAGCTTTGGGGTTTTTACTGAGGATGTTCCCACCTGCAAGACATGTGGGAAGACCTTCTCATGCTCTTACACACTACGGCGACATGCCACGGTGCACACACGTGAGCGACCCTACGAGTGCCGCTACTGCCTGCGGAGCTACACGCAGTCAGGGGACCTCTACCGCCACATCCGCAAGGCTCACAACGAGGACCTGGCCAAACGCAGCAAACCAGATCCAGAAGTGGGATCCCTTTTAGGGGTGCAGCCTCTCCCTGGCTCCCCAACAGCAGACAGACAGAGCAGCAGTGGTGGAGGGCCACCCAAAGATTTTGTACTTGGCCCCAAAAACTAACATCTAAGGGAGCATGAGCTGATGCTAGGCTGCTCTTACCATCCTTAGATGGCAGCTCAGAAGGTTGGTGGCATCTCATCACCCCTGCTGGGTGACAAGAATAAAGGTTCTGCCCAGGCTGAAAGTTCCTACCCTTTTTTTTTTTTTTAATTTTTTATTTTTTTGAGACAGAGTCTCTGTCGCCCAGGCTGGAGTGCAGTGGCGCAATCTCGGCTCACTGCAAGCTCAGCCTCCCGGGTTCACGCCATTCTCCTGGCTCAGCCTCCCGAGTAACTGGGACTACAGGCGCCTGCCACCATGCCCGGCTAATTTTTTTGATTTTTAGTAGAGACGGGGTTTCACCGTGTTAGCCAGGATGGTCTTGATCTCCTGACAGATCTCCTGACCTCGTGATCCGCCCGACTTGGCCTCCGGCAGTGCTGAGATTATAGGCATGAGCCACTGCGCCCAGCCACCTTTTTTTTTTTTTTTTTTTTTTTTTTTTTGAGAGAGTCTTGCTCTGTCGCTGAGGCTGGAGTGCAGTGGCGCAATTTCAGCTCACTGCAACCTCTGCCTCCCGGGTTCAAGCAATTCTCTCTTTGTTTTTTTTTTTTTTGAGACGGAGTCTTGCTCTGTCCTCCAGGCTGGAGTGCAGTGGCGCAATCTCGGCCCACCACGCCTGGCTAATTTTTTGTATTTTTTAGTAGAGATGGGGTTTCACCATGTTAGTCAGGATGGTCTCGATCTCCTGACCTCATGATCCGCCCGCCTCAGCCTCCCAAAGTGCTGGGATTACAGGCTTGAGCCACCGTGCCCGGCCTCAAGCGATTCTCTTAACTCAGCCTCTCGAGTAGCTGGGATTACAGGAATGTGCCACCACGCCCAGCTAATTCTTGTATTTTTAGTAGAGACAGGGTTTCACCATGTTGGCCAGGCTGGCCTCAAACTCCTGACCCCAGGTGATCCGCCCACCTTGGCCTTCCAGAGTGCTGGGATTAAAGGCATGAGCCACCATGCCCAGCCTCCTACCCTTTTCTTTGCCCAGCCAAATAAGCAGGACTTTATGGGGCAAAGCATATGTCAGCTCTCTCCAAGGGCACTGGGAATTTTCCTGAGGTGTAATCGCTTCTCACTGTATGTTCTGGAACATAAAGGTAGCAATGAAAGTATTTCTTTGAACTGTTGTTGGCTGGTTTCTTCTTCCTGCATGCCTTCATACCTCTCCTTCAGTTCTTTTTTTTTTTTTTTGAGACGGAGTCTCTCTCTGTCACCCAGGCTGGAGTGCAGTGGCGCAATCTCGGCTCACTGCCAGCTCCGCCTCCCTGGTTCGCACCATTCTCCTGCCTCAGCCTCCCTAGTAGCTGGGGCTACAGGCGCCCGCCCCCAAGCCCGGCTAATTTTTTGTATTTTTGTATTTTTAGTAGAGACAGGGTTTCACCGTGTTAGCCAGGATGGTCTCGATCTCCTGACCTCATGATCCGCCCACCTCTGCCTCCCAAAGTGCTGGGATTACAGGCGTGAGCCACAGCTCTCCTTCGGTTCTTTTTAGAATGTCACATCTGTACTTGGGGTAGGGGTAGGGGTCAGATTGCTCATGAGGAAAAAAGTGGGACAGGCAGAGGGCGATGTAGCCTTAGGAAAAGTATACAAATTAAGGAAGCTTATAAAATTATGATTTATTATTGCAGTTGAGCTCCTGTTTTCTGGGCTATATCAGACATTTCGTATAAATATTTAATCCTCAACAATGTTAGGAGGTATGAGGTCCACTTCCTGTTTTGTTTGTTGTTGTTCATAAACAAACCTGAGACTTAGAAATCAAAGTTAACTTGTTCAGGGTCACAGAGGCTAGTTAAGGGGCAAGCCAGCATTTGAACCTGGCTTGCCACTGCAAACACCCTGCCTGCTATACTGGTTAAAAACATTGTTTCATCCAGGTGCGGAGGCTCATGCCTGTAATACCAACACTTTGGGAGGCCGAGGCGACCAGCCTGCCCAACGTGGTGAAACCCCATCTCTACTAAAAACACACAAAAAATTGCCTAGGTACGGTGGCTCACACCTGTAATTACAGCACTTTGGGAGGCTGATGCGAGCGGATCACTTGAGGTCAGGAGTTCAAGACCAGACTGGCCAACATGGTGAAACCCTGTCTCTACTAAAACTACAAAAATTAGCCAGGAGTGGTGGTGGGCGCCTGTAATCCCAGCTATCTGGGAGGCTGAGACAGGAGAACCATTTGAACCTAGGACGTAGAGGTTGCAGTGGAGCTGAGATCACACCACTGCACTTCAGCCTGGGCGACAAGACCAAAACTCCACCTCAAAAAAAAGAAAAAAATTATCCAGGCTTGGTGGCGGGTGCCTGTAATCCCAGCTACTCAGGAGGTTGAGGCAGGAGAATTGCTTGAACCTGGGAGGCGGAGGTTGCAGTGAGCCGAGATCGCGTCATTGCATTCCAGCCTGGGCAACAAGAGTGAGACTCTGTCTCAAAAAAAAAAACAAAAAAAAAAAAAAAAAAACATTGTTTGAAGTGCTGTTGGGGTGGCTGATGCCTGTTCTCCCAGCACTTTGGGAGGCCGAGGTGAGGCATCGCTTGTGGCTAGCAGTTACAGATTAGCCTGGGCAACATAGTGAGGCCTCCCGTCACTATAAAATAATAATAATAATTAAAAGTTGAACGTAGTTAACCAAAAACTATAAGTTGTTTTCTTTTTCTGTCCTTTTGTGTATTTGGCTTTGTTCCCTTGTTACCTCTGCTTTCCCCACTGAAAGACCTTTTGTTGATAGAACAGGTACTGTATTGATGATTTGAAATTTTTGCCTACAAGTTGTAGATATGAATTGAGTTCTCTGAAGATGAGAAACTGAAAGGCCGGAAACACTAAGGCCCATAGTGGCTGATTAGTGGCGGGAGGTTGAGGGTCTGAGGTGCTGTGGCAATGATGGGTGCTTGCAAAACCTAAAGCAAGAAACTCAGGATGAGAGGATATTATAGTTCATGTAGTCTGACTCCCTCACTTGAAAAGTGTGACGACAACAGTATAAGGAGGTTTAGGTTACTCACCTAAGGTCACGCAGGTGGTTACTGACAGTGGAGATAGCAAAGAAATGGGAGTTTGGAGTGCCATCATGGGATGGGGGCAAAAAGGGCTCTAGGAATGTGTGAGGAGTCTGGCCCCGCCTGTGCTGTAGGAGGGCCTAGAGGTTTGCCTACAAACTTTTCCTTGGTACATAAGGACATGAGTGCAAATAAAGCAGGAAGGAAAACAGAAATAGGCTGGGCGCAGTGGCTCACGCCTCCAATCCCAGCACTTTGGGAGGCCAAGGCGGGTGGATCACGAGGTCAGGAGTTAGAGACCAGCCTGGCCAACATAGTGAAACCCCATCTCCACTAAAAATACAAAAAATTAGCTGGGCGTGGTGGCGGGTGCCTGTAATCCCAGCTACTCAGGAGGCTGAGGCAGGAGAATTGCTTGAACCTGGGAGGCGGAGGTTGCAGTGAGCCGAGATCACGCCATTGCCCTCCAACCCTGGGCGACAGTGCGAGACTCCATCTCAAAAAAAAAAAAAAAAGAAAAAAAAGGGGGGGAAATGACAAATATTCTAAATTTTCTTTCTCTCTTTTTGAGTCTGTGTCATATTCAGCACTGTGAACCCTTACCAGCAAGTGACTATTTTTGAGTTACAGGAAGGAGAGAAAGGTGAGCAGCCATGTGGCTAAAGAAAGCTCCTTAACTAGGACATATGGGAAGCAAAAGATGGTTAACATTTTTCTGCTGAATGAATTCTACATTCTTTCACATTCTTTGTGTTGAAATAACCTTCTAGCTTATCTTTCAAATGGCTCTTAATTTTATTTATGCAAGTACATTACTGCTTTAAATTCCTTGATGAAACAAGGCAAGATATAAATAAATACAATAAAAGCTATTCTAGCTGGGTAGAACACCTTTTCAAAAGTCTTCCCTAGAGTAAATATCAAATCAAAATGCCTTTATGAATCAGTTGCCCTTAAAAAGGTGGATTTTACGGTCTGTATATCTCAATTTCAACAGAAACACAAAGCAGAAAAAAAAAAAACTGGTTGTCTCAGAACATCAGTTCTTAAAATCAAGGCATAATAAATGGTCTACATGTGTGGACGATTTTGATGTAGATAATCTCTCCAGACAGTCTGGGGAACACAGGAACCATTGTATTGATCAGATTGTGGTCACATGTACTACTTAGCTAAAGAGGTTCTGTTCCTGGTGAGATTCTCCTGAGAAGCAAGCATTTGCTTTCAATATCCAGCATAAAGGGCATGTTTTCTTGCAGGTGGCAGTCAGGAATTTGCAATATTTTATTTATTTATTTTTTTTTTATTTATTTTTTTTTTTTTGAGACGGAGTCTCGCTCTGTCACCCAGGCTGGAGTGCAGTGGTGCAATCTTGGCTCACTGCACGCTCCGCCTCCCGGGTTCACGCCATTCTCCTGCCTCAGCCTCTCCGAGTAGCTGGGACTACAGGCGCCCGCCACCACGCCCGGCTAATTTTTCGTATTTTTTTTAGTAGAGACAGGGTTTCACCGTGGTCTCGATCTCCTGACCTCGTGATCCGCCCGCCTCGGCCTCCCAAAGTGCTGGGATTACAAGCGTGAGCCACCACGCCAGGCCGAATTTGCAATATTTTTATTTATTTATTTATTTTTTTTTTTTTTTGAGACAAGGTCTCCAGGTTTCCGAGGCTGGAGTGCAGTGGCACTATCATGACTCACTGCAGCCTCAACCCCTCTAGCTCCCAAGTAGCTGGAACTACAGATGTGCACTACCACGCATGGCTAATTTTTGTAGCTTTTGTGGAGATGACGTTTCGCCCTGTTGCTGAGGCTAGTCTCAAACTCCTGGGCTCAAGCGATCCACCTGCCTTGGCCTCCCAAAGTACTGGGATTTCAGGCGTGAGCCATCATGCCCAGCCCGCAACATATGTAAAGCAGTAGCTATCACAGTTACAGCCACTGTGGCCTCATTATTATTATAATTTTTTGATGGAATTTTGCTCTTGTTGCCCAGGCTGGAGTGCAATAGCATGATCTTGGCTCAGCGCAATCTCGGCTCATTGCAACCTCTGCCTCCCGGGTTCAAGCGATTCTCCTGCCTCAGCCTCCCTAGTAGCTGGAATTACAGGCTGCGCCACCATGCCTAAATTTTTTTGTATTTTTAGTAAAGATGGGGTTTCTCCATGTTGGTCAGGCTGGTCTGGAACTGCCAACCTCAGATCCACCCCGCCTCGGCCTCCTAAAGTGCTGGCATTATAGGCGTGAGCCACCGCACCCGGCCTCATTTTATTTATTCTTATTTTTTTAGTTTTTTAGTTTGATTTTTTTTAGACAGAGTCTCCCTCTGTCACCCAGGCTGGAGTGCAGTGGTGGCTGGGATTACAGGCATAAGCCACCATACCCAGCCTGCGGCCTCAGTTTATCTGCTGAATGGTAGGAACAGTTTATGCCAATTTGTAGAGATGTGATCAATAAATTATTTCTCATTTCCACTGGTCTTAATGCTCCCATTCATGGATTCAAGGAACCATAGGCTCCTGGGGATCAGCTCATCTAATTGCTAGTCTAACACTGAATCCTCCTTTTGCCAGTTGTTATCAAACCTCCACTTGAGGCCGGGAATGGCACCTCACACCTGGAATTCCAGCACTCTGGGAGGCCGAGGTGGGCAGATTATTGGGAGGTCAGGAGTTGAAGACCAGCCTGGCCAAGATGGTGAAACCCTGTCTCTACTAAAAATACAAAAATTAGGCGGGCGTCGTGGCGTGCACACACCTGTGGTCCCAGCTACTTGCTTGGAGGCCAAGGCAGTAGAATTGCTTGAACCTGGGAGGCAGAGGTTCTAGCAAGCCAAGATCACACCACTGCATTCCAGCCTGAGGAACAGAGCGAGACTCCATCTCAAAAAAAAAAAAAAAAAACAAAACAGGCCGGGCACAGTGGCTCACACCTGTAATCCCAGCACTTTGGGAGGCCGAGGCCAGTGGATCACAAGGTCAGGAGTTCAAGACCAGCCTGGCCAAGCTGGTGAAACCTCATCTCTACTAGAAATACAAAAATTAGCCAGGAGTACTGGCGGGCACCTGTAATCCCAGCTACTCAGGAGGCTGGGGCAGGAGAATGGCTTGAACCTGTGAGGCGGAGGTTGCAGTGAGCTGAGATTGTGCCACTGTACTCAAGCCTGGGCTACAGAGCGAGACTCTGTCTCAAAAAATAATAATAAAAAAAAAAACCTCGGCAGGGCACGGTGGCTGACGCCTGTCATCCCAGCACTTTGGGAGGCCGAGGCGGGCGGATCACGAGGTCAGGAGATCAAGACCATCCTGCCTAACACGGTGAAACCCTGTCTCTACTAAAAATGCAAAAAGTGCCGGGCGCGGTGGCTCACGCCTGTAATCCCAGCACTTTGGGAGGCCGAGGCGGGCGGATCACGAGGTCAGGAGATCGAGACCATCCTGGCTAACACGGTGAAACCCCGTCTCTACTAAAAATACAAAAAATTGGCCGGGCGAGGTGGCAGGCGCCTGTAGTCCCAGCTACAAGGGAGGCTGAGGCAGGAGAATGGCGTGAACCCCGGGGGGCGGAGCCTGCAGTGAGCCGAGATCGCGCCACTGCACTCCAGCCTGGGTGAAAGAGCGAGACTCCATCTCAAAAAAAAAAAAAAAAAAAACTAAAAATGCAAAAAGTTAGTCAGGCGTGGTGGCAGGCACCTGTAGTCCCAGCTACTTGGGAGGCTGAGGCAGGAGAATGGCGTGAACCTGGGAAGTGGAGCTTGCAGTGAGCCGAGATCGTGCCACTGCACTCCAGTCTGGGTGACAGAGCGAGACTCTGTCTCAAAACAAAAACCCAAAAAACTCTTTCCCAAAGGAAACCTATTGTTGGTGTCCTAGTTGTTGGATTTCCTTAGACTGAGCCAAAATCTGTCTCCCTTTATAGGAGTATGGACCAGGCCCCAGCCTATTAAGTTTCATACTGAGAATGTTTGCTTGTGAGCTATAAACTTAGTTTTCTTCTTTTTTTTTTTTTTTGAGATGGAGTCTCATTCTGTAACCCAGGCTGGAGTGCAGGAGCATGATCTCGGCTCACTGTAAGCTCCGCCTCCCGAGTTCACACCATTCTCCTGCCTCAGCTTCCCAAGTAGCTGGGATTACAGGCGTGTGCCACCACGCTGGGCTAATTTTTTGTATTTTTTGTAGAGACGGGGTTTCACCATGCTAGCCAGGATGGTCTCAATCTCCTGACCTCGTGATCTGCCCACCTCGGCCTCCCAAAGTCTGGGATTACAGGCGTGAGCCACCGCACCCGGCCCCGACAATAATTCTTACTCAAGTTTCTCTTTTTCTCAATGAGAATCCAAAGTAGTGTCATGCATTTATTTGATTGATGTCTCTTAACTGTCTTTCTTTTTGAGACAGGATATCACTCTGTCGACCAGGCTTCAGTGCAGTGGCACAATTTTAGCTCACTGCAACCTCGACCGTTTGGGCTCAAGTGATCCTCCCACCTTAGCCTCCTGAATATCTGGGATTACAGGCATGCACCCTAGTCCCCACTAATTTTTATATCTTTTGTAGACAGAGGGTTTTGCCATGTTGCCCACATTGGTCTCAAACTCCTGGGCTCAAAAGATCTGCCCCCTTCAGCCTCCCAAAGTTCTAGGATCATTGGCGTGTGCCACTGAACCTGGCCTTAAGTTTTACTAGGTTTCCCTTCCCTTTTTCCTTGCAATTTATTTGTTGAAGCAGCTGGGGTTGTTTTATGGTTTGAGGGTCTGGAGTTTGCTGCTTACATCCCCATAGTTTCATTTAACATATTCCTCTGTCCAAACGTTCCTTTAAAAATATTTATTTAGGGCCAGGCACAGTGGTTCAAGCTGTAATCCCAGCTACTCAAGAGGTTGATGCAAGAGGATCCCTTGAGCCCAGGAGTTCAAGGCTATGATCACACTACTGCACTCCAGTCTGGGCTACAGAGCAAGACCCTGTCTCTAAAAAAAAAAAAAAAAAAAAATAGGCCGGGCGTGGTGGCTCACGCCTGTAATCCCGACACTTTGGGAGGCCGAGGCGGGCAGATCACGAGGTCAAGAGATCCAGACCAGCTGGGTGCGGTGGCTCACGCTTGTAATCCCAGCACTTTGGGAGGCGGATCACGAGGTCAGGAGATCGAGACCACAGTGAAACCCCATCTCTACTAAAAATACAAAAAAATTAGCCGGGCGTGGTGGTGGGCGCCTGTAGTCCCAGCTACTTGGAGAGGCTGAGGCAGGAGAATGGCGTGAACCCAGGAGGCGGAGCTTGCAGTGAGCCGAGATTGCGCCACTGCACTCCAGCCTGGGCGACAGAGCGAGACTCTGTCTCAAAAAAAAAAAAAAAAAAAAAAAAAAAAAGAGATCCAGACCTTCCTGGCCAAGATGGTGAAACCCTATCTCTACTAAAGACAAAAATTAGCTGGGCGTGGTGGTGGGTGCCTGTAGTCCCAGCTACTTGGGAGGCTGACACAGGAGGATCACTTGAACCCAGGAGGCAGAGGTTGCAGTGAGCCAAGATCGCACCATTGCACTCTAGCCTTGCAACACAGTGAGACTCCGTCTCAAAAAAAGAAATACACTGGGCTCCGTGGCTCACGCCTATAATCCCAGCACTTTAGGAGGCTGAGGTGGGTGGATCACCTGAGGTCAGGAGTTTGAAACCAGCCTGACCAATATGGTGAAACCCCGTATCTACTAAAAATACAGAAAAAAATTTAGACAGGCATGGTGGTACATGCCTGTAATCCCAGCTACTTGGAAGGCTGAGGCAGAATTGCTTGAAACTGGGATGTGGAAGTTGCAGTGAGCCAAGATTCTGCCAATGCACTCCAGCCTGGGCGACAGAGCCAGACTGTCAAAAAAAAAAAAAATATATATATATATATATATATTTCTACACACATCCATATATATTAGTACAGGTAGTGAGTGGTTTTGGCAACATTGTGAAGGTGGTGGGTATGAGTTTGGGAAACACTGTCCCTCGTGCCAAGGTGTATAATCCTTCACATTCACCATGAATGCTTCTTCTTCATTCAAAATCTTCAAATCCTCTGTGGAAAAAAGGACTGATAAAGTGTGCAGCCTCTCCTTCCACAAACTTCTGAATACAGAGATTGAGGCACTCTCTGGCTGGTTCCCTCAGGACCTTGAGGACGTCCTCAAGACCTGCATCAGACTGCCTTTGTCATTTCCCTGTTCATTAAGATTTCCATTAGGAGCTGGGCTTCTCAATAAAAACACAAATGTAAGCCTGACTCTGTGCTATCTCTTAGCAGCATTAATGAAAGGATTAGTGCAACAAATTTCTTTTTTTTTTTTTTTTTGAGACAGAGTCTCGCTCTGTCGCCCAGGCTGGAGTGCAGTGGCGCAATCTTGGCTCACTGCAAGCTCCGTCTCCCGGATTCACGCCATTCTTCTGCCTCAGCCTCTCCAAGTAGCTGGGACTACAGGCGCCCGCCACCACGCCCGGCTAATTTTTTGTATTTTTAGTAGAGACGGGGTTTCACCGTGGTCTCGATCTCCTGACCTCGTGATCTGCCCGCCTCGGCCTCCCAAAGTGCTGGGATTACAAGCGTGAGCCACCGTGCCCGGCCAGTGCAACAAATTTCTAAAATGCATTTTTAAATATCAGTTTTATTTTTTCCTCATTGATGCAGAAGATAGCTTACTGTAACATCAAGTGTTTCAAATAAAATGAGAACACGAAACCATTGTAAAGCAAATAAAACATGCAATCATGACAATATTTTGTCAATAAACCTAGGCCTAGCAATTTAAGAAACTTAGAAGAGGAATAAGGTATTTTACTTTTGTTTGTTCTGTCCTTGGACTTTATTGATGGACTGATTGAGACACAGTTTTGCTCTGGTTGACCAGGCTGGAGTGTAATGGCATGACCTTGGCTCACTGCAACCTCCACCTCCTGGGCTCAAATGATTCTCCTGCCTCAGCCTCCTGAGTAGCTGGGATTACAGGCACGTGCCACTACACCTGGCTAATTTTGTATTTTTTTTAGTAGAGATGGGGTTTCATTATGTCAGTCAGGCTGGTCTCAAAGTCCTGACCTCAGGTGATCCACCCACCTTGGCCTCCCAAATTGCTGGGATTGCGGGGGTGAGCCACTGCACCTCTCCTGTCCTTGGACTTTAGTAAAAGTTTTTCTTGTACGCTGATGGTTGTATTCTTTAAAGTTATAGGGAAGAACAAAGAGGAGTCTAGCTCGCCGGGCGCGGTGGCTCACGCTTGTAATCCCAGCACTTTGGGAGGCCGAGGCGGGCGGATCACGAGGTCAGGAGATCGAGACCACGGTGAAACCCCGTCTCTACTAAAAATACAAAAAAATTAGCCGGGCGTGGTGGCGGGCGCCTGTAGTCCCAGCTACTCGGAGAGGCTGAGGCAGGAGAATGGCATGAACCCGGGAGGCGGAGCTTGCAGTGAGCCGAGATTGCGCCACTGCACTCCAGCCTGGGCGACAGAGCGAGACTCCGTCTCAAAAAAAAAAAAAAAAAAAAAAAAAAAAAAAAAAAAGAGGAGTCTAGCTCATTGAGAAAGGGGGTGTTATTGACAAAGGACTATTTTTTTTTTTCCCTGAAATCTGTTTGCTCTGTGGTTATATGATGGTTAAGCACATGCTTATTGCCACCACTTATAAAGGTAGAGGCTGTGTTAGTCTCATCTATGTAGTACCCACAACATCACAGACATTATCCACCATGAAAAAACAGAAACAGAAAAACAAAGGGGCTCCTGGTTGATGGAGCCTCCTACTGAGCCAGGAGTGCACCATACTGCAACTTGCCCCCATGTCCAACACAGCTTCTAGAGTTTTATCAGGTGTTTAAAAGGCACTAAGCAAGAAATGCCCTTCCTCATTGTTTTTTTGTTTTGTTTTGTTTTGTTTTTTGAGATGGAGTTTCGCTCTTGTTGCCCAGGCTGGAGTGCAGGGGCATGCGATCTCTGTTTACTGCAACCTCTGCCTCCTGCGTCTCAAGCGATTCTCCTGTCTCAGCCTCCTGAGTAGCTGGGGTTTACAGGATGCGTGCCACCACACCTGGTTAATTTTTTCCATTTTTAGTAGAGATGGGGTTTCACCACATTGACCAGGCTGGTCTCAAACTCCTGACCTCAGGTGATCCAGCCTCCCAAAGTGCTGGATTACAAGCATGAGCCAACACGCCCAGCCTGTTTCTCTTCTCTGTGAGGACCTCAGCCCTTGCAAAATATGAGATGACAGGTAAAGGACAGATTTATTTTCATTCTGCTCTATTATGTATGTTTTTCTTTCTTTTTTTTTTGAGACAGTCTCACTGCCACAGGCTGGAGCGCAGTCGCACAATCTTGGATCACCGCAATCTCCGCCTCCTAGGTTCAAGTGATCCTCCCACCTCAGCCTCCCCAGCAGTTGGGATGACAGGCACCTGCCATCACTCCCGGCTAATTTTTGTATTCTTAGTAGAGATGGGGTTTCACCATGTTGGCCAGGCTGGTCTTAAACTCTGGACCTCAAGTGATCCACCCGCCTCAGACTCCCTGTGTTGGGATTACAGGCATGAGCCACCATACCCGGCTAGTATGTATGTTTTCAGAAGATGTAATAATCTTTTTTTTTTTTTTTTTTGAGACGGAGTCTCTCTCTGTCACCCAGGCTGGAGTGCAGTGGCGTGATCTCGGCTCACTGCAAGCTCCGCCTCCCGGGTTCACACCATTCTCCTGCCTCAGCCTCCCAAGTAGCTGGGACTACAGGCACGCGCCACCAAGCCCAGCTAATTTTTTTTGTGTGTGTATTTTTAGTAGAGACAGGGTTTCACCGTGTTAGCCAGGATGGTCTTATTTTTTTTTTTTTTAGAGAAATGAGTATACTATAGATATGCACCTATTAAAAATTAAAATGTTCACTTAGGTGCTTTCTTTGGCATGAGGTCTGAAGGCTTTATTAAGTAAATACTTAAATGCTTTACTCCAAAGGTTTTAAAATAGTTTAATGAAAAAATAAATATAGTGTATTAATGATCTAAGTATGAGAAACAGCAAGGACAAAATAGCAAATATTTTTGTAGGGGAAAAGGAATCTGAATGTATGTGGAATATTATGGAGAATAAGAAATTAATTTAATGGGGGCTGTGGCGGGGGGTGGGAGAGCATGAGCAAAAATAGCTAATGCATGCTGGACTTAATACCGAGGTGATGGGTTGATAGGTGCAGCAAACCACCATGGCACACGTTTCCCTATGTAACAAACCTGCATATCCTGCACATGTATCCTGGAACGTAAAATTAAAATAAAAAAATTAAACAAAATGGTTACTTTTGGCCGGGCATAGTGGCTTACACCTGTAATCCCAGCACTTTGGGAGCCCGAGTGGGTGGATCATTTGAGGCCAGGAGTTCAAGAGCAGCCTGGCCAACATGGCAAAACCATGTCTCTACTAAAAAGGAAATACAAAAAAATTAGCTGGGCATGGTGGCACATGCCTGTAATCCCAGCTGCTTGGGTGGCTCAGACATGAGAATCGCTTGAACCTGAGAGGCAGAGGTTGCAGTGAGCCAAGATGGCACCACTGCACTCCAGCCTGGGCAACAGAGTGAGACTCTGTCTCAAAAAACAAAAAGTTACTTTAGTATATTTGGGCTTATTTATTTAGACATGTCACTCTATCACCCAGGCTGGAGTGCTGTGTCAGTATCTTGGCTCACTGCAACCTCTGCCCTCCAGATTCAAGCAATCCTCCCACCTCAGCCTCCAGAATAGTTGGGACTACAGGTGAACACCACCAGGCCCAGCTAATCTTTGCATTTTTTTTTTTTTTTTGAGATGGAGTCTCACTCTGTTGCCCAGGCTGGAGTGCAGTGGCGCAATCTCGGCTCACTGCAAGCTCCGCCTCCCGGGTTCACGCCATTCTCCTGCCTCAGCCTCCCGAGTAGCTGGGACTACAGGCGCCCACCACCATGCCCGGCTAATTTTCTGTATTTTTAGTAGAGATGGGGTTTCACCATGTTAGCCAGGTCAGTAGATCTCCTGACCTCGTGATCTACCTACCTCAGCCTCCCAAAGTGCTGGGATTACAGGCCTGAGCCACCGTGCCTGGCCATCTTTGCATCGTTTATAGAGACAGGGTTGCACTGTGTTCCCCAGGCTGGTCTTGAACTCCTGGACTCAGTATCTCTCCACTTCTGCCTTCCAAAGTGCTGGGATCACAGGCATAAGCCACCATGCCCAGCCTGGCCCATTTATAATTGTCTTGTTTCCAGTACCTGGGACCACAGGCGTGTGCCATCTTGCCAGGCTAATTTTTGTATTTTTTTTTTTTTTGAGACAGAGTCTCGCTCTGTCACCCAGGCTGGAGTGCAGTGGCGCAATCTCGGCTCACTGCAAGCTCCGCCTCCCGGGTTCACGCCATTCTCCTGCCTCAGCCTCTCCGAGTAGCTGGGACTACAGGCGCCCGCCACCACGCCCGGCTAATTTTTTGTATTTTTAGTAGAGACGGGGTTTCACCATGGTCTCGATCTCCTGACCTCGTGATCCGCCCGCCTCGGCCTCCCAAAGTGCTGGGATTACAAGCGTGAGCCACCGTGCCCGGCCTAATTTTTGTATTTTTAGTAGAGACAGGGTTTTACCATGTTGGCCAGGCTGATCTTGAACTCCTGACCTCAGGTGATCCGCTGGCCTCAGCCTCCCAATGTGCTGGGATTACAGGCATGAGCTAGAGCGCCCGGCCATATTTCCCACTTTGGTTTGGGCTTCTGAAAAAATAAAGGAAGACACTTCTTTCTGCCTATCCTATGTCATCCTCTGCAAGCCGTTGCCTCTGTATATAAGTACATCTAACAACACTGTAATGAAAAATCTATGCCAGAGATATGATTAATTCCACCCACAGCTGATGAATGTCTTTTGATTATATTTCTCAAGCCAAATATCTGCAACAATAACATGTATTGAAAGGTATAGAAATAAACAGATGGATAGACAGAAAAAGACTCAGACTGTCTAAGTAGTGAAGTTTGTGCAGAACTAGAAACAAAAATCCACCTGGGTCAGAGGTATAGGGTTAATTTCTCTTGCTGAGGCTCAGGTTTCTCCTTCATGCATGTTTAATAGTCCACCTAAGTTCAACTGGAGGAGCATCTTTCTTCTTTGTTAATCAAACATGCCCAGGTAGAGCTGCTTCTCTTTTCTATGGTAGCTGCTGAGTTCTGACTGTGTCAGCTGGAGGTACCGCCGGATGTTGGCATCTTGGAAGATGATGGAGAAGCAATTAGAAACAGAGTCAGTTAAGACCATAATCGTACCTTGTGGCAGGAGAGAATGTTAACATGCTCCCATTTTAAAATCTCTCCAAGATCTGAATATATCGCAACCATTCTGTGCAATAGTAAATCTGATTAATTAATAATATTTGGAATTGAAAAAAAAATCTCTAGGCCGGGCGCAGTGGCTCACGCCTGTAATCCCAGCACTTTGGGAGGCCGAGGCGGGCGGATCACAAGGTCAGGAGATCGAGACCATCCTGGCTAACACGGTGAAACCTCGTCTCTACTAAAAATACAAAAAATTAGCCGGGCGAGGTGGCGGGTGCCTGTAGTCCCAGCTACGCGGGAGGCTGAGGCAGGAGAATGGCGTGAACCCCGGGGGGCGGAGCCTGCAGTGAGCCGAGATCGCGCCACTGCACTCCAGCCTGGGTGAAAGAGCGAGACTCCGTCTCAAAAAAAAAAAAAAAAAAAATCTCTGTCCCGGCTGCTAATTTTTATTTATTTATTTATTTATTTTTGAGACAGGGTCTCGCTCTGTCACCCAGGCTGGAGTGCAGTAGCATGGGATCTCCACTTACTGCAACCTCCGCCTCCCAGGTTCAAGCAATTCTCATGCCTCAGCCTCCCAAGTAGCTGAGATTACAGGCATGTACCACCATGCTCGGCTAATTTTTGTATTTTTAGTAGAGATGGGGTTTCACCATGTTGGCCAGGCTGGTCTGGAACTCCTGACCTCGTGATCCACCCGCCTTGGCCTCCCACAGTGCTGGGATTACAGGTGTGAGCCACCACGCCTGGCCACTGGTTGCTAATTTCATAATGAAAGCAAGATTGATGAAGCAGTTATCATTAAAATAGAGCCTCTAAAGATACTATTCATATAGGTGACAGTTAATTTATGTATTTGATGGTGAAAAACATGAACAAATGGCTTATATTTTATATCTTTATTAATTCCTAATGGCTGTCTCATTCATTTAGATTAGTGAGATTTTACTGCACTGCTATACATTTGGTGACTCTGCTACTCGTATCCACTGGCAATTGTAAGCCAGAATGCAAAAGGGAGACAATTTTCAGTGCTCAACCAACCAACACAGGAATGAGTCTCTCATCTGCTTCACAAGATCCTTTTTGCCTTGGAAACAAAGTAAGTCTCAAATTCTCTCTCAGCAGGACTGCCCTTTTTCTAGGTCATACCTGGGGTTAGCTGAGCTAAAGGATAAAAATGATAGCTAAAGCAAAGGCCAGACCCCATTTGGAGAACTGGCAGAATGAGAATTATCAAGGGTATCTGTTGGCATTCACACATCCTATTCCAATCACTGTTTTTTTGTTTTGTTTTGTTTTGTTTTGTTTCTGAGATGGAGTCTCCCTCTGTCTCCCAGGCTGGAATGCAGTGGCGCGATCTTGGCTCACTGGAAGCTCTGCCTCCCGGGTTCATGCCATTCTCCTGCCTCAGCCTCCCGAGTAGCTGGGATTACAGGCGCCCGCCACCACGCCTGGCTAATTTTTTGTATTTTTACTAAAAACGGGGTTTCATCATGTTAGCCAGGATGGTCTCGAACTCCTGGTCTCACATGATCCGCCCACCTTGGCCTCCCAAACTGCTGGGATTACAGGCATGAGCCACCATGCCCAGCCTCCAATCACTCTTAAAGACGAGGAACGGAACTTGAAAAACAACACTTTTTTTTTTTTGAGATGGAGTCTGGCTCTGTCGCCCAGGCTAGAGTGCGGTTGGCACGATCTCGGCTCACCGAAACCTCTGCCTCCTGGGTTCAAGCGATTGTCCCTGCATCAGCCTCCTAAGTAGCTGGGATTACAGGGGCCTGCCATCACGCCCAGTTTTTTTTTTTTTTTTTTGAGACGAAGCTGCCCTCTGTCCCCCAGGCTGGAGTGCACTGGCCAGATCTCAGCTCACTGCAAGCTCCGCCTCCCAGGTTCACACCGTTCTCCTGCCTCAGCCTCCTGAGTAGCTGGGACTACAGGCCCTCACCACCACGCCTGGTTAATTTTTTGTATTTTTTTTTTTTTGAGACAGAGTCTCGCTCTGTCGCCCAGGCTGGAGTGCAGTGGCGCAATCTCGGCTCACTGCAAGCTCCGCTTCCCGGGTTCACGCCATTCTCCTGCCTCAGCCTCTCCGAGTAGCTGGGACTACAGGCGCCCGCCACCACACCCGGCTATTTTTTTGTATTTTTAGTAGAGACGGGGTTTCACCGTGGTCTCGATCTCCTGACCTTGTGATCCGCCCGCCTTGGCCTCCCAAAGTGCTAGGATTACAAGCGTGAGCCACCGCGCCCGGCCTAATTTTTTGTATTTTTAATAGAGACAGAGTTTCACCATGTTAGCCAGGATGGTCTCAATCTGCTGACCTTGTGATACGCCCGCCTCGGCCTCCCAAAGTGCTGGGATTACAGGTGTGAGCCACTGCGCCCGGCTACACCCGGCTAATTTTTGTATTTTTATTTTTCTTAGTAGAGATGGGTTCCACCATGTTGGCCAGGCTGGTCTTGAAATCCTGACCTCAGGTGATCTGCCCACCTTGGCCTCCCAAAGTGCTGGGATTACAGGTGTAAGCCACCATACGCAGCCCCGAAAAACAACACTGTTTTTTTTTTTTTTTTTTTGAGACAGAGTCTCATTCTTGTTGCCCAGGATCTCAGCTCACTGCAACCTCTGCCTCCTGGGTTCAAGCAATTCTCCTGCCTCAGCCTCCCGAGTAGCTGGGATTACAGGCATGTGCCACCATGCCTGGCTAATTTTGTATTTTTAGTAGATATGGGGTTTCTCCATGTTGGTCAGGCTGGTCTCAAACTCCTGACCTCAGGTGATCCACCCACTTTGGTCTCCCAAAGTGCTAAGATAACAGATGTGAGCCACCCCACCCGGCCTGCCTATTTTATATATATATATTTATGTATATTTATAAATATATACAATGTATATTTATAAATAAAAGCACATTGATATACATATATTTATATATTAAAATAGGCATATATATATATGAAACAGACATACCAACATATATATTGTGTATGCCTGATTAAGCATCAACCCCCTACACATGAAACTAATAATACTGCTTTTCCGTGGAGACAAGAACACAAGAGTGGAAAAAGGTCTGTTCATCGTATACTTTTTCGGTTTGAATTCTCAAACATGTGAATGTATTACTTATTGAAAATAATACGTTGGCAAAGTAAAATAAAACCCCCTTTCCACAGACCTGCCCCAGCAAGACAATTTTGTCTTTACCATTTCAAAGCCCTTCTCGATTACCTTTAGGCTGCCTATTCACGGCAGCCAGGAGGTAGTGGCGGGCCTGGTCATAGTCCTGCAGATGGAAAAAGGCCACTCCGGCCCGATACAAGGCCTTGGCATTATCAGGTTGTCGTTCCAGGACTTTCTGACTATATTCTCTCACTCGTTCGTAGTTCACGGGCTCCATCTGAAGGAGACAGGCTAATGGGCCAAATGAAAAGAGAGAAGAGGGAGGAGAGACTCGTTACACTAGGTTCCACTGGCCAGCTCAAGACAGTACCGAACAGGGTGGTAACAACAACATTCAGTCAACAAATGATAAGGTGTCTCCCATATGCCAGACACTCTTCTACACACTGGGGATGCAGCAGTGAATAAAAGCTTCACATATCGGTCGGGTGCAGTGGCTCATGCCTGTCATCCCAGCACTTTGGGAGGCCAGGGCGGGTGGATCACCTGAGGTAGGGAGTTCGAGATCAGCCTGACATGGAGAAATCCCGTCTCTACTGAAAATAAAAATTAGCCAGGTGTGGTGGCACATGCCTGTAATCCCAGCTACTCGGGAGGGGTGAGGCAGGAGAATCACTTGGACCTGGGAGACGGAGGTTTCGGTGAGCCGAGATCGTGCCATTGCACTCTAGCCTGGGGAACAAGAGCGAAACTTCATTTCAAAACAAAACAAAAAATTCACATATCTTGTAATCTACTTCAATATTTACTGATTTTCTGCTACACATTTAGTACCGAGTTAGGACTGGCTATAAAGCTGGTAAGAACATACTTTAAAATTTATTTAAAACTCGGCCGAGCATGGTGGCTCATGCTGTAATCCTAGCACTTTGGGAGGCTGAGGTGGGAGATTCGCTTGAGCCCAGAAGTTCAAGACCGGCCTGGGCAACATAGTGAGACCCTCCCCTGTCCCTTTTTTTGGCAGGGTGTTCACTACAGTGTTATAAGAAGTGTATTCTGAATAACAAATGTATTCTTTATTTTATTATTATTTTTTAAGACAGAGTCTCACTCATCAGCCAGGCTGGAGTGCAGTGGCATGATCTTGGCTCACTGCAACCTCCAGGTTCAACCAATTCTTCTGCCTCAGCCTCCCGAGTAGCTGGGATTACAGACACGTGCCACCATGTCCAGCTAATTTTTGTGTTTTTAGTAGAGATGGGGTTTCACCATGTTGGCCAGGCTGTTCTCAAACTCCTGACCTCAAGTGATCTGCTCACCTTGGCTTCCCAAAGTACTGGGATTATAGGCGTGAGCCACTATGCCCAGCTGAGACCCTTTTTTTTTTTTTTTTGAGATGTAATCTCGCTCTGTCGCCCAGACTGGAGTGCAATGGCATGATCTCAGCTCATGCAACCTCCGCCTCCTGGGTTCAAGCGATTCTCCCGCCTCAGCTTCCCGAGTAGCTGGGATTACAGGCACACACCACCATGCCCGGCTAATTTTTGTATTTTTGTAGAGATGGGTTTTCGCCATGTTGGCCAGGCTTGTCTTGAACTCCTGACCTCAGGTGATTTGCTCGCCTCAGCCTCCCAAAGTACTGGGATTATAGACGTGAGCCACCCTGCCCAGCCCCCATTATTATTATTATTGAGATGGAGGTCTCGCTGTGTCGCGCAGGCTGGAGTGCAGTAGCGTGATCTTGGCTCATCGCAACCTCTGCCTCCCAGGTTCAAGTGATTCTTCTGCCTCAGCCTCCTGAGTAACTGGGATTACAGGCGCTCACCACCATGCCCGGCTAATTTTTGTATTTTTATCACAGACGGGGTTTCACCATGTTGGTCAGGCTGGTCTCGAACTCCTGACTTTGTGATCCACCTGCCTCCACCTCCCAAAGTGCTGGGATTACAGGCGTGAGCCACCGTGCCCGGCCCCATTAATTTTTTATATAAAATGAGATATGCAGTGAGCCGAGACTGTACCACTGCACTCCAGCCTGGGCTACAGAGCGAGACTCCATCTTAAAAAAAAAAAAATCAGATAAATTACAATTTTTTAAAAAACAAACTAACCTTCATTGTATCTCTTCTATCCAAGGCTCTATGTCCTGAATGCCCCATTTCACCACAGTTCTTGTACTGCAGCTTTGTTAATAATGGTTGCCATTAATTGTGTCAGGAAATGGCAAGCACTGTGCTATGTGCTTGATATACACTGTCTTGTTTAATCTTCGCATCTACACTATTATATAGGGGATACTATCTTCATTTAGTGGATGAAGAAATCAAGACTCAGAGAAGTAACTTGTCCAAGATCTTACAGGTTCTAGGTGGAATGAATATGAAATTTGAATGAAGTGTTCTCTAACTCCAAAATCATCACTCTCAATAACAATACAGTATATAACTTCACTATTCTCTTGGATGACTTAATGGGACTTTGAAATACAAACCTGCGGAGGAACCAATTCAGGTCAATGTTCTGCCTTTTTATGATTAAGAAGGGAAACACACTCCCTATTTCACAACTGTGGGAATTAAACATAGTATTATTAAATTATGGTGCTGAGAAAGACCAAGAATCAGCACTGATGAGCACATTAAAGGGCCTGTGCTGATGTCTGTATCCCTTCTACAACATCCCCACCAAGTGGTCAAAAAAAAAAAAAAAAGTGGAGGAATATACAAGAAACAAGTAAATGAATTTTTTTGTTTGTTTTAGACGGAGTCTCCCTCTGTTGCCCAGGCTGGAGTTTATACTTAGCTATTTCCCCAGGGGTCAATCGATCACCCTTGCTCATTAATTCAACAACCAGTTCTTGTGCATTGACCATGTGCCAGGCACTGAGCTAGAAGCAGAGGATAAGAGGAGCAAGGCAGTCATCTTGATGATTAAAGAGGTTGAGGCCAGGCGCAGTGGCTCATGCCTGTAATCCCAGTACTTTGGGAGGCTGAGGCAGGCTGATCACTTGAGGTCAGGAGTTCAAAACTAGCCTGGCCAACATGGTGAAACCCCATCTCTACTAAAAACACAAAGAAATTAGCCAGGTTTGGTGGTGGGCGCCTGTAATCCCAGCTACTTGGAAGGCTGAGGCAGGAGAATCGCTTGAACCCGGGAGGCAGAGGTTGCAGTGAGCTGAGATCACACCACTGCACTCCAGCCTGGGTGATAGAGTGAGACTCTGTCTCAAAAAAAAAAAAAAGTGGAGGAATACACAAGAAACAAGTAAATGAATTTTTTTTTTTTTTTTTGAGACGGAGTCTTGCTCTGTTGCCCAGGCTGGAGTGCAGTGGCGCGATCTCGGCTCACTGCAAGCTCCGCCTCCCGGGTTCACGCCATTCTCCTGCCTCAGCCTCTCCGAGTAGCTGGGACTACAGGCGCCCGCCACCATGCCTGGCTAATTTTTTGTATTTTTAGTAGAGATGGGGTTTCACCGTGGTCTCGATCTCTTGACCTCGTGATCCGCCCGCCTCAGCCTCCCAAAGTGCTGGGATTACAAGCGTGAGCCACCGCACCCGGCGTAAATGAATATTTTTATTTGTTTGTTTTTAGACGGAGTCTCCCTCTATTGCCCAGGCTGGAGCGCACTGGTGTGATCTTGGCTGACTGCAACCTCCGCCTCCCAGGTTCAAGCGATTCTCCTGCCTCAGCTTCCAAAGTAGCTGGGACTACAGGCACCCGCCACCACGCCCAGGTAATTTTTAAAATATTTTTAGTAGAGATGGAGTTTCACCGTATTAGCCAGGATGGTCTCCATTTCCTGACCTCGTGATCTGCCTGTCATGGGCTCCCAAAGGGCTGGGATTACAGGCGTGAGCCACCGCACCTGGCCCAAGTAAATTAATTTTTTTTTTTTTGATTCGGAGTTTTGCTCTTGTTGCCCAGGCTGGAGTGCAATGGCGCGATCTTGGTTCACCGCAACCTCCGCCTCCCAGGTTCAAGCAATTCTCCTGCCTCAGCCTCCCGAGTAGATGCGATTACAGGCATCCGCCACCATGCCTGGCTAATTTTTTGTATTTTTAGTAGAGACGGGGTTTCACTGTGTTGGTCAGGCTGGTCTTGAACTCCTGACCTCAGGTGATCCGCCTACTTTGGCCTCCCAAAGTGCTGGGATTACAGGCATGAGCCACCGTGCCCGGCCCAAGTAAATTAATTTTTAAAAGTGCTTTAAGAGGCTGGACACAGTGGCTCACGCCTGTAATGCCAGCACTTTGGGAGGCTGAGGCAGGCGGATCACGAGGTCAGGAGATCAAGACCACCCTGGCTAACACAGTGAAACCCCGTCTCTACTAAAAATACAAAAAATTAGCCAGGCGTGGTGGTGGGTGCCTGTAGTCCCAGCTACTCGGGACGCTGAGGCAGGGGAATGGTGTGAACCCGGGAGGCAGAGCTTGCAGTGAGCCAGAATCGTGCCACTGACTCCAGCCTGGGCGACAGAGTGAGACTTGATCTCAAAAAAAAAAAAAAAAAAAAGTGTTGGCCAGGCGCAGTGGCTCACACCTGTAATCCCAGCACTTTGGGAGGCCAAGGCAGGAGGATCACTAGGTCAGGAGATCGAGACCATCCTGGCTAACAAGGTGAGACCCTGTCTCTACTAAAAATACAAAAAAAAAATTAGCTGGGCGTGGTGGCGGGTGCCTGTAGTCCCAGCTACTCGGGAGGTTGGGGCAGAATGGTGTGAACCCGGGAGGCGGAGCTTGCGGTGAGCTGAGATCACGCCACTGCACTCCAGCCTAGGTGACAGAGCGAGACTCTGTCTCAAAAAAGAAAAAGTGCTTTAAGAAAAATAAAACTATGCTGGGACGAGAATGAATGAAGTCAGAGTGCTGTTTGCTTACGGAAGGCTTTTTGGTAGGAGGAATGGGGGGGGACAGAGTCTTACTTGCTCTGTCGCCCAGGCTGGAGTGCAGTGGCCCAATCTTGGCTCACTGCAGCCCCGGCCTCCCATGCTCAAGACATTGGCCCACCTGAGTCTCCAGAATAGCTGGGACTACCGGCAAGCAAAACCATGCCTGGCTAATTTTTGTATTTTTTGTAGAGACTGGGTTGTGCCAGATTTCCCAGGCTGGTCTTGAACTCCTTGGCCTACCAAGGTGTTGGGATTACAGGCGTGAGCCACTGCACCCAGCTACAGAAGGCTTCTCTAAGGAAGCAACTTTTGAGTCCAAATCTGGATAAGTGTCATTCAAGGGACAGGGCATTCTAGCTGGAAAGACAGCCTACAAAGCGTGAAGGTGGAAATGTACTTTGGGCGTTAAGTATATAAAAGGGCCAGTTCGGGAAGGGCATGGTGGCTCACACCCATAATCCCAGCACTTTGGGAGGCCGAAGCGGGTGGATCACCTGAGGTCAGGAGCTCGAGACCAGCCTGGCCAACATGGCAAAACCCTGTCTCTACTAAAAATACAAAAATTAGCCAGGCATGGTGGCAGGTGCCTGTGATCCCAGCTACTTGGAAGGCTGCAGCAGGAGAATCGCTTGAACCCGGAAGGCAGAGGTTGCAGTGGGCCGAGATCACTTCACTGCACTCCAGCCTGAGCAAGAGTGAGACACCGTCTCAAAAAAAAAAAATTAATAAATAAAATGAAAAATAAGGCCAGGCATAGTGGCTCATGCCTGTAATCCCGGCACTTTGGGAGGCCGAGGTGGGTGGATCACCTGAGGCTGGGAGTTTGAGACCAGTCTGACCAACATAGAGAAATCCCATCCCTACTAAAAATACAAAATTAGCAGGGCGTGGTGCCACATGCCTGTAATCCCAGCTACTTGGGAGGCTGAGGAAGAAGAATTGGTTGAACCCGGGAGGCGGGAGTTGCGGTGAGCCAAGGTCGTGCCATTGCACTCCAGCCTGGGCAACAAGAGCAAAACTCAGTCTCAAAAAAAATAAAAGAGCTAGTTGGTGCTGGGACCTCGAGGTGAGTTTGGATTTTCTCCTAAGTGTGATGAGATGCCAATGGGGTGTTTCAGGCAGTGACAGGATCTGATTTCCTTATCTGTAAATATGGGGATAATCCTTGCAGTTTTGTGAAGATGGGAGATATCTGTAAATGACTGCCCAACATGTTATAGGCACTCAATAAATAAAAATTATTGGGCCGGGTGCAGTGGCTCATGCCTGTAATCCCAGCACTTTGCGAGGCCGAGGCGGGCGAATCACCTGAGGTCAGCAATCCAGACTAGCCTGGCTAACATGGTGAAACCCCGTTTCTACTAAAAATACAAAAAATTAGCCGGGCGTGGTGGCATGCGCCTGTATCCCAGCTAGTCTAGAGGCTGAGGCAGGAGAATCGCTTGAACCCGGGAGAAGGAGGTTGCAGTGAGCCGAGATCGTGCCATTGCACCCCAGCTTGGGCAACAAGAGCGAAGCTCTTCTCAAAAAAAGAAAAAGAAAAATGAGGAAAAACTATACGACCCACTGAATATATGAGATCTAAACTACCAGCTAAAGAAATGAACGTGTTTCACAAATATTAAATGTCCCTTAAATAAACAATGGCCTGACCTTAAGTATAGTTTTTCCCTGTAGCATGCAAAATTACCTAAAGCTATCAGCAATACCCAGAAGGCTGTTAGAAATGCAAACTGGGGCTGGGTGCGGTGGCTCACGCATGTAATCCCAGCACTTTGGAAGGTGGAGGCGCGTGGATTACCTGAGGTCAGGAGTTCAAGACCAGCCTGACCGGCCGGGCGCGGTGGCCCACGCCTGTAATCCCAGCACTTTGGGAGGCCTAGGCGGGCGGATCATGAGGTCAGGAGATCGAGACCATCCTGGCTAACATGGTGAAATCCTGTCTCTACTAAAAATACAAAAAATTAGCCGGGCGTGGTGGTGGGCGCCTGTAGTCCCAGCTACTCGGGAGGCTGAGGCAGGGGAATGGCGTGAACCCGGGAGGCGGAGCTTGCAGTGAGCCAAAATCGTGCCACTGCACTCCAGCCTGGGCGACATAGCAAGACTCCGTCTCAAAAAAAACAAAAAACAAACAAAAAACCAGCCTGACCAATATTATGAAACCCCGTCTCTACTAAAAATACAAAAATCAGCCGGGCGTGGTGGCGGCGCATGCCTGTAATCCCAGCTACTCGGGAAGCTGAGGCAGGAGAATCGCTTGAACTCTGGAGGCAGAGGTTGCGGTGAGCCAAAATCACGCCACTGCACTCCAGCCTGGGCAACAAGAGCGAAACTCCGTTTCAAAAAAAAAAAAAAAAAAAAAAAAAAAATTAGCTGGGCGTGGTGGCTGGCGGGCGCCTGTAGTCCCGGCTACTCCGGAGGCTAAGACAGAATTGCTTGAACCCGGGAGGGGGAGAGGGAGGCTGCAGTGAGCCCAGACCGCGCCAGTGCACTCCAGCCTGGGAGACAGAGCGAGACTGCATCTCAAAAAAAAGAAAGAAATGCAAACTGCTAGGCCCCACGTCAGACCCATCCGAATCTCTGGGGGTGGGGCCGAGGAAGTTGTGTTTTAACAAACTCTCCAGGTGAAGTCTGAGAAGCCCTGCTCTATGGCAACTTAATTACAGCCCCACAGATTGGCAGGTTATTCCAATTCATGGCAGAATAAATGGATGACAGTAAAAAAAAAAAAAAAAAAGTCAGCGTTTTTTTCCCAATGTTCACAGATGTTCATGTTCCTGTCTTAATGCTCTCTAGCCACCCTTTAGCCTCGTTCTTACCAGCTAGATTGTTATAGCAGTCTGTCTGGGTGGTATGCAGTATGTTTTCTTGTTCAGGCGTGAGGGCCGGGCCCTGAGGTCCGAGATTAGGTAACGGAGAGGGCAGACTCGGATCCAGACCCCGCAGCTGAAGCAGAGCTCGATGGTACCTACTCACAGCATCTCGGTACTTCCCTTCCCGGTAGCGCTGGTTCCCTTCCTCCTTGTACAGCTGAGCCTCATGCAGACGCTTCTCCATAACTGTCGCCCACGGTTCTTGCGGAACTGGGAAATGAAGGAGCAACTGAAGCTCTGGGGTTGGAAGCAAAATAACTGACTGTAGCAGCCACTTTAAGGAGGCAGAAAATTACCCTTCTTCCTGGAGGGTCCCCCCACAGGGACCTGCGGTTTGCTTGTTTCTACTCACAGCCCCACCTCTCCTTTCTGCAGTCTTTTTCTCAAGAAGTGCAGGCAAGTAGTTAGGAAGAGGATGTGGGAATAATGAAGCCAAACATTAAGTGACTTCCTAAAGAGGCGATGTGGGGGTGAGGAGACTTTCCGAAGAACTAAAGCAAGGCCCTACTCAGGAATTGTAGCAGGAGTGAGAACGCCGGGGACACTGGCTTCCGCCTTTCTATTGGACCCGCCCCCCCGACCTGGAAGTAGAAGGGAGTGGGCGGGAGTAGTGCTAAAACTCCAGGGTGCCCGAAGCAATTCTAACTCTTCTTCCTTATTCAACATTTGTTGACGTCAGTAAATAAACTGGGAAGCCGAGGTGAACCACCAGCGAGACTGAGGTGTCCACATAAGCGTCACAGCTGCAAGCCCACCCGGCGCCGCGACCAGTTCCTCGCCCTCTGCAGATGCCCAAGCCTGCTGGGCTTCGGTTTACCAGCAGGAGCAAGAAGAGGAAAGGGTCAGAGATGCGTACAGTTTGGTATCTTGAAGGGTCGCGCGCGTTGCGCCACACCACCCAATCAGAAGAGGCTCCGGAAAAATAATCCCGCAGAAACGACCCCGCCTCCTCAGTGTACCAACGGCTGGAGGGGGGGAAAAAAATCCCCTGGCAGCTTCGCCAATTGGAAAAATCCGGACGATCACTGATGACCAATCGGAACGGCAAATGACGATTCAAGTTGTCCAATAAAAGAAAAAGGGCGGAGCCAAGAGTCTGTTGCTGGGTAGAAGTTGAGGCGTTGAGAAAAAAGGAGGGCCCAGGATTACAGTAGTTCTTCGTTCTGGGGAGCCCTTTTGCTTCCCAGCCAGAAAAACAATTGCTAGTAGGCTTACATGTTGCAACGCATTCTCTTCTGACTTTTTTTGTCGTTACTGCTGCAAGCACAGACAGTAAGGAAAAGAGGCTAGCAACCCCAAAGACGCCACAGCAATTGGAAGTCAGACGGAAGTAAGGGTGGTGGGAAGGGCATGGCATCGGGGCACTCCGGGCGGCTGCGCATAACCCCCCAGCTGGAAGTACAGAAAGACCGGCGCGCACACGTTTCCGTGCTACGAGGCACTTGAGCCGCAGCCAGCCTTGCCCGTCTTGGACTCCGCTGCGGCTGCGCGGTAAAAGCACCGGCGGCGATTGGCCCGGGGGCGCCAGGGGGCGGGAGGAAGCGAGAGGAACTCCGTCGTCCTCCGCGCGCGCCTGCCCGCGGCTAGGGAACCGAGGGCCTGGACGGGAAACAGCTCCCCGCTGCGTTGTTTTGGGCTCCGTGAGCCGAACAGGGGAGGGGAGACGAAGGAGAAGCAAACACTGCGCAGCGGGACCGTGCGCGGCCTCCACTCCTGCGTGCGTGCGCTCGCTCGCGCGGGCCCAGTGCTGGCGCGTGAGGCGGAGGCGGGTGGCGGCGGCGGCGGCGGCGCCTGCGCGGTCGGACTCGGTCGACGGTTCGCAGGGGAGGAGGCGGCGGGAGGCGGAGGAGGCGGCGGCGGCGATGGAGGTGAAGCGGCTGAAAGTGACCGAGCTGCGGTCGGAGCTGCAGCGGCGGGGCCTGGACTCGCGCGGCCTCAAGGTGGATCTGGCGCAGCGGCTGCAGGAGGCGCTGGACGCCGAGATGCTCGAGGACGAGGCCGGCGGCGGCGGGGCCGGGCCCGGCGGGGCCTGCAAGGCGGAGCCTCGGCCTGTGGCCGCGTCGGGCGGCGGCCCGGGCGGGGACGAGGAGGAGGACGAAGAGGAGGAGGAGGAGGACGAGGAGGCGCTGCTTGAGGACGAGGACGAGGAGCCACCCCCTGCTCAGGCCTTGGGTCAGGCCGCGCAGCCGCCGCCAGAGCCCCCGGAGGCGGCAGCCATGGAGGCCGCAGCCGAGCCAGATGCTTCCGAGAAGCCGGCGGAGGCCACGGCCGGGTCAGGCGGGGTAAATGGTGGCGAAGAAGAGGGCCCTGGCAAGGGGGAGGAAGACGAACCCGAGGAGCGGAGCGGGGACGAGACGCCTGGATCCGAGGTGCCGGGTGACAAGGCCGCCGAGGAACAGGGTGAGGAACTGGCAGCCGAGCCCGGCTCCAACCTGCCGGCTGCGCCCCTGATCTAGCACCGCGCCCTGCACCGCAGGGTCCCAGTCCTTGTTCTCGCTTGCCTCAAAGTGCCATTTGATGGAACTCCTTTCATTCTCTACCCACCTTTCTGAGGGGTTAGGCCGCCTCTCGTGGCCCTACTCTTTGCAGGAGGAAGGTTCCTGCCTAACTTGGTTCCTTGGTGATAGTGGATGGCAGTGAGTGATTCTGCATGCGAACTGCTTGTGAGCTACCTGTGGAACAATCTCCCACGGTGCTTGTTATATTTTTTTTAGCTGAGAACGTGCTAAGCAATTGGGGATTACACGGAGAACTGGGCCCACAGTTAGAGGGTCAGGCCTTTGGGCTACCTGTCAACTTTTTCACCGTAAAAGTGTTAAGCAAAAATCGAAGTCCGTCAAAGTCCGCTCCATTAAAAGCATGTTAACAGAGCTTGAGCAACAGAGAATCTGAAAATCCAACCTTGCTCCTCTTTGAGCTGTAGGGGAGAGCCTCTAGTGTAACAGTGTCGAGTTTAATAGTTAACCAGTGAAGAGAAAATCTTAATTTGGTGCATTTAGAGTTAGTTAACGTTACTTGGCTAGGGTTTTTATCTTGCTTGGATTATGATTAAATTTTGATTGTCCCACTGAGTCCGTGGATGGGCATGTTTGTAGATTTGCTGAACACCTGGTGCTAGCCTTTTACGTTTCAGGTCCCTCGGTTCCTGAATGGTAATGATTGAGGTGCTGGTGGGTCCGTTGAGTAACCTTGTGGAAGAGGTGTGTTGTAGAATCGCCCCAGGGAGTTAGTGACCTTTCTCTCCTTTCTTTTGAAGTGATTGGATGGTTAGAACTGATCTGTAACAGTATGTGTCAGAGTAGGGAGGATAAGTCTTACTATGAAGTGGGTGGCCTTAGTTCTTTTGTTAGTAATTTTTTTAGGCCACTACGGAGAGTCATAGTATAATCGGAACCCATTGTACAACAATCACATGCAACTTGCAGATTGTTTGTCCTGTGTCCTGGAGCAGAAATCCTATTACATAACCTTTGACTTATGTATATCCCAAAGAGCAGATAAAAAAATTATTGAAGGATAGGCTGGGGGTGGTGGCTCACGCCTGTAATCCCGGCACTTTGGGAGGCCAGGCAGGTGGATCACCTGAGGTCAGGAGTTCGAGACCAGCCTAGCCAACATGGTGAAACCCCTGTCTCTAGTAAATACAAAAAATTAGCCGGGCGTGATGGTGGGTGCCGGTAATCCCAGCTTCTTGGGAGGCTGAGGCGGGAGAATGGCTTGAACCTGGGAGGCGGAGGTTGCAGTGAGCCGAGATCGGACCCCTACACTCCAGCCTGGGCGACAGAACGAGACTCCGTCTCAAAAATATATATATTGAAGGATAAAAGACTGCTTTAAAGAAATTATTATTAAAAACCTTCCTAGTGTTGCAAAATACAAAAGCCTAGGGAAAAACTCCAGGATTTTTCCTGTTGTAGAGAAGTTGCTAAATATACAACACCTTTCTGCCCCAAATTATGTGCAGTCTAGATGCGGTATTATTTATGGATCTCTTGTGACTTAGTGGTTTGCTCTTGCAACTTTCAGTAGAAGTCCCTGATAAAAATACAGCTGTGTATAATGCACTTGAGTCCATTTGTCACATGAGTAAATCCATGGATGGCTGTGCATTTCAATTCAGGAAAGGGAAATAAAAAAAAATTGAGGCTTCTCTGTATCATGAAGTTGTGGAAAAGTGTTACAAAATATGTATTAACTGCCTACCTTAAATCTAGATCTGACAAGAGTCAAATTAACCTTTGAAGTTTTTTTAGAGACCTAGAGGATATTTTTTATGTCATATTGATGGGGAAATCTGCAAGTTTGACCTGATTTAAGTGGATAAATTTAGAATGCAAAAATTGTCCAATTTTTATCTACTGCTTGACTGTAATTAGCCCATAATGTCCCTTTTTTAAAAAATAAAATCACAGCCAATGACAGAAAGCTGATCTTTAGAAATAAAATGTTATGTGAATGTAGTGGGAATAACCTGGCTGTTTTGATCAGACAGATTCTCACATTCCCTGTTAGTGTCTATTAGTTCTGAGCTTATTCTACACTCCAGTATGAAAACTGCTGATTTTCTTTCCCTCGTTTTTGTAGGAGATGACCAAGATAGTGAAAAGTCAAAACCAGCAGGCTCAGATGGTGAGCGGCGGGGGGTAAAGAGACAGCGGGATGAGAAGGATGAACATGGCCGAGCTTACTATGAATTCCGAGAGGAGGCTTACCACAGCCGGTGAGGGAAACAGTCCCTTTCCTTGAAGGGAGTGTCTGCTCTGATTTTGGTATTCCTGGTTTTGACTGGAGAGACTGGAAGGAGGGTGGATTCAAAATGGAATAGGTTTTTATAGGCATGAGTTTTAGATTGCATCTACCATGGAAACTCCTATTGCCCTTTCTCATTTATTGAAAAAAGCTGTCTGCTGGGATTTGATACTCACTGATAGTTTAAAATGGACATAATGTCATACACACACTCCTCAAAGAAGAGGGCTTTGTTTACATTGTGTTTCTTTTCTATCTTACATATATAGCTCAAAGTCTCCACTGCCTCCTGAAGAAGAGGCAAAAGATGAGGAGGAGGATCAAACTCTTGTGAACCTGGACACGTGTATGTATAAGGCAGACAGATTGTGGTTTTTAACTAATCTCCTAAAAGTGATTTTGGAGATTAAAACTTCAAAGCCTATAAATTCTATGAGACTTTGTATCCACTACAACAACTGGTTATACTTATGCTCTGTTGGTGGCTTACAAGTATTGGACATTGGAGTAAACTGATTGCTTCTTTCTTTACAGATACCTCGGATCTGCATTTTCAAGTGAGCAAAGACCGCTATGGAGGGCAGCCACTTTTCTCAGAGAAGTTCCCCACCCTTTGGTCTGGAGCAAGGAGTACTTACGGAGTGACAAAGGGAAAAGTTTGCTTTGAGGCAAAGGTATCTCATTAAGACCATTCATTCATTCATTTATTCCTGGATGCTTACAGTTCTTAGGGGGGGAAAAACAATTTTTATCTTTTTTTTTTTTTTTTTTTTTGAGACGGAGTTTTGCTCTTGTTACCCAGGCTGGAGTCCAATGGCACCATCTTGGGTCACCACAGCCTCTGCCTCCTGGGTTGAAGCAATTCTCCTGCCTCAGCCTCCCGAGGAGCTGGGATTACAGGCATGCGCCACCACACCTGGCTAATTTTGTATTCTTAGTAGAGATGGGGTTTCTCCGTGTTAGTCAGGCTGGTCTTGAACTCCTGACCTCAGGTGATCCGCCCATCTTGGCCTCTCAAAGTGCTGGGATTACAGGCATGAGCTACCGCACCTGGCCAGGGAAAAAATATTTTTTTAAAAAGACAGTTCATTTATTCATTAAACTACTACCTATGTATACTGGACTTCTGTCCAATCAAGCTTTTATTAGTGCAGGTAGGTAAAAGCACTGTGCTTTAACAAGAACCTTAGTTTCAGTAACCAAGAAATTGATCCCTGTGGCTTTAAGTTCAGTGACTGTTATTCTGATGTTGAGTTGAGATAATTGTCATTTTCAGTTTGTATAAAAATCTTGTCTTTCTAACTCAGAGTTTACTACTCAGTTGGTCACAATATCTAATAGTTCGCTTTCTGACTTGGCCAGGTAACCCAGAATCTCCCAATGAAAGAAGGCTGCACAGAGGTCTCTCTCCTTCGAGTTGGGTGGTCTGTTGATTTTTCCCGTCCACAGCTTGGTAAAGTTATTTCTTTAAGTTCCTCATTAGTGTTTACTACCATATTGCTTACACTATGGGAAGTCTGGATGTAGGTAACTAATTTGTTGACTGTTCTAGGTGAAGATGAATTCTCATACGGTTTCGATGGACGAGGACTCAAGGCAGAAAATGGACAATTTGAGGAATTTGGCCAGACTTTTGGGGAGAATGATGTTATTGGCTGCTTTGCTGTAAGTGCTCCTGAAAGTTGTGGGTCATAACAAGGAGTGGATAGAGGGCACTGGGAATTCACTTGTGCTTCCCATCAACTGCTGGCTTTTATGCATGTGATGTGTGGCTCGCTTAGTTACATTGTGCAGCAGTCTGTGTGAAACAAGAATAAATTGTAAAGTTTAATCAACCCGAAGGCTTGTCAGCCAATAAGTGCTCTTGTCCCTTGTCATTGTAGAATTTTGAGACTGAAGAAGTAGAACTTTCCTTCTCCAAGAATGGAGAAGACCTAGGTGTGGCATTCTGGATCAACAAGGAATCCCTGGCAGACCGGGCCCTTCTACCCCATGTCCTCTGCAAAAATTGTGTTGTAGAATTAAACTTTGGTCAGAAGGAGGAGCCCTTCTTCCCACCACCAGAAGAGTTTGTGTTCATTCATGCTGTGCCTGTTGAGGAGCGTGTACGCACTGCAGTCCCTCCCAAGACCATAGAGGAATGTGAGGTATGCCAAACAGTATACAAACACTGAGGTTGTATGCTTTGCAGAGGTGGGTGCATATGCTCTCCAAGGTCTCAGAGCGTTATCAAACGGGAATGGGAGGATGTTCTTAAATTGGATTTGATAAACATGACCCTCATTTATTTTTCATTATATTTCTGGTTCTGTTTTTTGCAGGTAATTCTGATGGTGGGACTACCCGGATCTGGAAAGACCCAGTGGGCACTGAAATACGCAAGAGAAAACCCTGAGAAAAGATACAATGTCCTGGGAGCTGAGACTGTGCTCAATCAAATGAGGGTAAGTTGCTGTTGGGCATTTGTCAGATACAGTATTTGGAGACTCTTAGAACCTATCTTTAATGGAGAGTTAGTCTCAAGTGTCTGAGAACAAGGGTCCCATAAATAGAGAAATGAGATTTTTCTCTATGTGTTTTAGGTGGATTGATTTTTTTTTTCTTTGCTGTGTTGTCAAATTTCTGAAAGCAGACAAGATCTGAAATACATCCAGGTTAAGACTAGATAGAAATGACTACTGCAGGAAATGGACAACATTCACAGCACTGAAGAATAAGAATAGAGTGATACAGATTCAGTATTTGAAGAGGTGACATTTACCAATAACTCTTGGGCTCTAACTTGCAACATAACTTGTGTTTTTTTTTTTTCACTTCCTCTCAAACTAATCAGATGAAGGGGCTCGAGGAGCCAGAGATGGACCCCAAAAGCCGAGACCTTTTAGTTCAGCAAGCCTCCCAGTGCCTTAGTAAACTGGTCCAGATTGCTTCCCGGACAAAGAGGAACTTTATTCTTGATCAGGTATTAATCTGATAAAATTGTCTAGAGTCAAGGTGGGGTGTGTATATAAAGAGAGACTGAATTAAGGAACAGAGTCAGCTTACCTAATTATGACCATCTGGTTGTGTGTTATGGTTGCAATGTTTTTTGAACTCAGAGGTACCCCTAATTAGTGTTTTTACCTGAAAATATACGGACCCAGGCTATAAAACATGTAATAAAGACAATGGAAAGAATTGGAACTCATATGAATTCCTGGCTCCACCACATTCTGGTTTGTGATCTTGGATAAGTCCCTTATCCTCTCTGAACCTCGGTTTCCCTGATGAGCAAAACAGGATAATACCTGTCACGTAGTTTGAAAAGTTAAAGAAGATCATGTGTATTGACCCTTCATCTCGTGTCTAAGTTATCAAAGATACTGAGTCTTTTATTTATTTATTTATGTTTTTTTTTTGGAGACCGAGTCTCACTCTGTCGCCCAGGCTGGAGTGCAGTGGCGCGATCTGGGCTCACTGCAAGCTCTGCCTCGCAGGTTGACGCTATTTTCCTGCCTCAGTCTCCTGGGTAGCTGGGACTACAGGTGCCTGCCACCATGCCTGGCTAATTTTTTATATTTTTAGTAGAGACGGTTTGATCCTGTTAGCCAGGATGCTCTTGATCTCCTGACCTCATGATCTACCTGCCTCAGCCTCCCAAAGTGCTGGGATTACAGGATTATAGGCGTGAGCTGTCACACCCGGCCTTTTTTTTTTTTTTTTTTTTTTGAGATGGAATCTTGCTCAGCCACCACCCAGGCTGGAGTGCAGTGGCGCGATCTCAGCTCACTGCAACCACCATCTCCTGGGTTCAAGCGATTCTTCCGTCTCAGCCTCCCAAGTAGCTGGAATTACAACACCCACCATCATGCCGAGTTAATTTTTGTATTTTAGTAGAGATGGGGTTTCACCACGTTGGCCAGGCTGGTCTTGAACTCCTGACCTGAGATGATCTGCCCACCTCAGCCTCCCAGAGTGCTAGGATTACAAGCGTGAGCCACCGTGCCTGGCCGATAACTGATTCTTTTGGTTAAATCTGAGTGATAATTTTCTTCCTAAACATCAGTTATTCCTTCTGTTCTTAGTGTAACGTGTACAATTCTGGCCAACGGCGGAAGCTATTGCTGTTCAAGACCTTCTCTCGGAAAGTGGTGGTGGTTGTCCCTAATGAGGAAGATTGGAAGAAGAGGCTGGAGTTGAGGAAGGAAGTAGAGGGAGATGATGTGCCTGAATCTATAATGCTGGAGATGAAAGGTGGGTGTCTTAGTCCATTTTCTGCTGCTATAAAGAATACCATAGACTTTGTAATTTATAAATAATAGAGGTTTATTTCCCTCATGGTTCTGGAGGCTGGGAAGTCCAAGAGCATAGCACTAGCATCTGGTGAGGTCCTTGCTGCATCATTCCATGGCAAGAGAGCACATGTGAGAGAACTTGCTTTTATAACAAAGCCACTTTCACAATAATGGCATTAATCTATTCATGAGGATGGAATCCTCATGACCAAATCACATTAAAAGTCCCACCTTCTCAACACTGCTCATTGGGGATTAAGTTTCCAACACTTGTGCTTTGGTGGGACATAACTCAAACCATAGCAGTGGGCTAAAATTGTACAAGTTAAAGGGATCTTATCCCTGGTCAGTGCACACCTTATTGAGGCCTATTAGCACCTGGAGTGACACTCTACATCTAAAATATAAATCTGAAGAGAAACTTCATGGTTGTAAGCACTTGTAGATAAATGAATGAACAGAGAGAAGCAATAATTTTGACTTACTGTTTTCTTGGCTTGTTTTGGTTTGGTTTTGAGACAGTCTCTCACCCTGTTGCCCAGCTTGGAGTGCAGTGGTGTGATCTCAGCTCACTGCAACGTCCACCTCCTCGGTTCAAGCGATCCTCTTGCTTCAGCCTCCCAAGTAGCTGAGATTACAAGCATGTGCCACCATGCGTAGCTAATTTTTGTATTTGTCTGGTCTTGGAACTCCTGACTTCAGGTGATTTGCCCACCTTGGTCTTCCAAAGTGCTGAGATTACAGGCGTATGCTGCTGTGCCCAGCCGCCTTGGCTCGTTTTGAAAAAGATACAGAAAGGGAAATAGTGAGCCAGGCGCGGTGCTGATGCCTGTAATCCCAGCACTTTGGGAGGCTGAGGCGGGTGGATCACAAGGTCAGGAGCTCACGACCAGCCTGGACTAGATGGTGAAACCCTGTCTCTACTAAAAATACAAAAAAAATTAGTCAGGAATGGTGGTGGGCGCTTGTAATCAGCTACTCGGGAGGCTGAGGCAGAGAATTACTTGAACCTAGGTGGCAGAGGTTGCAGTGAGCTGGGATTGTGCCACTGCACTCCAGCCTGGACAACAGAGCGAGACTCGGTCTCAAAAAAAAAAAAAAAAAGGAAATAGTGACCGTAGGGTAATTTAAACTCAAGGGAGAGGTTTCCGTGAATCAGTTATTTGTTAAGTAAATACTTCTGGTACATCTACTGTTTTTCTACATTTCTTATTCTGCCTTTTTTTTTTTTTTTTTTTTTTTTGACAGTCTCGCTCTTGTCGCCCAGGCTGGAGTACAGTGGCGCGATCTCGGCTCACTGCAACCTCCGCCTCCCGGGTTCAGGCGATTCTCCTGCCTCAGCCTCTTGAGTAGCTGGGATTACAGGTGCCCGCCCAGCTAATTTTTGTACTTTTAGTAGAGACAGGGTTTCGCCACATTGGTCAGGCTGGTCTCGAACTCCTGACCTCAGGTGATCTGCCCACCTCGGCCTCCCAAAGTACTGGGATTACAGGTGTGTGCGACCGTGCCTGGCCGCAGGGAGAGATTATTATGGTTCAGATTAAAATATGGCAGTTGGAGTGAATGATCTCACTGGTATAACTTGATTTCTGGTATCACGTTATGTTTGTGTTTTGTTTGTTAATTTGGCTGAAGTCTGTAATGCAATACATAAGACAGTAATGTCTACACAAGAAATATTAATAATTATTAATATTTTGTTCCTCTTACTATTCCCTTAAAATGTGATTTTTTTTCCTCTGCCTTTAGTTCCTGACATCCCACCAACTCTATCAACTGCTTGCTCTTCAAATTCTGTTAATCCCCAGGCATGGGAACTGGTTTGCACATCTATGAACCAGATCCTCAGAGTTTACTCAGAATGAACTATGCCAGTCCATAACTCATACTTAGGCACTCAGAGAAATGTAGCTCAGTTTTATAAAATTGAGGGCCAACTGGATTCATCTAAGAATCATGAGAGCCCCATTGAACTGAATTTCCACTGGGACTCAGCTTCTGAAGTTGACGTCCAGAGACTGGCAGATGTGCTGGCTATCATAGACAGGCGGTAAATGAGAGCCCTGTACTCTTGTCTTCTCTTCTTGTATAGATAAGCAGATGCCTTTAGGCTTGGGTCAGTTTCTCATTGAGTCTCTCTTCTGTCAGCGAGGCCAGAGTGCAGTGGCACTCAGCCTCCCGAGTAGCTGGGATTACAGGCACCTGCCACCACGCCTGGCTAATTTTTGTTTTTTTAGTAGAGACAGGGTTTCACCATGTTGGCCAGGCTGGTCTCGAACTCCTGACCTCAAGCAGTCCGCCTGCCTCGGCCTCCCAAAATGCTGGGATTGCAGGCATGAGCCACCATGCCCGGCCATCACTGAGTCTCCTTAAAATGTTATTTCTTAGCATCTTATCTGACCAACACCAGAACTTTCTCAGTTACTTTTAGCCTCTGATTACCTGCTTCTGTCCTGATGAGAAACTTTAACCCAGTTCACTCCTAATTTATTATAGATCCTTAAGAACTTGTAAATCTACATAGCCCTTTGCCTGGGTCTGTTACAATTTAGGGAAAACTTAGAGTAGAAAAAGTTAATGTCATTATTTAGATGCGAGTGGGTATGAACCTAGCACATTTTTGTGCAGTAATAGGTGAGGCGTAGAAAGTCATATGCTTCTTGTAGAGTTTTCATAATGAGTTCTTACCCATCTATGCACTTTTCAGGCCCACAAGCTTCTCTCTTACTCTTATAGCCAACTTCTCTTTGCCTGAAAAATGCGACTATATGGATGAGGTGACATATGGGGAGCTGGAGAAGGAGGAAGCTCAGCCCATTGTCACTAAATACAAGGAGGAGGCAAGGAAGCTTCTGCCCCCCTCCGAGAAGCGGACAAATCGCCGAAACAACCGAAACAAGCGTAACCGGCAGAACCGAAGCCGGGGCCAAGGCTATGGTGAGTCCTCGGGACCTGCCAGCCCCCTGCTTCAGTCCATTCTTTGTGCTTAGTACAGCAAGATGTGCAAGGGAAGGCCAAGGAAACCAAGTCAGGTCATTAACAATACGGAAGTGCCTTCTTCATGGAGCTTATTTCTTCCTGTTCTTTATCCCTGCCTTTTTCTTGTGCTTTTTCCATAATTCTTCAACAACAACAAAAACCCTCCTTTTAAAAAAAAGAGTTACTTTTCACAAAAGTATTTGTTTCTTTGAAAAGCAATGCTTGGGCTTTCTCATCCGTCTAGTTTTCATTTTAACATATGGGTTCCCAGTGTTCCCATACTGTTCCTGTCTATCTGAAGGATTTGTAGAGTGAAATCAAATTCTCATCTTCGGTTTTCTTGCTCCTCTGTCATTTCGATTAACAAGAAAGTGAATGCTGTATTCAGTGTTTTTTGTGGGGGGAAAAAGTTAACCAAGCAAGTTAGGCTATTAGAATTAATGTTCCCCCTGAATGTCTAGTTTGTCAGTTAAAACCCCAGTGTGCATTCACTGCTCTTTAAAAATGTGTGTGTATGTGTGTGTGTAACTGTTAAGTCAGCAGAATTTTGGAGTGCCTGCTATGTGCTAGGTACTGTAAATGCTGACAGTTCCCGCCCTTGAGGAGCTGATTGCAGAGACTTTGTTTCTTTTGCATAAAATGATAGGTATGGGTTATATGATATCTGAAATCCCTTCCAGGGCTGAAAGTCTGATTCTATGAATGGCAGTTTTTCCTTATGTTTCTAAGTCTGCCATGTATCCTATTGCCATCTTAAATGTTTTGCAGGAATTGGGAAGCTTCAAAAACAAAGTGGCTTGGTTTTCTTGTGTCTCTGTTTCTCTGCCCTCCCCCCTCAGACTTTTTAAAAGCTCCTGGCTGGTGCTTTAATTAACATGTGTGAGCCTGGCTGAAGCAGGCCTTATATTCCCCCAGAATTGCCTTTGGCTCCAAGTTTTTGATTTCCACCCAGATGTGGAGCCAGGACCCCATGCCAGCTGTCTGAGCGCGCTCTCCATTTCTCTTCCAGTGGGCGGGCAGCGCCGAGGCTACGACAACCGGGCCTACGGGCAGCAGTACTGGGGGCAGCCTGGAAACAGAGGGGTGAGTGCAGCTCTCCTTCTGCTCCTCACTCTGGGCTGTGAGAGCCATTCCTATTGGCTTGGGGGAGCAGAGTGGTTTGCCTGTTTTCTTAGCGCTTAGGGTTTTGCCCATATAATATGTTCTGGAAGATTTACTATGGGAAAATTAAACCAATTTATAATATCGAGCTAAGATGTGTCCCATTTAAAAGGGGGTCACAGTGGGTCATGCTGCCAAAAACCCATAAATCTTCACTCCTTTTTCTTTTCCTTTCTCAGGGTTACCGTAATTTCTATGATCGATACAGGGGAGACTATGATCGATTTTACGGGCGAGATTATGAGTACAACAGATACAGAGACTATTACAGACAATACAATCGGGATGTGAGTATCTTCTTGGGATAGATACAGGGTGAAGGGGGGCAGGAGCAGAAGGATGAATGTTGTGCCTCTTCATCCTCAGCCAGCTGTGGCTCCAAGTGATGGGGTTTCCCCTCTCTTCTAGTGGCAGAGTTACTACTACCACCACCCCCAGGACAGAGACCGATACTACAGGAATTACTACGGTTACCAAGGGTATCGGTGAAGCCCCTGCCATGGTCACCTGTCAGCCATGAAGCTGAATCTCTGGGGGTGCCAGGCACCCCCGCAAAACACAACCAAGGAAAACAGGGGCTGTCGGGGTGGGGCTGAGCTGCCGGGGAGGGGCGGTGCGGGGGGAGGGTGCTCAAGCAGGGGTGGGGGAGGGGGGAGGTGGAAACAAACAACAAAACTGTACATTTTTTTTAAAGTTTGTTGAAAAGAATATTGTCTTATTCTATAAAACATTTCAAACCTAGTTAGAGATTTGTAATCAAAAAACATTTGTGCAGAAAGCAGCACTTAGGGCTGCCTGTTCTATACCCTGCAGTCAGACAGGAAAAGAACTGAAAATGGCACCCTTCTGACATTCTGAGGCAGCTGGACTGGCAGCCAAGTAAAGGAGAGTGATGAGGCGGTGTGGGGAGGGTGGGGAGGCAGCGCGAGGGTGCTCTCCATAGCAGGTAGGAGCAGGCAGGAGTGGGGACAGAGGGAGAGCTTGTGACTGGGGCAGTGAAAATAAACGATTGGCTCTTATCAATCACTTGCACCAACTAACCGTTTGTATTTTCTTTACCGACCTTTCCCTTTTGGGATATGTGGTCTGGTGGGCTGGGAGGCTTACAGTGTCCCAACTCTCCGTTTTCCTGTGCCTTTGTGCTGTTTGGCTGAGGCATGGAGACTGCCAGTGGGCAGGCCAATCCTGGAGACTGCCAGGATTCCCAGGCCAAGAAAGCCTGGGGACTGTCCTTGATTGCAGAGCAGAATAGCCTGCCCCCTCTATAGACCATTGATTAATTCCCATAAAATCTTGGGGAGAATGGGATTGCAGCCCTCAGCCTAAAGATGGTGATTTGCCAGTCTCTAGTCTCAGTCTTCCAAGGTTGAGAGAGGTGGGAGGTCTCTGAAATCATCCCTGTTAGAGTGTCTGTCCTCTTACAGTGCGAGAGAAGGAATGTTTCTCAGGGTTTCAGCTCACACGAAAACACAGCAGGATTCTTTTCACTGCAGCGGGATATGTATATAGGTGTATCTTGTGGTGTGGGCTCCCAGGCCCAGGTGCTGAGAATAGCAACTAGCAACTATTTTCTACAGTGTGGAGGGCTCGTGCCCTGCTGGTTTTTTTGATACACAGGTAGAGAATGAATAGAAGAGGGGAGGGTGGTGGGGGGGTGGGAGGCAGCTCAGTGGGGCTGCTGAACCTTGGGAAGAGTGTGAGCGTGAACGTGTGTGAATGTGCGTGTGAAAGGGAGCACCCCTTCCCGACTTCTAGAAACAAAATTCCTTTTGGGGCGCTTTCCCTGTGTGTCCCCAGAGAGGCCTCTAGCCAAGAGACTTCAGTTGGGATAGTTTCATTTGTGACTTTACCAATACCCTCCCAGTTCTTGATAGACAGCTGTAGGTTGCTGGGTTCAAGAATATGGGTGGGATATGGAATGCTCTTTCAATGTCTAGCTTCAGTTTTCATTCATCCTCCTGCTCAGCACTGTCAGCCGAGAGCTTACTCAGCAGACACCACATACTGCAGCACTTCCTAGTGAGAAAATCTGGGTTGTGCCACTAGAAAATGCTTCACTTCCATTTCCTCACCTGGGCAGATTTGTGTGCTGATTTAAATTTAAATTTAATTTAAAAATTGCGTGCTGCTTTGGTCTTCCTCTCCTCCTCCCACTGTTACTGCCCTGCAGCCCTTGTTCAGGTGTACAGACCCTTTTTCTGGCCTCTAGTGTCCCTGTCTGTCATGACACACCCTTCCGCCCAAATACCTCTGACCCCAAGGCTGGAATGGGGCTGGAGGAGATAAGTTTGCTTACTCATAGTCATGTCCTTTCTCTTGGCACCTGCTTCCCTGCGGTGTCCTCAAATGGATTTGTGTGTGGCAGTGGAGTGACTGCATGAATTTTTCTGTAACACATTAACTTTGTATTATTATTAAGGGAGTTTGAGAAAGCTTTGCTTATAATGTCAAGGCAAGGAGGTAAAAACTGGAGCCCAAAGAAATTCCCTTAGGGCAAGATTATGTTATAATAGAAAATTGAATTTCCTGAGGCAGTGGCTGCCACCCCTTTTCAGATGTTTAGTCCTGCAAATAGCATCTTTCTTGTAGTCTGTGACATGGATGGGGATGCTAGGGCCCTCAGGGGCAAGGGGACTAAACTAAATCAAGTTGAGTTTTTTTCCAGCAGGGGTTAGGGGAGGTACTCGCTGTTGATATTTGACACTAGAAACTTTTTTACAAAACTTTTTCTAGGTGGGTGGAAAGTGAAACTGCCACATCCTTGTTGGTTTAGTCCAAGAGATCATTTGCAACAACAGTAGATGTCTGGGTTTTGTTTGTCTTTTTATTACGAAAAACTATGTTAAGGGGGAAAATGTGGATTATGGTAACCAGAGGAATCCCTAGCCTTGTTTTCCTTAGAAGACTTGTTTAGTGTTTTATCAGACGTCTGTTGTAGTTGTAGACAGGAAAGCTTGTGAGAAAAACACCACATGGAGCCTGTAAATGTTTTTGCACAACCTGTAAAGCATTCTTGGAAGTGGCCAGTAAAAAAGGGTTTTTACCATTTAAAAAAAAAAATGTAACTGTGTCATTGTTTACATCTGTAACTTTTTCCTCCCCTGTTCTCATTACACCATTCTGGCGAAAATGTAGGCAAAGTAGCTTCCAGTTTTAGAATAAATAACCATTTGGATTGAATTCACCCTATCTCCTGTGGCTGCACTGACTGGGGCGGAGGGTGTCATTGGGTTATTTATTCATTTTTTAATGCCTCTTTCTCAGGTTGCATGGGCTCCAACCAAGGAGGACTCTCCTCTTTCATGGTGGCTGCTGTTCCTTCCCTATTCTACCATGCCTTCACTTGGGAGCCAGCCATGCAGTCAGTTGACATGGGTGGGTAGTTATTAGTCTATTTAGTGCTTGCTCAGGCCAAGAGTCGAGCCATTGAAGTATAAGAAAATAAATTATAACTCATGACCTCTGTATTTGTCCTATGCAAAAACCAGTTGGATGCTCGAAGTTAAATGTAAAGTTCCATTGTGGAGCCAAATAAGTATATTCATGAATAATTACTGCTAGGGGGAATGCCCAGTCATTCAACAGAAGTTTGATGGGGGTTATTTTCCAGTGAATTTGGAGAATGAGACGGTAACTTAAATAATTTACAACAGCGCCATTGCTTTTTTTTTTTTTTTTTTTTTTTTTTTTTTGAGACAGAGCCTCGCTTTGTTACCCAGGCTGGAGTGCAGTGGCACGCTTTTGGCTCACTGCAGCCTCCTCCTCCTGGGTTCAAGCGATTTTTCTGCTTCAGCCTCCCGAGTAGCTGGGACTTACACATGTGTGCCACCAGGCCCAGCTAAGTTTTTTTTTTTTTCTTTTCTAGTAGAGACAGGGTTTCACCGTATTGGCCAGGCTGGTCTCGAACTCCTGACCTCGTGATCTGCCCGCCTCAGCCTCCCAAAGTGCTGGGATTACAGGTGTGAGCCACCGCTCCCAGCCACCATTGCATTATTAGCACTGAAATGAACCTAACGGCAGTTTCTAATAAATGGTCAGGGTCTTAAAGCTGAGATACCACAGGCTCATGACATCCAGTATTCTGAAGGGGCAGTAGTATTGATGTAGATACTGCTCTAATTCCTACCCTCTGTATGTGACACGAATTCAGATACCTGGGTTTACAGCTTTGTACCCTGAAGGCCACCCTTAATCTATTCTTTAGGACATTTAAGTTGCTGTTAGAGCTAATTAATCATTTTTTTAAGTGGTTAATCATAGCTCATGCCTGGTCTCTAGTTACTGCTTAAACCCCATTTTCCCAACTAGCGCTGCAGCCACGCAGTTATAATCTGATGGGTAGGAACATTGAGTGTGCAGAAAAATTGAAGAGAGGCGCTTTGTTCTGTTTTGAGACGGAGTTTCACTCTTGTTGCCCAGGCTGGAGTGCAGTGGCACAATCTTGGCTCACCGCAACCTCTGCCTCCTGGGTTCAAGTGATTCTCCTACCTCAGCCTCCCAAGTAGCTGGGATTACAGGTACCTGCCACCACACCAGCTAATTTTTGTATTTTCAGTAGAGACAGGTTTCACCATGTTGGCCAGGCTGGTCTCGAACTCCTGACCTCAGATGATCCGCCCGCCTCGGCCTCCCAAAGTGCTGGGATTACAGGTGTGAGCCACTACGCCCAGCCGGCCGAACAGAGGCTTTTTAAAAAATCAAGGTTACATTTATTAAATACTCTAATTTTTTGTTTTGTTTTGTTTTTTACCATGTCTGAGCTGTTGTGGAAAATTTCACTTACTCCTCTGGAATTTGCCCAACACCGTGATACAGTGGGGATGAGGGAGGCAAAGTGCTTGGTCCCTGCCATGCCGCATTTGCCATTTAAGCATGTACAGTACAATCCATTCATTGGGTAGTTGGGTGCCTGATACGTGCCATTGTCAGGATACAGGGATTAAAACGGACCTGATTGATCCTTCCTGGAATTTTCACCGTGCCAAGAAGGAACTGAGGCTCCTACGCAACAGAATGGGGGTAGGGTCCCACTCCAGGAGGGCAAACTTTTCCTGTTTCTTCATCTCTAGGATGAGGGAATAAATTAGAAGAGCTCCAGGACTTCTTAGAGCTCATAAGTTCCATCAACAGTAAAAAGTTGCTTGGGACACCTTAAGGTGACCCAAGTTCATTGGGTGTCCCTGGAATTCATGAAGATAGGAGGTTAAGTTCAGTTGCCGGTGATAACCTTTCGTCCTTTGGTTTCCTCTCTCCACTTTGCTGTCTTCTGTGCAAAGATAACCTGGAAGCTGGAGGTAATGAGCTGTCCCTACTGTTTCAAAGCAGCCTCCCTTCCCGAAGTATATCCAGGCACAAAACAGGAGCCAGCCTAGGCTTTTCCTGGGAAGGATGCGTCCCTGAGTTTAGGGGACCTTGACTCTAGGAGGAGCACACATACTGGGATTGTTACGTTCTTTGCCTTGGCTCCGGTCCCATCTCGGCTCTGTGCACCCTTGGAAGGAAAAGATTCTAGGAGGCGTTCTGGTGTTCGTAAACCTCCGCCATGTTTGAGTCCTGGAGTTAAGCCTTAAGTTTGGTCCCTGCCCAGACAGCATGCTGGACTCCTCCTGCAAGGCACATTAGGGGTGGGGCCACTGCTTTCTGGCTGATGTGGCTGAATCGGCCTGAGGGGAAAACGAAAGCAAAAACAAGCCCCAGTTCTACTAGGAAACCCAAACTGAGCAACTTCAGGCTTATCCAGCTCCTGGGAAGACCAGGAAAACTGAGGAGCGGTGCACCGAGACGGACAGCGCCGGGGGTTAACCCCCTGCCGCTAATATTTCCCTCCAAAGGGAGCCTCTCCTTTCTTGGCAAGATGTAGAAACCTAGATTCCCTCGCAAGATCCACGCGACCAGCGTCGGCCACGCTGTGCTTCCTGGGGTCCCCTTGTTTAGTGATTCTTCGTTATGGCCGCCCGTGTGCCTTCGGCTCAATCGGGAGGACATCGAAATCCAGATTTCGGGGTTGCAGGGCGCGGGCCCCGGCTTGGTGAGGGCAGGGGCAGCCATTTTGAGACCAGAAGAGGGTGGAAGGGACCATATTGAGAACTCCTGTTGCCGGGGGCCCGCCATTTTAAGAGAAGCCCTGTACGGTAAACTCTGTGACACGGGGGCCGCCATGTTGGCACGACCATCTTGGAATGGGAGGGGCTGTGGGCGCAGCCATCTTAGGTATAAAATCGGCTCCAGTCGCGGTAACTGAAGCCAAGCTCCGCCCCTACCCTCCTAAGAGATCCTCTGCTGTACGACTACACTCCCGCACCCTCCCCTAAATCCACCCGGTTCGGCCTGTTTACCTTTTAACTTGGCTTCGTTGCACGTTTGTGTGTGTGTGCTTGCTCTTCGCAGCCTCTTGAGCGTCTTTTGTACTTCATTCTTACACTGTGGTCGCTCTCTCGCGCCCGCCATCCCTTGACCCCGCTGATCTCCGATCCTTGACAGGGTCTAGCCTGCTTTGATTGGCCCTGTTCCCTGGGTATGGCAGATCTATTGCTTGATGATCCTCTCCCCCCAAGAATTCTAACACAGGAGCTGTCCTGAGGCTCTGGATGACTTTATTCTTCAAATGGCTTTACCCTCCCAGTAGCTCCAGGTGAGACTGAGAGCAAGAACCTGGCCCATCCCTCTCTCCATTGTCTGAGCAGGTCACCGAGGGAAGCGGGCAGGACGCTGGCAGAGTCTGACGGGGCCCTGCTGTGGGTGGAGCAAAGGGTGCCTCATATCTCTGGGGTGCTTGGGGTCGGCCACAAAGGTGGTAGGAAATGGGGTCGACAGATAGGTGAGGGTGAGCCTTGTGCTTCAGATAACCTCACATGGTCAGGCAAGGGTTAGGGATGGGATGCAAGGAGCCTCAGGGGCTAACGACAATTACTGACCTAAGGAAGGGCCCAGGAGAGGGAAAAGGGAGGAGTTGGGAGAAGGGACAGGGGAGCTCAGAGGAGAGCACAGAAGAACTTCTTCTCCCGGAAGGGGTTCTCCGAAGTGGGCACAGGGGTGATGAGGGGATCCTCACAGGCGTGGGCATCACAGTAAGTCATCAGGTCTGCTGCTGCCTTGGACACCTGGGACACAGCCAGGAGGGGTATTGTTAGCCAGGACCTCTGAAGGGGACTGCAGCCTCCCTCCCCAAATGGGTTCTCTTTTGCCATCTCCAGGGCTCCTTACAACTGTCTTCTCCCTCATCCCCCCACAGAGGCCTGGGGACAGCTCTCTTTACAGAGCCCCAGACTCCTCCCCTGACCTCGGGGAGTGAAGGAAAGAATGCATCTCTTATCCTGAGCTTTGGGAACCTGCAGCACAGCACAGCCTGGCCAACTAATGGGAGCCAGCCAGGGTCCCACCTACCTTTATCCGACACAAGCTGGCTTCAATCTTAAGCTGTTCCACCATCTTGCGTGCTTGCCCAATACTCATAGTGCTGTTCACCGGGGTCTCACCTTTCATCCTGGAAAAAAGAGGGACCTCTCAGAGCACAGTCTCGGCTGGAGGACCCCTCCATGCTCACTCCACACCAACCTTTGCAAGGCTGTGGTCGTACCCCAATATTTTGTTCCCCTCCTATCCTCCTCCTCCTCCTCCAGTGGACTGTCTCATCCCTGTATTCCTCATGGAAAAAATAGGGTGGGATGAGGTGCTCCGCAAACTCCCTCATGGCCTGGGCCACAGATCATTAAGCCTTACACAAATGATTTAAGGCTTTTCAGCCCTTCAAACCATGTGTGTTCCCAGCTCTGAAGACCTCAACCAACCCTGATGAGGAGGGCACATCACCCCTATCTGCTCCAGTGAGCCCCAACAGGAGAAAAACAGGCCGTTCCTTACTCACCTGAAGCCACAAGCGGCAGTAGCAGCCCTGGGTGTAGGGTCAGTGGAGGGTACCAAAACCTTCTGCCTGAGATGGGTGCCCCACCCTGTAGGGAGTTGCAGCTGAAAGTATCTGATGCAGAAGCAGTGACTATAGGGAAGGAGGCCCCTGGGGAGGGCTAGGCCAGAGGTCCGTCGAGGGCTGGTCTCAGTTTCTGCAGCTCAAGCACTGTCTGGATGGCTGGTACCTGAAGGATGAAGGATGCTAGAAGGAGCTGCTCAGATCCTGGAGCATACCAACTGCCTGGCCAGTGGGGGAGCCTAGCTGCCTGCATCCGTGTGCACACCCCCACTGTCGCTGGTTCACTGCCTGCCCCTCCCCCATTGCAGGCATCCTGAGTCTGGGCTAGAGCCCTCCCCAACAGAGCTGAGGCCAAGGCCGACTCCCCCTCTCAAATGGGGTGGTCTGGGCGTATGACAGCCCCTGCAGTGGAGTCTGTACTGGCTGCGGGGGACCCTGCTCATTTGAAAATCTGACATCAGCTGGGCAGTCGCCCCCCTCCTCCCTTCCTCCCTCTACCCTGACACAGCACTTAGCACCTGAATCTTCGTTTCTCTCCCAGGGACCCTCCATTTTCCATATCCAGGAAAATGTGATGCGCCACAGGTATCAGCGTCTGGATCGCCACTTCACGTTTTAGCCACAAGTGACTCAGTGGAAGATCCAGAGTCAACAGAGGCTCGTCAGGAAGATGTCTACAGAAAAGGTAGACCAAAAGGAGGAAGCTGGGGAAAAAGAGGTGTGCGGAGACCAGATCAAAGGACCGGACAAAGAGGAGGTAGGGGCCCTTGTGGGGACAGTCAGCAGAAATATACTGGAAATAGGTGGGCTGGCGTGAAGGGGGCGGGGGGGGTGGATTGGTTTTAAGAATTTCATTCATTTTGAATAGATTACTTCCCACGCCCGTAACAGTGTGCAAAGATGTACACAACACTGGCCGTGCCCTCTGAAGGACTTTATCTGGGGTGATTAGACGTCTACAAAATAGAAGACTGCCAAAAGCTAGTCTAGATAATGTGCTGTGGGGACTCTGAGGGAGAGTGCATCCAGTTAGGGGTCAGAGGAGGTCCACAATGCTACCATGCTGGGAACAGGGGACTAATCTGCCTGCGCAACAATGCAAGAGGCCCAGGTTGCCGCAGACTGCAACATGCTCTAGGTGAATGCCCCCGCCTTAGATGCCTACAGGTCCTAGGAGCTGTGGGCGATAAAAATCAGCGCCAGCTGGATGACCGCCTCACTCGCCCGCTTCGCGGGTGAAGTGGCCTGTGGTGAAGGTGTGCACAGAGGGCTGTGATTGCAGTCTCGAGGGAGGGCCGAGCGGAGGCTGCAGTCAGCCCATCCCCTGGGGCACATCTTGGGGCCTGCAGGGAGGCAGGCGTCTTTCCCCTTTGGTCACGGTAACCGGAGGAAAACCTGCCGCAGAGAGAGCCAGTGGCGAGCGCAAGCAGACAGCGGCCTCGCAGCTCGGGAAGGCTCCGCCCCGCCGCGCTGGACCCCGCCCTGGGCCGAAACTCCGCCTCCCAGGGCTACAAAAGCGGCCGGCGGAGAGGGGTGGGACTTCCCCGGGAGCCGGAAGTCCCGTCTCACGGTTACCCTGGCAGCGCACGAGGCTGGTGAGTCGGCCGCCCTGTGGCAGCCGGCGGGCTGGTTTCCATGGTTGCGCGATTAGGTAGGGGCTCCGGGCGCTTTGCCCACCCCCGAGCCGGAGGGGACTGGCGGGAAGTGGCGGTTGGCTGCAGGGCGCTCCGCCTGGCGTGGGACGCAGCCGTGTCGGGGAGCGAGCTCAGCTCGAGGCGGAGAGGAGAAACTTGGGAAGCAATTGCGGCTACTCTTAGGCTACTGGTTTCGAGTCTGGCCATGCGACCTTAGGCAAGTCGCACATTCTCTCCGTGCAGCTGCCTAGCAGTGTGGATTCAGTATCACCGTGTGTGTAAAGCTCTTTTTAACAATTGTAAGGTGCTCTTTTTAAGAATTGTAAGGTGCTTATTCTTTGTTATATAGCTGTGAATGAGTATCAAGGTGGTTTGTCCCAGCAGCAAATGGCTGGAGAAGGAATTCCACTGAGGAGATCTAGCACTGGGCGGGAGGGAACACAGTGGAGGAAAGGGAAGGGGTAATTGGCTGAGTGGCACAATCATTTGGAGAAAGGCCATATATATGAAACAATGACTTTGCTATCCTGCTATCTCTCGTTCCTCAAAGCCAGTCCGGTAAGCTTTTTTGTCTCCACCTCCTTGGGGAAAGGAGTGACTCTTTCCCACCCCCCTTCTCTTTCCAGGAACCACCAGCTGCTGCATCCCATGGCCAGGGGTGGCGTCCAGGTGGCAGAGCAGCTAGGAACGCAAGGCCTGAACCTGGGGCCAGACACCCTGCTCTCCCGGCCATGGTCAATGACCCTCCGGTACCTGCCTTACTGTGGGCCCAGGAGGTGGGCCAAGTCTTGGCAGGCCGTGCCCGCAGGCTGCTGCTGCAGTTTGGGGTGCTCTTCTGCACCATCCTCCTCTTGCTCTGGGTGTCTGTCTTCCTCTATGGCTCCTTCTACTATTCCTACATGCCGACAGTCAGCCACCTCAGCCCCGTGCATTTCTACTACAGGTGAGAGGGGCCCTCTATCAAACTAGAGGAGTCCTATGGGAATTGTAAGGCCCTTGGAGCTTATTCCGTTCAATCCCCTCATTTACAGATGAGGAAAACTGGAGCCAGGTGTGCTTCCAGGACCTCTCAACTTTCACAGCCCAAGGCTAGATTTGGGTTGCCAGGGCTAGAGTTCTAGTTCTACCTCTGATAACTGAATTCTGGTTAAAAAAAAAAAAAAGGGGGGGGTATCCACTTCTATCATTATGAGGATCAATTCTGTTTTGGCCCTCACTCTCAGGGCCAGTGTAGAATTTTCAGCCAACTCAACCCCTTAGTGCAGAACCAACCTGGCTTTCAGTAGAGGAGCTATTAGGAAAGCAGCAGTTTGCTTTTTACATTATTGCCTCTCAATCCCTGAAAGTCAGCTGCACAATAGAGATTATGGAAACATAAGATGAGGAGGTGCATAAACTTGCCTCCCAGAGAGTCTTGCGTCTTGACTGGCCCCTTAGGTTCCTTCTCATTTTACAAACCCCGCCAAGTGCCAAATTCCCTTTTTTTTTTTTTTTTTTTGAGACGGAGTCTCGCTCTGTTGCCCAGGCTGGAGTGCAATGGTGCAGTGTCTACTCACTGCAACCTCTGCCTCCCAGGTTCAAGCGATTCTCGTGCCTCAGCCTCCCAAGTAGCTGGGATTACAGGTGTGTGCCACCACATCTGGCTAATTTTTGTATTTTTAGTAGAGATGGGGATTTTTTGCTTTTTGCTTTTGTTTGTTTGTTTGTTTGTTTGTTTTTGAGATGAGTCTTGCTCTGTCGCTCAGGCTGGAGTGCAGTGGCCCTATCTCGGCTCACAGCAAGCTCCGCCTCCTGGGCTCACGCCATTCTCCTGCCTTAACCTCCTGAGTAGCTGGGACTATAGGCACCTGCCACCATGACCTGCTATTTTTTTTTTTTTTTTTTTTTTTTTTTTTTTTGTAGAGACGGGGTTTCACCTTGTTAGCCAGGATAGTCTGAATCTCCTGACCTTGTGATCCACCCACCTTGGCCTCCCAAAGTACTGGGGAGATGGGGTTTCACCATGTTGGCTAGGCTGGTCTTGAACTCCTGAATGCAGGTGATCCATCCGCCTTGGCCTCCCAAAGTGCTGGGATTACAGGCGTGAGCCACTGCCACTGCGCCCCACCGAGGTCTCTCTTCTTTTTTTTTTTTTTTTTCTTTTTGAGACAGAGTCTCACGCTGTTGTCTGGGCTGGAGTGCAGTGGCACAGTCTCGGCTCGCTGCAACCTCTGCCTCCAGGTTCAAACCATTCTCTTGCCTTGCCTCAGCCTCCGAAGTAACTGGGATTACAGGTGCCTGCCACCACACCTGGCCAATTTTTTTTTGTATTTTTAGTAGAGATGGGGTTTCACTATGTTGGCCAGGCTGATCTCAAACTCCTGACCTCGTGATCCACCCCCTCGGCCTCCCAAAGTGCTGGGATTACAAGCATGAGCCACTGTGCCTGGCCTAGTTCTCTCTTCTTAACAGTGGTTGTAGGTCCTATCAACAGATGCAGAGAAGGGCGTTATAATCAATGGTTTAAAGTCATTTTTTCCCTTAAGTCCCTGGTCCAGAGCTATAGTTTCTAAAGCAGAGCTTCTTAAACTTTTAGGAAATGGATCTTATGGCCCTTCCTGTCATAAAAATGTATATACGGCCGGGCGCAGTGGCTCACACCTGTAATTCCAGCACTTTGGGAGGCCGAGGCAGGCGGATCACGAGGTCAGGAGGTTGAGACTATCCTGGCTAACATGGTGAAACCCTGTCTCTACTAAAAATACAAAAAATTAGCTGGGCGTGGTGGCGGGCACCTGTTGTCCCAGCTACTCAGGAGGCTGAGGCAGGAGAAATGGCGTGAACCTGGGAGGCGGAGCTTGCAATGAGCCAAGATCCTGCCATTGCACTCCAGCCTGGGCGACAGAGCAAGACTCTGTCTCAAAAAAAAAAAAAAACGTATAAACATGCCCAGGCATATGCTGCGCCCACACCCCTACATGCAAATTTGCCTACAATTGGAGGGGTTCATGAGCCTCTTAATAACCATCTGTAGATCCTTTTGGAGGCGTTTTCTCAAACTAGGACCCAGACCAGAGCTACCAAATCAGAATCTCTTGGGTGGGACCCTGGAATTTACTTTTTTTTTTTTTTTTTTTTTTTTTTGAGATGGAGTTTCACTCTTGTTGCCCAGGCTGGAGTGCAGTGGCGTGATCTCGGCTCACCACAACCTCTGCCTCCCAGATTCAGGCGATTCTTCTGCCTCAGCGTCCCGAGTAGGTGGGATTATAGGCATGTGCCACCACGCCCTGCTAATTTTGTATTTTTAGTAGAGATGGGGTGTCTCCATGTTGTTCAGGCTGGTCTTAAACTCCTGACCTCAGGTGATCCGCCCTCCTCGGCCTCGAAAAGTGCTGGGATTACAGGCGTGAGCCACCCCTGCTTGGCCCTGGAATTTACATTTTTATCAAGCTTCTTAAGTCTTTAGAAACACTGAAGTATGCAACTATATAAGTATCTGTAGAGTCCCATCTAAGAACATCTGCTCTAATGAGAGGACATACATTGAAGTCATAGGAAGAGAATGAAATAATCATTCTGGTATCTTGAATCTCCTGGCCACATTTGTTCTCCATCTTTGTAACAGAGAGAAGGGTGCCTGTTCTGAGAAGGGAGGAGGGCAGGAGGGAGCCAAGAAGGTGTCTGGACGGACTAGTAAGACTAACTTACTGGCGTATCCTCCTCCGTTCTCATTTAGGACCGACTGTGATTCCTCCACCACCTCACTCTGCTCCTTCCCTGTTGCCAATGTCTCGCTGACTAAGGGTGGACGTGATCGGGTGAGTATAGGAACTAGAGAGAGGTTTCATTAGAGCTTTGATGACTCAAAATAGGAAGACTTGAGAAAGGCCTAGAGAGAAGGAATTGAGTAATAAGAGACTGGCTGGGCACGGTGGCTCACACCTGTAATCCCAGTACTTTGGGAGGCTGAGGTGGGCAGATCACCTGAGGTTGGGAGTTCGAGACCAGCCTGACCGACGCGGAGAAACCCCGTCTCTACTAAAAATACAAAATTAGCTGGGTGTGGTGGCGCATGCCTGTAATCCCAGCTACTTGGGAGGCTGAGGCAGGAGAATCACTTGAATCCGGGAGGAGGAGGTTTCAGTGAGCCGAGATCACGCCATTGCACTCCAGCCCGGGCAACAAGAATGAAGCTCCGTCTTAAAAAAAAAAAAAAAAAAAAGGAGACTAAGAGGAAGACTTTGAAGGAAAAGAAATTAAAATTAATTGTGTGGGCCGGGCGCGGTGGCTCACGCTTGTAATCCCAGCACTTTGGGAGGCCGAGGCGGGCGGATCACGAGGTCAGGAGATCGAGGCCACAGTGAAACCCCATCTCTACTAAAAATACAAAAAAAAAATTAGCCGGGCGTGGTGGCGGGCGCCCGTAGTCCCAGCTACTGGGAGAGACTGAGGCAGGAGAATGGTGTGAACCTGGGAGGCAGAGCTTGCAGTGAGCCGAGATTGCACCACTGCACTCCAGCCTGGGCTACAGAGTGAGA